>NC_046159.1:54118634-54458634 GCF_011064425.1 Rattus rattus
GGGAAAAGAAGGGTTGTTTTGCGTAGTTCTCACTGATTTATGACCTTGGGACATTGGTTGTTTCTCTGCTATTTTTTAACCCATTGGAAGAAACTATTCATGGAGCCAGCTCTTCCAGATGTGTTGATTTGGCTCTCCTGAACAGGAGTTTCTGAGAGTTTCTGAGTTCCACTCCTCCAAACCAACATTGTTTTTTCTCTTTGCAAATCATTACTGCTTTAGCAGCCGACAAATTATATCTCAGCCTACCAGTCCAATCCCATGCCACAAATATGACAAATATACTCAGAATGGAAAGGTCTGAGATCATATGCGCAGAGAACATTGTAGATGACATATTTCTTGGATCCAAAAGGAAAAAAATCAATCTTGTTTCTTCTCTTTCAATAAACTCATAAACATGACCAACGCTCTAGACTCTCAGATGCCTACAGTTTGACACTGTATCTTGGCATTGATAACTGTATAGTTCATACTTAATAATTGTACAAATGCAATTACAAAAATATCAAAGGAGATGAGAAGATGTCTCTGTGGTTAAGAGCACTTGCTTCTTTTCAGAGACCCCAAGTTTGATTTTCGAGCACCCAAGTCAAGCAGCTCACAACTTCCTGTAACTCCAGCTTTGGGGGTTCCAACACCCATGTAGTCTCCATGGTAACCTGAAAACAGGTGGCACACATTTACATAAACATACATACACATAGCAAAAAAACTAAAAATAAGTCTTCATAAAAATAATCTCTCTCTCTCTCTCTCTCTCTCTCTCTCACACACACACACACACACACACACACACACACACACACACACACATTCCCCTATGTTTTAAGTTAATTTGTACTTTTCTATTGGGCCATATTTTGCCTCTGTTCTCAGCCAAGCTCTGTGTATGAAAACCCTGCCCAAGTGGTGCTGGAGTTGTGATGCTAGAGTGCTCTGTTGGTAGGGATGAAAAAGCACATGAAATAATCCCAAGAGACTACGATTAGCCCAAGAAACAGCGTAGCGGGACTTACCGTGGAACACTGCACCTCCCACTCCATATTTAAACTAGGTGCTGGAAGATTGCAGAAAACCTGACTGAAAGCAGGGCATTTGCACTTGGCTCTCCACGAGATAATGGGTGCCATTTTCTATAATTAAATTGAACCTAAAGTTATTAATGGACTACCTATCTCAAAGGCTCTTTAAATTAAAGCTACAAGGCCTGGGGAAACAGCTCAGTGGGTAGTGCCTAGCATGTATAGAGGGTGCCCCATGCTCCAATCCTGATATACATGAACTGGCCAGAGTGGCACATTCCTACAATCTCAACAGTCATCAGGTAGACACAGGAGGGTCAAGGACTTAAGGTTATCCTCAGCTACATAGTAAGTTAAAGGCAGGTCTAGGGGATGCATGTGATCATGTCTCAAATAAATAAATGAATGAATGAAAAATAAATAAATAAATTGAATTTGTTCCAAATATTAGAATTTTGACCTCTGAATACATATATAACCTTGCCAGTAATTCTAGATTAAGGATTTAACATGTCCAGATTTTCCCTAAAACCCACAAGCCACTTCTAAAAAAAAAAAAATCATACCTGCTTGACTCAGTGTAGTCCTGAACAGTCTCCAGTTGGTATCTCATTGACTGTCTTACACTTCTAAACTTGGCACACTCGGTACCCATCTATAGTTGGCCAGATGGTTTTGACTGGGATGGAGAAATAATAGCCAAGACTCCCAACTTTTTTGGCTCTGTGCTATGGGCCATGGTCCAGATCATGTGTACTACACCCACAACTGATAGTCCTCATATAATCCCGCAGAATATATTTTGTCCTGTCCATTGTGCAGGTAGGAAAACTGAGGCATCAGAAAGTTAAGGAACTTTTTTCAATTTCATGTGTCAGAAAGCTGTGGATGCAGATCTGATAGAGTCCAAAGTTTTGAGCTGACTCTAATCATCTGAAAGCTCCATTAAAAGAACACCATCACTTGCTCAGGTGGAATGGTTTAGCCCTACCCCTGCATCTGAAAATTCCTTAAGGCTAAATCCTTGAGATCTGAATGTTTTAGCTAGGACCTGCTTTTTGTCATACTTCTCACTAGTTGTGGGGGCTGAACGTTTGCATTGTTCGAAGTGGATTTCTTTTTACACTGTACTGTATTTGATAAAGCTATCTAGGTACCTTGGAAATTGGATTTGATCACCCAGCGCTCTCTGAGCACTGAGTTTGAAATGGCTTGGTTTTCACCTGGCTGTTAGCAGCACCTACAGGATGGGGCTTCCAATGTCTGTGAGGAAGGCCTTTCTGGACATGGCCTGATCCTAACATCAGGGGGTAGGACCTTGCCAAATAGATAGGCACACTAGTGCAGCTTATCAGGATCTGGTAAACACAAACCTCAGATTCACACCGCACAATTCAGTTACAAAATCCTGGGCTCCCGTTGGCTTCTTAGTCTCGCATAAGCCTATATCTGTTCACAATGAAAAGGTACTTTTTAAAGGGTCAGTGTTAAACAGGGGCATACTGTCTCGGGAGCCATGTGGGAGTTTGCAGGTGTTTTTCACATAGGTTTTTAGTCAGAATAGAAATAGAAATTACCTGGCCCTGATAGGCTTCCTTGTCTGATAGATGTGCTTCCTTCCTTCTCTTCCTCCTTATCCTCCTCTCCCTTCTTTCCCTCCTCCTCCTCCTCATGGATCCCAGACAGGCCTTCAGCACTCTGTACCAAAAGTTTCATTACCACAGTGCTCTTAAGTGGTGGTGTGAATCAAGCACAGGATTTCATACACACTAGGAGAACTCTCTGCCAATGAAACTCTACCCATAGTCTCTCACTCATTACGTATCATACTATATATATACATATATATGCATATACATATATATATACATATATATATGTATATATATATATACTTCTATCTGAAAAAATTCTATCTAAAGTGGCACTTCTGGGTAGAAGTAGCATTCTGGACCACTGAAGATCCATGGTGATCATCCATCAGCAATTAGAGAGGAGCTCTTTCTTAGTTCTTCCTCCTTCCTTCTTTTCTTCCTTTCTGTCTTCCCGTTTTTCTGTCTTTCTGTCTTCTTAACTATCCTCACTGTTGCTTGATACAGGATCTCATTATGTAGCCCAGACTGACCTTGAACTCACAATGATCATCCTGTCTGGGCTTCCTGAATGCTGGGATCATAGGCATGTGCCTCCATGTCCAGCTAGGCGGAACTTTCTGTGTCTGTCTAGCATATGGGGTAGCATAGTATTCTGAGTCTCTAGTTTCTGCCTTTTGCTGTTTGTTTGATATTACGATCTCAGATAAGCTTCCTCTTAGTTGTCTCTTACACAGTAACCAGCTTTATAGTTGTGAATTAGCATTAAAGTACAAGGGTGACTAGTCAGGTAGGGTTAGGTACACAGGAGATTGGAGAGAAGATTGTTATTTATTTGTCCTTAAAATAAGCTGAGCATTGTGGGAAAGGTGGACTTGTTACTTCACTGTTCTTGTAGGGTAAATGGCAATAGCAGTGCTATGGCAGCACTCATTGGTGTGTTTTATAATTACTTGTATGTTTTCCACATGCCAGACTTGGTTTTAGTCTCTAGGGATTGAACAGAACACACATGCATGTACAGTCTCTCTCTCTCTCTCTCTCTCTCTCTCTCTCTCTCTCTCTCTCTCTCTCTCTCTCTCAGCATATGAAGTATGTATTTTGGGGAGTAAGGGAAGCCTATCAATAACAGTAAAGAAAGGAAATAGAGATTTTGAAAGAAGGTGATAAAAATGTATAGATTTAGGGGGAGAAGTAGGGCTTCCCACGGAAGAGTGAATGGAGACATGGGTTTAAAGGAGATTGGAGGAAGGTATCCGACAATCTTTATTTGAAGATAAGGGGAAATACAAAAGAAAACCAAGCAGCATCCAGAAACAGTATGTTTCTGGAGGCAGGAGTGTGCTGCATTTAGTGATCCTGAAAGGCAGGGGAGCTGAAATGGAGGAGGAAGACACAGGATATAGGAGTTACAGAGGGAACGGTGTGGGTAGAGAGGGGCAAGGATTAGATCACAGAGAGAGAGAGAGATAAGAAGCCTCTAGGGTGGGGTGGGATGGGTTGAACAGGAACACGAGGTATTTTACAAGGGTGACTCTGGCTTCTGAATTTAGGGAAGGAAGCAGGGGAAATCCCTTTCTAGGAAGACATTGCGATAACTAAAATGAACTGTGGCTTGGAGAACTGTCCTTGGAGATGATGAGGCATTGAAACATCTTTGAGGTAGAACTAAAGGATTAGCTGAGAGTTGGGATATAGAATAAAAAGGAAATAACGGAGTCAAATGACTGCAGGTTTTATGGAGTAGGAAAACGGAAGGACAGCATTCCTGTTGTTTAAAATAGAACTGCCTATAGGAGGAACAGACGCGTGGAGAGAAAAGAGAACTTCTGTTGGGAACCTAGTCATGTGATGTGCACAGTGGCTTTGACTTCACATCTCTGCTAAACACCAATGCAAGCAGATGTTGGCAGTGTTGAATGTCTTTAGGTAGACAACAGAGGGAAATATAGCACTTACCTGACCGTATTCTTCTTCCTTAGTCTTTGGTCACCCTCTCCAATAAATCTTAGAGCAGTACAGGAATACTTTAAATTTGTAAAACAAAACAAAAAATTAAATATAATCCTAGTCCTTCCCTTAGTCAAGTTGTTTATTTTTGTCTGTTTTCTTCTCCTCTCATCTCATTCACTGTGGCATTTTTTTAACCTTGTTTTTTTTTTTTTTTAACTGAAATGTGGGCAGAAGGAGAAGAGATGAAGGATTTGAATGGAGCATTAAGAGGGAAGGAGTGTGGTTTGATCTCTCAGTAGAGTAGTGTGAAATTGGAGGACCATCTGACTCAATGACCTTTGCCCATCTGTTCAGACATGGATCTCTGCAAACAGGCTCAAATATGTATGCATACTGCATTAGTGTTAGAACCCAGATGCCACTTGCTTACCCAGACTGCTTCCTAAAACACAGGGGAGTTTTCAGTTCTCCCTTAGTATCTTGGAGTTGTGTGAGGATTCCAGGACTCCTTGCAGGAACCTCCAGGGTCTGTAGATGGAGAAGTGCAAGTCTTTTGTAAGAAATAGCGTAGCATTTTTTAATACAATCTGTGCGTGTCTTCCTTAATACTATAAATCAATATAAATGCTCTACAAATATTTCTGCACTGTTTAGAGAATAATAAGAAAAAGGTCTCTACATGTTACGTGCAGGTGTGATTTTTTTTCCCCAGATATTTTTGATCCAAGGTTGGTTGCATCTGTGGACTCAGAGTCCAGGGACATTGGGGGGCCACCTATGTGCTTTACTTTATAGCTTCTAAGTATAAAGATGCTTCCATTACACCAAGCAGTGTATCCCCATTATGGAAAAAGTGCCAGATAGACTGAGAAAGCAGTGTGGATCGGAGGAGACCAGAAACGACACACCATTTCTATGTCTTTTAGTTGACCAACTGGTACTTGGCCTGAGAGAGATGCAGTTCAGCAGGAAACACTAGAGTCTAGAGATAAATTGATGAATTGCTTTCCTACAAAAGCATCCCTAGTTGTAACTGAAGCTTCCCAGACCTTGGATACTAACATAGGCCACACCAAGTTGGACTGCCAAGACTTGACAGCTGCTAATTGACGAACATCTCCAGATTGCCTTGATGACTCCAGCCCAAGACCTTTGATCACACTCCACTTTCGTGTTTCAAGAAAGTTTGGTTACCATTCAAACCCTTGGTTGCACGTTGGAGCAAGGTGGACCACTTGCAAACAGCTGTTCTTTTTTTTTTTTTTTTAACCTCCGGTGAACAGGCAACTCTTGGACTTTCTTCTTTACTGGCTTCATGGGATCACTCTTACTAGAAATCCTTCAAAATCCGAAGGGCATAGTATCTGCTTGAATTCACTCTTTTCTGCTCTTTATGCTAGCTGTAGATGACACGCCCAACTGGTAAAGCCAAGAGTGGGTGCCTGGTTAGCCATGGTTCTGGGCAGCATGCAGAACCATTAAAACCTCTGGTGAGACTGGCGCCAAATGATTTCCTCTTCTGTTGATCAAAATGCTATGTATGGCTTTCTTTCTGCCTGACCTTATGTGTGTCATCTAGTGTCTTCTCAATCCTTGAGCCTGAAATTAATAGGTGGACTGGATAACCTTTGTGATGGCTTACAATTCAAATATTTGAGAAATTGACCTTCCGTGAATTGACAGCCCATAACTTAGAGCCTGCACCCTTCCATCCATAACTGTGCTAAGATCCATTCATCAATCAACAGAAATGATAATTTACTGCAGGATATTAGGCAGTTAACAAAGGGTTAGTTAATATACCTCAAAAATGACAAAGAGAGAAGCAGGGCGTGTTTTTAGCTAAGGGGCAGGCCACTGTAAAAAGGTGTTGATATCAGAACTATTAGCACTACCTAGCCACTCTTCCTTTTAGGAAGCTGAATGATCAGAGGACTCTGGAAGAGTCTTACAAGGCATTTCTCTGTGGCCCTTGCTTCTAGGTATTCCCATAGGGAGGTAGACATGAACATTACCCTGCTTACCCAGCTCCTTATCTAATCTAAGGACTAACATGCTGCTCATGGAGAAGTACTTAAATCCTAACTCTGCTGCTTCCCAGTTTTGTGACCCTGGGTAAGTGATGTCACTCTTAGGCCCTCAGCTACTTCCTTTATATAAAGGACCCCTAAGAATACCTGAGTCACATGTTTCTTTGTGATTAAAGGAGGGAAGCTAATGCATTTTAGCCCAGTATCCTGTTCGCATTAACAATTAAGTAAGAGATGCCTAATCTAGTGGTTAGTAATTATGGTCAACCTTTATCTTTGGGTAGCCTTTTTTTGATCTTCGCTTATATCAGATTAGTTCTGCACTAGAACTGAGAGATTCTGAGGGGCTCTTTCTTTATCAATATAGTATGTAGTTTATGGTTCTATTCTACAACTTAATGTGTGTTCATTTCATAAATATGTTCTGACTAGCTATAGTATACAGAGAAGAGAATAAATGTATGTTAACTGGAGCCACACCTACCGTCTTTTTCCATCTTCTGCATGGTTCTCTAGGCTTACCATTCATTAGTGTTTGAAACTATGACCCCCGAGTCTGTAGAACAAAAGCTGTAGGCAGTTGTTCTTTTGTCTTCCCCAATGTTGTGACACTGGTGCCCTATTCGTTTCATTTGTCCCTGTATTGACAAAGACACGCCCAAGCCTGGCAAATGGTCTTGCATCCTCCCTGATGGCATACTTTCTGGGTGGCATTTAACCTTATTTTGTTAAAGGCAAAATGAAAGGAGAATCAAGAAAAACTACTTCTTTTAAATGTAACAATTTAGGTATTATCTGCAAATTCCATAGAATCAGAAGAGAAGGACTTTGAGAAGTAATAAATACAGTGTCTAAATAGAACTCTATTCACCTACCTCAGTATGATGTTAGCCATCTGACTGCCAGAACCACTTAGAAGATTCGCACTCTTTTGCTAATTGGCTCCGGCACATGACATCCTCTTGGTCTCCCAATCCTTGTTATTCTCTACCTGCAAGTAATCAATCCTGAGCTTAGAAGTATCTGCTAGTTGATCAGGATCCCTCACTGCACATTTCTCATAGGCAAAACCTCATCTGTTGAGATTAGAAATCATCTAGGCAGACACTAGACAAGGGCTGTCTTCTTGGACCACCCACTAACCGACATCTTTCAGACATCTGGTACAGTTTGACTAGTCCTGGCCCACAGTCTCCCAGAGCTAGAAAAGTCAAGCCCCACCCAAATGCTTCCTACTAGCCATATTCTGTGAGCACACCTGGCCCCCACCCTCCTCTCCTTACCTCCGTAGTCCCCTCTTCTTTCTTCTGAGTTCTTTGTGATGAACTTACCAAGTCCATCAGGAACTCCATCATCATAGGGATGTCCATTTCCTCCGCAGTGTCACAGCTCATCCGCGTTCACCGTTGAATCCCTCTCCATCAGACGTGTACACCAGGGTGGCTTGCAGACTTCTTGATAGTTAAGGAAACTTGACCCTTAGCCCAAGTTCAAACTAAAAAATGCCTGGATCCTCCAAGACCAGGACCAGTGCACCAGACCCACATCCATCCTCACGTTTAGAACTGCGTCCCTAGAGAGCTTTAAGCCTTTGGGGAGAAACGAAGAGCATGCTGCCTTCATCTTGAGTTTCCTTCCCACCAGCTGAGTTGAAATGCAGAGATTTCACATTTCCAGACAGTAGTGAGTGGAAAACGTCAGCACTTCTGACCACAGCCCAGCTTCCAGCATGCCCTTTGAATGGCCTCGCAGAAACAAAAGCTTGAAATCTCAGGCATTCAGACCGGCTGACCTCAGTGCTTCTAAGTATCAAGCAGTGATAATGCTGTTTGGACTCTTGCTCAAATTTGGGGTGGGAGTTGGGACAAGGAAGAATCAGTCTCTTAACTATGTTGAGTCATTTCCCAAGAGAAAAAAGTCAGTATTCCAGGCAAACTAGGAGGCTATTTCGGCTGCGAATGTAAGGAATTAAATGTTCCCAGGAGCAAGAACTTTGAGATATGTAGCCAGTAAATAACGAGTACTGGATGACGTACTAGATGTAACTACTGTGTGTTGGTGACGCTGGCTGATGTAAATATCATCTTTTCCCCGGGAAAAGACAAAATGATCAGATGGCATTTTCCCTTGGAATGTAAGAGCTGGAACCTGTGTTTATTTGATTATCAGGGTGACAGCTCCTTTATGAAGTTATAATAGACTCATTAGTGAGCCTGGTAGATTTGAGTATTTCTGTGAACAGCTGATTTTCTTCCATGGTAATTTAGAAAACATTGAATGAAGAGTGTTTGCTGTCAGAGGAGATTCCGTGAGGATTTCCAAATCACTTTGAGATCTTAGTAATTGCAGGGGACTAACATGTGTGGTGCATCATGCTAAAGTAACATTTTTTCTTTCTTTCATCACTTCTATTCAAGTCCCATCCAAAGCAAATGTGTATGGAGGTGGATGGGGGTAGTTAATCTATATATTGAAGGCATATTTAGAACTTAGTCTCTTCATCACTGGTTCCTTGGCAATGACGTTAATAGCAGGCCTTGCATGCGTCATTGACAGTAAAATACTTTTTTTTTTATCGTTGCACCATCATTGTTCCCAGTAGAAATCTATCTACTTGTACTGGAGCAGTGTGTGTGAAACAGAATTCAAGGCATTGTGGTTGCACCGTTTTGTAGATAGCACTTGACTTATCTCAAGTGACAGTACCTGTCTCTGTTATCACAGTGTATTGGGAGGTTGGGATAGCGAAACTATACAAGGTTTCGGGATGATAACCTCTTAGGGCCCTGTCTAGCACATAGTGAATGTGAGAATGTTGAGGCTCTTCTAATTCTGACTCTACAGATCATTACCAATGTGTAGACCCTGTTTTCTAATGACCCTGGCAGATTATTAACTCTCTCGTGGACTGTTTCCCTACTTCACATTGAGGGATGGTTCGTTTGTACAGTTTGCACACTGAAATGACTATTCCTAAGGATGTATTTGCACTAATTTCACTCATGCTTATTTGATGAACATTTAAAAATCTAGTCCTTTTTCACTCTAGTCAAGCAAATGTTACCACCTACTATTCCATATGCTTTGTATCAGACCCATTTCTTACAAATAAAAACACTCTTGACTCTCAGCGTTTTTTTTCCTCCCAGTGTGTACTATCTTTAAAGTGGTAGCAAATATTACCATCTATTTAGCTACCCAAACCAGAAATCTGAACGTCATCTTTTGCCCTCTTCCCTTCATGCTACTCCTGACCCATAAGGTAATATCATTTTTATTTAAAAAAAAAAAAAGGTACAACCTTATCTACCAACGTTCCCCACCCAAGTATATACCAGCGGCTCACAACCTCCCTAATGCTATGACCCTTTCATACAGTTCCTCGTGTTGAGATGACCCTAACATAAAATTATTTTGGTTTTGCTACTGTTGTTAATCATAATGTAAATATATGATATGTGACAACCCACAGGTTAAGAACCTCTGTTCTATATATTCATCCAAGCCCCCACCACCACAGTGGTTCTTGCCAACACAAATATGGTGGCTTCATTTCCACTGACCTTGTATTCATGTCTAGTACTTGCCTCTTTAGTCAAGGTAGAATTTTCAAAACAAAAGTTAGAATATTCCTTATCATGAATTAAATCTCCACTAAGATTTCCCATCATGTGCCATATATAATTCAGCCTCATATTTATGACCTTCAGGCTCCCCTGGTGTAGCTCCGCAGAAGACCTCAGGGAGCTCTCTGTGACTCACTCCAGCTATTTGTTTCTTAGAAGGCAACTCAGTGAAGAGTCACACTCCGCAATAATGAGCTTTGTCATCGCTTGGACAATATTCATTTCCGTGACTTGTCTCCCTGAGGTCAAGGGCTATGTCAATTTTGTTATCACCTTATCTCTAGTGTGTCATATGATTTCTATCACAGGACATGTACACAATAGATGTTCTGTTCATTAAGCCAATGAACTTACCAAAATTGTAGTTATGACTTCATGTTTTCCTATTGAAAATGATCAGCTGATCGCTTACAGTAGAGATTATCTTTGTGCAAGTCATTAGCCATTCTCAAAACTGAGCTTCTAAGAACTTTATTACAAGCAGCCTATAAGAATGATACCCAGTACTCTACATGTACCCAAACACTATGGGTTAACTGTTGTAGTTTTTGTTTGGATACAGACATTCCAACTAGGCTTGCTCCTTCCAACTTGTAAAATATTAAGATTTCCATAATGGCTACTCCAAATCATATTTTCATGAATATTTTAACCTTAAAGTAAAAAGTTAAAGCCAAATGCACTAATATACATATTTTAAGTTCTCTACCAGCTCCAGTGGAAAATTTTATAATGGTTTGTTTTTTAACAGAAAAACATTTTTGGCACATTTATGAATGGTATAACTTTGAGGATGTCTGGTAATAATGATAAAATTAGTATTTGGCTCCTTAGTTTACATGGAGCTGTTTGTCTATTAGGCATAAAAGGGCACTTTGGTAATTTAAGCCAAAAAATAACAAAGTTACTGCAGGGGGTGGGGATAAGAAATGTGAAATCAAGAGAAATATAATGTGAAATCTATTTTCATTGAGACTTTGCTTTTTTTCCCCCTCCATTCTTAAATTTACTCCTCTCTAGAAAACAAGACAATTATATTGGGAAATAAAATGTCTGTAAAGATCTGAGCCATCGGTTTATGATGGCTGAGTAAAGACTCATAATTGCTAATGAAGCCTTGGATGTTGAAGGTCTCAGTGCGCCCGTTGGGGCCAGCTTCTTGCCTGTTCTACAAGAAGCTGTCACATCAAATTCCTGTCCGGACTCCATGGGCACTTTGATTCTTAAACCTTTCTGAGAAACCTAATCTGAAATCAAAGTCAAGTTCCCTAGATGTGGTCAGACAGGGTCACATTTAAAACAGTCCAGTGAACCCACAGATCAAAGTTGAAAGGTAATGCCTCCCTCCGGAGGTCGGCACACTCACCCACCAGCTAACCTTTTCAGGGGTTTTTTTTCCTTGCCTCTTTTACCTCTTTCCAATGGGCTGGGAAAATGAGAGCTTTTTCCCTTAAAGAAATAGATGGAGAGTTTCCTTAAATACGATCTTGAAAAAGTTGGGCGCAGCCATCTTGAAAATGTAGTTTATACCAATCAGTGAATTGGGAGATATTTCATTGAAGATGTGTTTTTAAAGTTTCGTAGCTGGACTTCCCTCAGTAAAACGGTCATAGTAATTTCAGAATCAGTTTTCAGGTTAAATTGTCAGGATCTTCCCATGCTCCTGTACGAAGCAACACACCACACAGGGCTCCTGCCAGAATGTTACACTGCATGGGCTTGTTTGTTTGTTTGTTTTTTCTTTTGCTACCTTTCTTCCCTGTAAGGCTTTGAGTTATTCTCCAGAATGGCCCTTGAAATAAGTGGGTAACTCTCATTAGACTTGATCTTATCGGCATATGACACGATTTCTTTTTTTTTAAAATCAAAGTCATTGTGATTTAAAAAAAAAACAACAACAACCTTGCCATTGCTTTATATTGCAGTGTTCTGTCTCTTGTGGTCGAGGGCATAAACATCGAAATGTTTACTGCTTGGCAAAAGATGGAAGCCATTTAGAGAGTGATTACTGTAAGCACCTTCCTAAGCCACATGGGCACAGAAGGTGCCGAGGAGGACGGTGTCCCCGATGGAAGGCTGGCGCATGGAGTCAGGTGAGCGATGCTTCTCTACTGCTTCTTACTGTCCAGCCCCGGGCCTGACACCAGCATATTCTCTTGTGTCTCTCTGCCCTGCTCTCACTTAACAAACTGGGAGGAATCTTCACCAGGCAGGCTGGGTGGCCTTAGACAAGTGACCTCAGCCAACAGTGCTTCGGTGCACTTGTGGGGCTATCTCAGATGGTGATAGGCAGCAGACGTCTAATACAGAGTAGCCCTTCTGTTTGTGGCTGGTGGCCATGTGCCATCATTTGCCACTGACAAAGGTGTCACTTAGAGTGCACTGAGATGAGCTATTGTCACCTGGCTGGAACAGACACTCAGTTTACCTCAGAGATTCTTTCCTATCATATAAAGTATCTAACAGAGATGACTTTGGGAAAAAGGAGTATATGTTGAATTTCCATTTCAGAGGATACTGGTCTGGCATGGCAGGGAAAGCATAGCACCTGGTGCAGCACGGTCTGTGGACCAGTGGTTTGGGGCACAGCTGTTCAAATCTTGCAGGTCAGGAAGGAGAAAGACAGAGCTAAAAGCAAGCAGGACCAATCTGTAACCCTCAAGGGCAACCCCCAACGACCTGTCTCCACTAGTGATAACTCCCACCCCACAGTGCTACCATCTGCGAACGAGGATGGACATGTGGGACAATTCACCTTCGAACCCTAACAATTGTCAGTATGAAATGCTGGCTAACATCTCTCTGCCAGTTTGCTTGTTCACAACTGAAATGGGGAACATGAAGGAGAGCTCTCTGTCATTTTGTAGCTGTGGAACATTGGGTGGCTTGTTTGACCTTCCCGGGCCTATTCCATGTGGTTCTTAGGGGGATTTAAAGTAGCAATGAATGCCAAGCACTTTGCTAGTGGGAGGGAGTCGGGGGAGTTGAATCCAGTAGAGTCTCAAGTCATTTTGTTTGGATAAGGGTGATGCTTTAGATGGGGAAGAGAAGAGGGACCCAGGACTCCAAGTACCTGCAAAAGCAACTTTAGAAGCTTGACAAACTCAAGTCATTCGTATGTCCTTAGAGTCGGTCTCCTAGAACCCCACTGCTTGTATATTCTCTCACTATGGTTCACGGTGCTCGATTGAAAGTAGCGAGGTTCAATTTCTTTTTAAAACATTCTACTCTTAATGCTGAGCTGATCAGATTCAGCAGGAGGTATCCAGTCTTCTCATTCTCCCAAGCTGTGGTGAGTCACGCTAATGACTCCCAAGGATCAGTGAAAACTAGGCTTAGGGTTCATGGTCTCCGGAAGAATTCTTCCAGCTCTGGATGTAGCCATATTAGCACCAGGAGAGCTGTGGATTTTCCACTTTAATATTCCAGAGGAAAATCCCTCTAGAATCTGAATGCTGCTTAAACGTCCTCCACTGATATTGCTGTTCTCTCTACCCGCGTTCTACTTTACAGAAGAGTACAATGCAGGGCACCATTCCCCAGCACAATGGCCTGGCCCTCTTGAGGCTTGTGTCATAAAGAAACATCTGGGATTTGCTTGTTGGCTTTAATTTGGCAATCAAAGAATGTGTGCTCTGCCTTCCCCTGGCTTCTGTCAGGGATCCTGTTCAAGGCACTATGTCACACTTGTCATCTTCTCTAATGGTTTCTAAGTGACCATTATCATCTCTTAACTTCCAGCCCTTTTGTTTTTGGAGCTATTCAGTTCAGGCAAAGCCTGCAGCTAACATTATTTAAGATGCCACACTAATTAGGTTGTCCTCTCGTAGGCTTTCATGCTCTGTTACTCTTTGCTATGTTCCTTGGCCTTTTCTTATCTATTTATCTAATGCACTCCCCCACCCCAGAATATTAAGTTTAGAGCATGTAACCGTCATACATCTTAAAGACCAATTTATTCACTGAAGAGATGCATAAAAGAGTCGTTTGCTCTTTACTGGGAAACAAGAACTGGGTTTTATTTCAATATCCAGGAGACGCCTAAAATTGCTTACAAAGTAGGATGTTAGGTCTAAAACCTGTTTTGTTTGTATCTTTGTTTTTTTAAACACAGATTATTATCAAAAATGTCTCTTTTTTTAAAAAAAAAAAAGCACACCTGTTCAAAACAGCCACTCAGAATTGATTTGTAGGGATATATTGTGAAAGGAGGCAAGACCTGAAAATTACTTGGGCTTCCGGTTGATGGAGA
Organism: Rattus rattus; assembly: GCF_011064425.1. Taxonomy (NCBI): domain Eukaryota; kingdom Metazoa; phylum Chordata; class Mammalia; order Rodentia; family Muridae; genus Rattus; species Rattus rattus. The sequence goes on from NC_046159.1 coordinate 54,133,113, forward strand.
AAAACTGCATGCTTAAGGATTATGGGCTCCCTAATTAGCTACTGGTAAACAAGGCTATCCCTAAGGCTATGATGTTGAGCAAAAGAAATGAATGCTCACTTGTATCATATTCAAATTTTTAATCTGACCCTTCTATTGTCTGGTAGTCTATGTTCCAGTCATCTTGTCTTCCAGATATAAAGAATTATTAGTACGACTGTTCATCTTGTCAACAGGTCTGATGATTCTAGGATGTATTGAATGTTGCCATAGAGCTCTACCATCCTTAATAATCTCCTCCCAAAATGGAGTGTTTTGTGAGGTAAAGTGGATGTTCCATTTCCGGATCCTTTGAAATCCTAAAGCTGTAAAGGAAATTCACTTAAAAAAAAAAATCCTCAGTAAAGTCTTAAAGGATTTCTTTTTCCCTCAAACATTCATGTTCAATTTGTTTGGAAGATTTTGATCAAGGGCTAAGGGATGTTGATGAAATTCTAAGACAAAATCACCACTGGGTTCTTGATTCAGCCTGATGATAGGAAGGCTCAATGGTGTCCTCTGGGGCCAATGTCCTGTGAGGTACAGTTAGCTAGGATTATGCTGATCTTCTAGAAGATCACCCCCTAAAATGATCAGAAAAAAAGCATATTGGGTCAAAAGGAATACTTCTTTCCTCATTGGTCCTGATCCTGAGGCGCTGCCCCTTTTCTGATGGGTGAGGTCAGGATGGGCCTTACGAACCATGGAACTCTCTCCATCGACTTCACTTCCTTACTGATGCAACATGTAATGGAATTCTCCAAGCCATGATGTCTCAGATTCATAAGATTTCACTACCAAGTGATCTCTGCTGCAAACGTAACAATGAAACTGGCAGGTTGCCCTCTGAATCACCGCCGTTCTTGGTGTTGAAGGGAAGCAACCTGATTGTGGTGCTTGCTGCAGGAGGCTGTGTTCTGGAGACAGCGGTAAATATGCTGCTTGTGCCCTTTGGGACATTAAGGGGACAGTCCTGTGAGTGGTGACTAGAAACAGTTGCTTTAGTACTTTCTGGTACTAATTTCCTGGTTATTTGGGTTTTATTTGAGCCATGAACATTGATGGTACATGGTTTGAATTCCCTGCACAGTATAAAACGTTGCCTCATGGTAGTACCGAGTTTGAAAACTGAGAGCCAAGCTTTAATCTAATCTACAATGACTTCGCCACATTGCCGTGCCAAATTTGATTTTGATTCAATTTTTTTTGCTTTTTTTTTCTCCCTTGAGCTAAGGTAATTGTCTCTGTTCTTCACTGTGTTTGTGGAATGTCTATTGGAAAGGCTTATTAGGAAATAGAAATTTAGTTTATAGAAGATGCTTAGCACACTGCTAATCACTTAACTGGAGGTTATCTTGTACCCCACGAGACAATTAGCGAAGTCTGGAGATGGAGTCTTCACAGCTTGTACTGAGGGATCCCTAACTGGGTTTAGTGGAGACAAAGGAAAAACACATCCGAACTTCTATGGTGCCCAGAACATCCCAACAACAGAGAAGCACTTGGCCGAGAGCCCTGTATAGAACTCAGCATACGGGTTGCACTTAGTGAAAGCCTAGCAAGTGATGTTATTATTTATAGAAGTTATTATCATTATTATTATTATTTCTAAAAGATTTATACATCCATTTTCAAGTTAATTCCCATTTTTAAAATAATGTTACCACAAAAAAGCACAGCATAAGTCTAGAATAAATTGTGTGACAAAAATCCTTTCTAATTTTTCAGGTTATACATCGATTCCCCCAAACATGAGAAATTTCACAGATTTTATTTTTTTTTTAAATCTATGTAAGTGACAGGTTCCACTTAAGCCAGTGAGTTCTATATTCTAAGCATTGCACAGCAGGGAGCTAAAAGAGATGAAGCCGGGCTCCCAGCTCAGCTCACCGTGAAAAACACCCCCTTTCACAACCTTTCAAACAGACTGGCCCTACCAAGATGATGGGAGGGGTGCATTAATAAAGGGAGTGCAGACATCCTCTGCCTTGGAACTAAAAAATTCACTCAGCATAGCTAGATCCGGGATCGTTCTGGGGACTTTCTGATGCTGGGTTTTTCTAAGGGATTCAGCAAAAGTCCCTCAGAATTCATCAAGCAAAGCTGGACGAGTCTGCACATAAACTGTTGTCTTCCGGGAACCAGTGCAGGAGAATGAAATACAGTTGGAGCATACCTCGTTCCGTGAGGAGATTACCACAAATGCACTGTCCAGAAAGGCAGGCTTTGCACGTCACTCTTCATTTAAGTCATAGTAATTGCATTTAATTAATAAAAGCATTAGTTCAAAGTCGCCCTCGGTATTATGATAATCAGAAGCCAGAACAACGTATTGTGTGATAAAGGTCTCCTGTGTCTTCAATTTGTCTCATGCAGAATTGTGAAGCACCGTAAGAAGTGATTGTTAAAGCTGTAGACACTTACAACTCTCAGCTCCTTACCTTCACTGCCCGTTAGGTGCTTCGTTTTTAGTAGTGATAGCCTCAAAAAGAGGTTTGGGGGGGTCTAGGGAAATAGCTCGGCAGAATAGTCCATGTTCTGTCAGCATGAGAATGAAGATTCGACTCTGGGCCACCCAGGTCAAAATCTGACGGCACACTCTTGTCGTCCCACTTCTAAGGGAGGCAAAGCCTGGAAGATCTCCGTTGCTTGTTGGCTAGCCAGTGTAGCTGAATCTGTGAGGGAGCCTTTCTCAAAAAAGAGTGATTGGGGAAGAAACCCACCATTGAATACTGGCCACCATAAGTACTTCACCACCCGCTACATACGCAAAGGAGTTTCATTTACTTAACAGCCTAATTAGTACTAGACATTCTAAAGGTCTTGTCTACTTTTATTTGTTGTGAAAACATTATGTGATTTTTTTTTAACTTGCCAACTTTATATCAAATCCCTGTGTGTTTGCCTCATTCTTCTCTTTGTATTTCTATTGCATACCGTTCTAGAAGTATATTCTTGGATTTAAGGATCCAAATCTAAATAGCCAGAACTCTTTGGTTGTTGTTAATGACATTTGAATATTTCTATCATTTGCTGGGCATTTCTACTCCGGTCCTTTTTCCAGTGCAGCCAGTGTAAAATATTATAACTCACGTAGTCCCTGTCAGCCTTAAGTGGCTGTTGTTTGGAGACAAAGCCATTCAAGGTATTTAAGAGTCCTCCCCTTATCCTTCCCAGAACATAATGACTTTAAAGTCTGGTTCCTTGTGGGTCACAAACTCATTCAATTCAATTAATCCAATTAAACCCAGACAATGGCAGCCATGTTGGGACGAAGCATTGTCTTCCACTCCCTTTGATGTGAGCTATGAACCTCTTCCCCAGCATAGATTTCTCTGAAACAATAGGATTTCCCAAGCCGCCTTCTCGGAAGAAGCCTAAGCTGCAGAATCATCCCCTTGGGCTTACATACATCTTGACAGAATTTCCATCTTTCACAGAGCACCTTGAATTTCCCTACGAGTAAATTGGACAAGCGTGCAATTGTAACATAAAGAACCTGGTTCTGATTCAGAAGAAGACCTCTCTCTTCCTCACTACATGGCATGAATGTCTGATAACTTGGTTTCTCGACACCAGGCAAATTAATAGAGACTGATTATACCCACCCCCAAATTGCTAATAAACTCTAATAACCAAGTGCAGTGTTATGCAGCTCTTTCTAATCAAAGGTTGCCTTTGGTTTCTGACTGCCAAAACCTTAATAAAGACAATAATTCTTGGCTTGCCCATAAGTGAGATTATGCAACCAGCAAGGAGGAAACCATTAAAAAATTAATTTAGGGGAAAGTTAATTGGTGTTTTGCAACTTGGTCAACAAAATGTTTCTTCGTGATTAATGGGATTTTTCAAGGACTGAAAAACAGTAAGCCCGAGGAAATTATTTTCCCTTCCTAGCTTTTATTCTTCATCTATTCATTTGAGATTATAAGGAGGCAGAGATAGTTAAGTGAATTCCATGATTTGAACAAACAAACAACAAGCGAAGCAATGTTCTGCCTCCAGGAATAGAAACTAGAAAAATAAAGAATCAGGAGAAAGTCATTCTGCTTATGTGGTCTTAATTGTCAGTGGTTGGCTCTCTATGGGTTAGACTATAGAACTGCATCTCCCAATTTTCACAACCCATCCATCTTCCAGCAAGGAAGTCATGCACAGTTTTTCGTTTGTCTGTTTCAATGTGGCAGCATCACTTCTGGATTGTGCTATTTCCCCCACAGTCTCTCCACTCTCTGTCATCCACTGAGAGCTTTGCTTCCTCCCCACTTGTGGGCTCCTGCTCCCTGCCCAGCACTGGCAGCAAGTTTCCAGCTTTTAGACCTTGCCTTGGTGTCCCCCTCCTTGGAAATGAGAAAGCATTTTGACTGCTGTGAAAATCATTGGATTAAGAAAGCATTGGCCTCCCCGTGACCCACCCCTTCCCGCCCTCCAGAAGGAGCCCAAGTGCCTACTTACATCCTGTGTCTTCTCAGTGCTCTGTGTCCTGTGGCCAAGGAGTGCAGCAGAGGCATGTGGGCTGTCAGATCGGGACACACAAAACAGCCAGAGAGAGTGAGTGCAGTTCATACAGCAGACCAGAGTCGGAGCGTGTCTGCCAAGTCTCACCATGTCCTCTCTACACTTGGAGGGCAGAGCAATGGCAACAAGTAAGTAGCGCCATGAAGTAAGTGCACACCAGTCTGCATGTCGCTCCACCCCCTTGTCAGCATCAGATCCGCACCCTATGGAGCCGGCAAAGCCATTGAGCACAGTGGCATTGCTGGCTCCTTCCCAAAAAAAAAAGTTTGCTGTCAGGCTCTAGACAATTCCTGTTTGCGTCTCTCCCTGTGTTCTTGGATATTCCAGAGCTGGGTTCACTGAAATGGGAAGGGGGAAAAAAAGCTTTGGTATGCCTCTGGTCAAGAGTATAGGGATAGAGGAGGAAACTGCCCTTCACAGGAGGGCAGCTGACGATGACGGGAGGAATAGTTTAGTATGTGTTTGGACTGGGTTATTCTGTGTTCATTTGAATAGCCCTAACCTGCTAGTACTTGTGGTAAAGCTTAGTCTCTTATTTTCCCTTTTCCTGTGCCATTGACTGTCACGGAGAGAAAATGAGCTCTCGAGTGAAACACTCACCAATTAGGGTAGAATTTCCAGTGGTTTCCACAATTGGTAGAATCCGCAGGAACTGTTGAGTTCGTGCAGAAATAGGCTGGACTTATTCTCCTTCTCCTCAAGTTAATGCTTGACTTTAGCAGACATTTAACTGTCTGTGCTGGAAAGTCTAGTTGCTGAGGGGAGGAGGGGAGAGGTGGTGTAAGACATTAGAGGGAGGTAACCCCAGTTTCCAGAACAGAATGCTGGGTTATAGAATGAGTAGGACAGAATTAGAAAGTAGAATCAGATCTGCTGACCCTGGAATGACATAAAATATGCACACTGCTGAGGAGGGAAGATGAAGGACCCACCTGCACTGAGGCTGGCTGGCAACCCGAGGCAGCGTGCTTGAGGGTGATTGTTCTGCACTTGGCGCTGTGCTGGGAGCTTTCTGTCTATCATCTCAATTTATCTTTTGGACAACTAGACGAGGTGAGAATTATTATTACCCCTTTCTCAGGTGGTAAAACTAAGGTTCAGACAGACTTTGCCAGGTGTCCAAGGGTGCCACGTCTAGCAGCTCGAGGAAGCCACACGTGGCCCTGTCTGATTTCTCTCATCTTTATGATTTTCTACTGTATTCTGCACCCCTGGGACTGGCTTCCCAGCCCTGCTCTCCTCTGTCCACTCCTGGTGATGGATCCATTCCTTACCACAGTGGTTCATCTCTTTAGGGACGCTTCCTTCTCCATCTGCTTGGTCATGTTGCTTGTTTTCCTTCTAGACCTTTCTTGCTTCTGTCAGATAGTATCGGGAACAACACCTAAGGCAGTTAGGTTTAAGATTATTTGAACTTGAGGCAGATAGAGTATCAGGAACTTGTATGCTTAGAATAATACCACTGTGGTCTCTATCTCAGCCACATGACTTGGAGCAAGAATTCTTATATCTCCGAGTCTGGGCTTGCCATTTGTAGGATGGCAATGGTAGTAGCTGTTTTGAGAAAGTTGGAAAGGATACTAATCAGCCATCCGTTGCAGTCTCAGGACTGGCTGTGTCAGATAAAGAAGAGGTTACCTCACTCCCTGACTCACTGAGACTTGCAACTGTCTTTGGGATTCCTACTTCAGACTTACCCCTGTCGATTTTCTCCAACTCACTCTTCACATCCTACTCAACTCTGTCTCTGTCCCAAAGCTCAAGAAGTGAGAACGTACTCATAGATGAGGCAAAGCTAACTGCTTATGCTGTAACCAGTGTTTGAGAGTTCAAGAGCCAATCATGAGCATCCAAGCTCCATTCCCAATTCCTTCTGAATCCCACAATGTAGAAAACCACACAAGAAATGTGCCCCGAAGCTTCTGTCTTTGCATGAGCTATGCAGGTGGGTCTTTTGAAATCCTTCCTTAAATATTGCTATCAAGCTCCATGTAGAAAGACTTAAGCATGATGACACGTCTTAATCCCAGCACTCAGAAAGGAGGAGCAGGTAGATCTGTATAAGTTCCAGGCCAGCCAAGGGTACATAATGAGACTCTGTCTCAAAGGAGGAGGAAGAAGAGGAAGAAGAAGACAATGGCATGAGGAGGAGATGGCCTGATGGGGCTTGTCTATAGTAAATTCAGCAGAGTTTAACCGTAGTCATGGAGAGAATGGACTCTGTAAATGATTAAACAAAAACAAAAACAGAAACAGGTTCTAGCATTTACCCTACTGCTAATGTGCTTTCTCCCAAGGAGGAGAGTTTCAAGAGGAATCACATTGGTGAGGGAGAGTAAAGTCCAAGGTAGCAGAGGAGAAATAGGCCCCATCAAACCCTTGTGCACGGCACTGTGTGAGCCTACTAGAGCACCAAGGCTTAGAGGGGAGGTTGAAAACCACAAGGCAGCCATCTTAAGTAGGCACAGCAGAATGCTGTGTCTCAGTCACACTCCCCTGCAGCGGGATGATATTACCAAAGATGTTCTCATCAAACAGTCAGTGGTGCTCACTGCACAGTGCAGCACCTCCCACCCTCCCCTGCATCACCTTCTCTCTTCCTGTCTGCCTCTGGTCTCTCCTCACATCCTCTCAGCTGCCATTTCACCTGATCTCATCCCCGAATAGGCTTATGTTCTAGAGACACATCATTTAAGGTTGGTGACACCTTAAGTGTTAGTTAGTTAGTTAGTTAGTTAGTTAGTTAGTTAGTTAGTTAGTTAGCTTGTTTGTTTGTTTGTTGGTGAGTTTGTTGGTGAGTTAGTTAGTTAGTGAGTTAGTTAGTTAGTTAGTTAGTTGGTTGGTTGGTTGGTTAGTTAGTTAGCTAGCTAGCTAGCTAGCTAGTTAGTTATCAAGGTGCATTTTCTACATGAGCAAATGACACCGTTCTCCTGTTAAGAAACAACTAGGGAATCTGTGTGAAGCAGAACTTTCACATGCTCGCCCTGAGATGATTATCAGGGATATTTCCTACAGCTGCAAAAATTGTGAACTGCACAATCCCAGGGAGAGCTTTTCCTGTGAGGTACAGTGTGAGGGGCTTCCCTTGGAATTGCCCAGTTCAGAGGCTCCACACTGATGATACCAATCATAATAGAATATAGCATTTGCTAAGCAATGCATAATGCATTCGATGAGTATTTTTACATGAAGTGACCTATTGAACTACTTCCTTAACTTTTCAATGTAATCTTATCTTATCCCATTTATTGTGAAGAAACAAGCAGCTAAGATAGGCTAATCCATCACAGTCCTCACATGTAAGGTGAGAATTTGAGGCCCAGGGTCCTGGACTCTAGAACACAAGCGGTGAGAGTTTGTACCCTTGGTCCCATCAGAATGACGCTTGCCTGAATTATTTCAGTTCCTTCATGGTAGTGCCACAAGGCTCCTCTTGAAGAGTTGGTTTCAATGTATTGCTCACTTTCCTAGGTTGCAATGCCCACTGGCTACTAAAACCAAGATTCTCTGTGCCGTTGGGTAACTCTGACGTAAGGATGGTAGGAGGGCCCTGGTGTTAGCACCAGTCTGCTCAGAGTGATGCCTGTGACTGTGCCAATGAATATGACTGGCAGCTGTTTAAGGCGGGGACTTCATTTCCAGATTTTCCCCAGCATCTAGCACAGTACCTACAGCACGTAAGCTACCTTTGAATAGTTGAATTTATGAATGGAGGAGCAAAAATGGTGGGGGTGCAGGGGTTGGGGAGTGGGCAATGCCTGCTTCTTGAACTAAAGAATAAAGACATTCCATTGTCTTCGGGATCAGTTAGCAAATGTTCTTTCTGGAAGAGCAGCTGCTGTGTTTTCTTGTCACAGGGCCATGAACATGCTGTGACTTTGTAGAACTGCCCGATCTGTTGCTGTTTGGCCCAGAACAGGAACTGGGGCCCCTTTAGAGCATATTTCAAGTTTAAGAGCATTTCTTGTACTCGCTGTAGAGTGATTCTCGAGTTCATCTCCTTAGAACAGAACAATTGGAATGAGGAGCAATTCCTTGGTCAGTTGAGTGATAAGATTTTCATGATGTTTACAGCAGGAAGTGGAGAGGACTTGGTGTGTTCAGAGTTAGACCTTAACCCTTTATTACCCATTCTCTCCTTCAACAGCATGTGTCAGTGACCTGATGAGTACCAGGTGCTGGATGTTAGATGCGTTTGGAGTTTGGGGGTTTTATTGCTTTTGTTGTGTTTTGTCTTTAAATCTCCAAACCTCAAATCCTATCATCTAAAAGCCTTTACCCGAATCTAAGTGTCATGATGGCATGTGCCCACAACCCCAGCAATGAGAAGGCAGGAGGGTGGCAAGAGTGAAGCCAGCTAGAGCTACATGGGGAAGCCCTGTCCAGAAAGAGAGCTGAGCCTGTAATAACTCAGTGGCAGAGGTTAGAGTGCTTGGTTACCATAGAAGACCTTGGTGTCAGGCCCCTCCATCCTGAGAAAGGATAAAGGCGAGAAGAACTGAGATACAACCCCTACCCGCTATAATCCTCACCCCTACATCGGCTGTAGCTGCTCACCTCCATCCTTACTAAATCTTGAGATGGTCCCTTCCCTTCTGGCCCTGGTAACTCACTTGCTCCTTCATTTCTTTTCATCAGCTGCCGTGTACACTTTCAGTATCAGAAGGACTCCAACTCCCTCCTCTTTCCTAATGCATGGCTTCTATCTCGGTAACATTATCTATTCTGGAATCCACGATGACTTGCATGATTACACAGGGGACCCTTAGGATTAAGCCTCAGTGGTTACCTAAAGGACATGTGAGACCCCAAGCTGAGAGTGGCTGGCTCCCTGGCTGTCAAGCAAGTACAGAAACAGTTAGAAATCATTAAGCTGACTTCTAATTCACAACACAGACCTGTGCCCACTGCAGATGTGAGTCAGATGAATGACTTAAGAGTTAGCGAATACCTCCACAGTAGTGTCTCCGCCTACCTTTTCCATTCAAATGGCCGCTTTTTCTTTCTTTTAGACAACAGTGGATGAATCCCTTTATCCTTACCTTTCCTTGGGACATAAAAACCCAGCAAAAGCAACTCAGTGTTAGCAACTGCCCCAGTTGGGTCTGACCTTCATCTGTCCATGTGCTTCCCAACAAAAGTAATCTGATACCAGAAGTGACAAATCCTGTCATCCCTGGGGCAAACAGCCTTCAAATAGTACAACCTGTGAATGTCCAATGGTTTTCCTTTTCCCTGTGGTTGGGAAATTGTGACCAGATATATGCTTCAAGATGAAAAACAACTTTATTATAATACTTAAAGATTGCATTGAATGACCCTACTTAGACCACCAACCTAAAGCCAATCGACATATTGAAAGAAATTTAGGAATTTATTTTAGGTCCTCCTCACCCTCCAATTTTGAAAGTTATTTCCGGTTAGTTTCAGCACCCGGGAAGGTATGCACCCTGCAGGACGACGGATGTGCTAGCCTGTTTAACTTGGCACTGCGACTATTTCCTTTCTGCATCTAACGCATGCTGAGATACACAGAGGCCAAGGCTGTAACCCAGCCATTTATCTGGTTGTTGCTTTATTAATTCAGAAAGCCTTAATGAAAACCCAGAAGACTTTCTGCAAATTGAAATGAGGTAGCGGGAACGTTCTATTTCCTTAGAACAGTCTAGATAATATCCCAGGATAAGATGTACTGTTGATTATTGAGGACAGGGGAAGTAGCATTTACCAAAGCTGAAACACCCAGTAGCATGGGCTGGACTTATTTCCCCCGTGACTTTGCTAAGACTTAAGTTTGCAGGAGAAAAACCTTGGTCACATGGTTTCCAGAGCATGAAAGAAGTCAATTATTTACCTGGTTTAAAATTTAATTTCCCAGAAAGTTTTATTCTAGCTAAGTTTTCTCAGTGCAATTCCCTGCCCCTGTCAAAACAGTTTTTTATGAGTTAACTATTCTTCAAGATGGGAAGAAAATACTTAACAAGCAGAAACTGTTGACAAACCCTGATATTTCTGCTGGGAGCTGTTACTTATTGACACTGATTCAAGCCTCGCGGATTAGTGAGAATGTACTTGGACATGGCAGGGTTTAGTTGAGGTTCAGCTGTGATTTGATGTTCCTCAGTCCTAATTTTCCAAGAAATTATTATTTTGTGAGTAAAGTTTCCTTCGAAGGTCGTGTGGTTTTTAACGTTCAGCAAAGCATTATAACTCCCTAATAGTTGCCGGTTTACTTCAAGGAAACCCAGAAACTCCGGACTCCTAAAGCTTGAACCAGGGAGCAAGGCTCAGCAGTTTCCCACCAGTTTAAAGTGGTTTAGAGTCTTCTCATCATCCCGTGACTTCGGCTCATATCTGTGCCTCTAGAAACATGCCAGCTATGAAAGTTTGCTTCCAAGCAGCTAAACATTTTAAGAATCCAATGATAAAGCTACTGGAATGACTGATCATGTGTCCTTTGCTTCCTAAAAGAACAATGACTCGTGAAACACAGAGGACTCCATCATATGCTCTAACAACTTCACTGCTAGGAACAGACTCACTTGAATTGAAATCAAGAGTTCAAATTGTTGTCTGAACGCCCATAATAGACTCATTCACAGTAGCTCAAAGGGAAACCACAACACGCTCATTTACAGATGGGTGAATGAATGAAGTGTGGCATATCCACACATTGGACTACCACCCAGCCGTGAGAGCGATGACGCACAGAGACATGCTCCAACTTGGAAGAACTTAGGAAAAACTATGCTAAGTGAGAGAAGCCTAGCAGAAAAGGACACACACTGGGTGGGTCTCTGAATGTGAAGTCCCCAAAATAAGCAAATCCATGGATATAGCAAGCATGGTCATAGTTGCTAGGGTCTAGGAGAGGGAGGCAAGATGAACAAATGACTGCTTCATGGAGTCAGATTGGAGTGATGAAAGTGTTCTGTCAACTGGACTGTAGTGATGGCTGCACAGCCTTGCATTTGGGGTCATTGAAATGACATTTTAAGATGGTGAAATGGTGGGTTTAAGAAAGGGTTCTTTCTTTTTCCATTATTGATGTATGTGCACATGTGGACATACATGTGTGCATTCATGTGTATGAATGGGAGTATTTGGGAGTCACATACATATGAGGTGGTCAGAGGACAAACATTAGCTTTTGTGAGAGAATCCTGAGTTATTCTCTGCTGTGTATGCTCAGTTAGAAGACCCTCTAGCTCCCAGGATCTTCCTGTCCCATTTCCCATTTCCCCCACAGGGGTGCTGGAATTACAGATACTCACACAATTCCTCCAGCTTTTACCTAGATTATGGGAACTCAAATTCAGGTCTTCAAACTTGCATGCCAAATGTGTTTACCACTGAACCATATCATAGCCCTTGTATTATTGTGCCCCCCCTTTATAAATCATGCACACATGTAATAGATGTAGGATACATTGGGGAAGACATTTCAGAGTGAAGCTGTGTCTCAAACTCAAAAACCTTCGAGGCAAAGCAGATAAAAGAGAATTTCTGCCTGTGGTGGCTACTTTTATGTCAACTTGACGTGGCTAGAGTCATCTGAGAGGAAGGATCCTCAGTTGAGAAAACATATCCGTCATATTAGGCTGTGGGCAATTTCTTAGATAGTGATGGATGGGAGAGGGCCCAGCCCGCTGTGGGTGATGCCAATCCTGAGCTGGTGGTCCCAGGTTCTATAAGAGAGCAAGCTGAGCAAGCCATGAGATGTAAGCCAGTAAAGCAGCATCCTCCATGGCCTCTGCATCAGCTCCTGCCTCCAGGCTCCCGCTTTCAACGATGAACAGTGATGTGGAAGTGTTAGCAAGAGAAACCCTTTCCCCTGTAAGAAAGGAAATGGTTTGGGAAATGGGGTTTCATCACAGCAATGGAAAGAGTAAATAAGACACTGCCATTATGCATAAAAAGAGAGGTGTCTGGGCTCTCCCTGAAGAGCTTAAAATGCGGAATTCTGAAGGGAAGAGTGTGACAACACACCCAAAGCTTGCTGATGTTTTATGAGCCCGGGCAACAGACACCCAATCTCCACGCAAAAGACTCAGCAACTCTCCCCTGCAGCTTTCTGAAGTAATCCAGACTTAGAATACCAAGTAACAGTAAAGCTCTGAACAGGCTTTGGTGACCAAGCAGATGATAGAAGTCTACCTTCCAAGTGGAGTTTGCTGTTGGAAGGAAGCATTCCACATGTTCTGATTCCCTTTGTGGATCATGGAAGTAAGCGGGTGTGGCAGGGAAGGTGGCTTAGGCTCTAACTGTTCCAGGTTCTGCAGCTAAGGCTTGGAGATGATAGTCTCTGCTCCTTCACACTGCCCACGTGTCCCTCTTTACTATCCATCCTTCCTGCTCAAACAGCTCCTTCCTGAGAACAAGGGAAGTCCCGATTATGGCCACCCTTGTCCATCAGGACCTACTTTCAATTTTAACTGGGTGAATATTTGCTAAGAAACTAGAGCTGAGAGCAGATCACCTGCAAGAGGTCATGCTTCCCTCCCCTCCCCTCCCTTCCCCTCCCCTCCTCTCCCCTCCCTTCCCCTCCCCTTCCCTTCCTTCTTCTTCCTCCTCTTTCTCCTCTTCATCCTCCCCTGCCCCTCTTTTTTCAGACAGAGTTTCCTTGGCTGTCCTGGAACTTGCTACATAGATCAGGCTAGCTTCAAACTCAGCAATCTGCCTATCTCAGCCTCCAAAGTGCTTTTCTTCTTTTCTTTTCCTCCCTTTCTCAATTTCTCTCTCCCTTCCCTCCTTTACTTCCTATTTTTCTCTTCAGCAATAGAGAGTGAGCCCAGAGTCTTACACAGGCTAAGCAAGTGTTCTACCGCTATGCTACATCCCTGACCATGGATTTAGTGTTAAAGTGAGTGTTGAATTTAAAAAAAAAAAAAATACCTTGAGAGCCTCATCCAACCTGGTGTTCATTCATTCACCCTTTTGTTTCCTCATTCAGACAGATATGCATGGGAAAACGATCCCTATGTTAGGGACAAAGTTGTCAGGTGCCTAGATAGGAACAGTCAACACCTAGAGCTCTCACATTTTAACAGCTGTGTAGCTAAGTCATAGAACAACTGCAAGCATAAGAGCTTGAAGCTTTGTGAGTCGTCATCTCACCCCACCCCATCTGTCTCTTGCAGTGCACCAAGACGTGTGGAGAAGGTTCCCGGTACCGGCAGGTGGTATGTGTGGCAGAGGACCAAAGTGAAGTGCACAGTGCACATTGTGACTCGGACCAACGGCCTCCAGACCGTGAGAGCTGCAGCCTACAGCCCTGCGAGTACGTGTGGATCACAGGAGAATGGTCTGAGGTACTGTCCTGGGGAATCTGTGATGCCTTCAGTGTAGGAGCAGCAGAGGAAAGGGGACAGGAAACCTACCTTCCAGGTCTGCTTCCGAAAATCATGGGTTCTCACCCAATGCCAAGTTCCCTGAGTTCAGCATTCTGTGAGTCACCTTGATTTCCTTTACTAGAGATAAAAAGGGACTTATGACAGGGGCTAATAATTCATAGGATGCCTTTAAGTGCTAGCAGAAGGTTGTATCTTGAGGCTAGGGAGAAAGCTAAGTGAATAAGAGTGTTTGCAGAACAAGCATGAGGACCCGAGTTCCAATCCCCAGAGCCTATATAGAAACTGGACATCATGACTTGAGCATTTGTGACCTCAGCACCCCTACTGGGAGATGGGAAGTAAAGGAAAGAGAATGCTTAGAAATGTATGATCCGCATAGCCTCTTGTATGCAGAGGAAGGACAAGATAGAAACCCTGTCTCTAAACAAGGTGGAAAGTGAAAACCAACACCTAAGGTTGTCCCCTGATCAACATACACCCTGTGACATGTGCACACAGATGAACTTCAATACACACACTAAAAAAAAAAATAATATTTCAGTGTCGGGAGATGCTAGGTAGAGGTAAGGGGCTGACCCATGTGACCAGACACTCTTTTAAGGTGATAATAGTTGTATAGGAACATGCATTCACCATTCCCCCACTAGAATTCTCAAAAAAAGGATAAAAGTCTGGACTTTTACATGTGGTCTCTTAACTTGAAAAGGGGGCCTAATATTTTTATTTGAAAACATTTTTAGGCAAAACCAAATGCTTTCTGCCATCCAAGTGTGGGTTGACCATTTAAGCACCTTGGTCCCAGCAAAACCAAAGAATGTTCTGTGATATTTAATGACTCTCAAGCCTTATTTTTCCCCATGGGCTCCTGAGGACAATGCCTTCATAGATACCTTTAGTTAGTAATAAAACAATACCAATAACAGCATGGTTATCTGATCTTCAAACTTCATGGTATTTTCAAAGCACTAAAACATCTAAACTTCAAAAGCATTGCAATTGCCCAAAAGAACACAGACATTCAAAGTGGAAGCACCTTGGTTCACAGTAGAGGGGATAGCAATGGTAGATAGCATACACATTCACCTGGGGTTCTCCACACAGACCAGAAAGTTACCCCCAAATGACGTGAGTATTTGCCTTTAATGATATATTTGCTGCCTGTTGAACTGTGTCTGTACTCAAATTGGTCCAAAAAGTCTTTCCCAACCATGCCCCCCGACCCTGTACTCTATGGCACTGATTTTTGTCCTCTCAGAAGATGTCAACATTAGGAGGTATGTCCAGTTGTCACAACTCTGACAGAGATATGTCTGGTATCTGGAAGGTAGAGTCCAGGGCCATTACAAAGTGATGGACATTGCACTGGACCTGACCACAACACACACTTATATATCTGAGGTCTAGAGTTCAGAGTAAAAAGCCCTACTTTGCTATGTCTCATGTGTCTCCAGACAGCAAGAAGAGCCCTTAAACAGTGAAGGGAGATGGCTTAGTGGATACTGTGCAAGCATGAGAACCTAAGTTCAGATCCCCAAGACCCATGTAAAAAATCAAGCATGCCAGCACATATCTGCAATTGCAGACCTTGTAGGAAGCAGCAGAGAGTCCTCCCTGGATCCTCCTGTCCATCCAGACTAGCCAATCAATGAGGTCAAGGTTCAGTGAGAAACCTTTCAAAATAGAAAAAGCAACCAGCATTGAACTTTAGCTGCTACATTTGTGCCTATGATCATGTGCACACACACACACACACACACACATACACACACACACACATACACACACACACACATACACACACACACACATACACACACACACACACACACACACACACACACACACACAGATAGAACATTAGGATATACATTTATACAATTGCCACCCAGGAACAGGTGAGTCCAGATGAGTGTTCAGAAAATTCATTGACTGGCTCAAGGCATAGCTTCCAAACATTCGGATCCCAGCAAGGGAAGTTTGGAGAGGGTGTCTGTCTTCTCATCCCTTTGTTCTTCTGCTCCTTGTCAGACGTGGGCTTCTGGCTATTTCAAGAGACTCACCTCCCCTGGCTCTCAGAAGCAGAGAGCTCTCCCTCACACTTCTTCTTCTTCTGTCCATCCACAGGTCTTTCTGGTCTCTGTGCCTTTCCAGCCTTCTGCCTCCTAGCAGACTCCTCTTCTTGGTTCTGGTTCCTTCTGGCTGTAGTTGCTATGCCTCCCACTCAGTCAATACTGGTATCTTCCTCTCGGTTAGCCTCTTATATGGGGCTTTATTATGCCAAGAGACTTGTGGTCTCTTTCTGAGAGTCATGATGTACCTGTCTGTAGTTTTAATGCAGCCTCAATCATCAACAGACATGACAAAGAATGGCTCTGAGTGCATGTACATGTGTGAGTGTAGTCATGTATACATGTGTTTAAGCCTATGTGGAGACCAGAGGGCAGCCTCAAAGGTTATTCCTCTCTGCCATGGTTTTGGACCCTGGGTGTCTTATTACACTAGAAGTCACCAAGTAGGCTAGGCTGGCTGGTCAGGAAGCCTCAAGGATCCATGAATCTCTGCCTCCACAGTGCTGGGATTTCATGTGCATGCCATCATTTCTGGCTTCTTCTGCTTGGGTTCTGGGGACCAAACGTAACTCCTTTGAACTGCACAGCAAACTCACCAGGTTGTCTCCTCAGGCCCAGAAGAACACCTTTTGGGACATAGCTTTCTACAGAGTTTCAAGTATGCTATGGATAGAAAGCTAACCTGCATATTTTATAGCAAACAATTGGAAACAGATTTGGGGACAAACACAAGGACAACAGCACAGGGCCAGGGGCTGCAGGGCCAGGGACTGCAAGGATGTACGCAGGGAGAGGCTGGCCCCAGAACACCTTCTAGAAACTGTGCTTAAAGATGCTAGAGCCACTGGAAGCCATTCCCTGACTCTGGGCCCTTTGCTTTGGTAGAGTTCTCTGTGTTTTGCTCAACATTCACCCCACCTGAGTGTGTGGGGCCTAAAACAGACATGTGAAGGGAGCTGAGAGGAGCTTGTGTAAACTCAACAGGAGGTCTGAAATGCAGTCCTGGTGAACACAGCAAGTTTGCGTTTCTTTGTTGGTGCAGTCAAGTTAGACAATGAAGTTACCCATGATGAGCTTTACACATAAGGCCTCAGCATGTGGAGTCTACTTACCACACAGCTTCAGAATCCAGCATGGGAGAAGCTGGAAGCCGTCAACTGTTCCCTATCACGGCTGTCAACCGACCCATAGTGTCGAGTTGTTCCGGATGCTTTTCAGGGGTTCCGAGGCCTCTGACCGTAGTTGCGGACCAGGTTTGTCAGCAAATGTGTGTCTCCTTAAGTACAGCTCTTGGGCATGCTGCTTTTGCTTTTTATTTATAGGGGTTGGGGTCTCAACATCTGTCTTCTCTGGTATACAGCCTTGGGGAAGTCAGTACAGACTGAGACCTCGAAGGCATGAGGTCATACCCTCTAGAACACCCACAGCTCAGTTAGGCAGAGCTTGTCAACATTGCTCTGCACTGAGACACTGGGGTAGCCTGAAGTGCCCTGGCCAGGAGTCAGCTGGGTCTTTCCAGCATGTGAGCAGCAGCCAAAGAAGGAAGAAACAAGGATGGCCCATTTCCAGGTCTCCAGCCAGCCGGGAGGGAGGGCTCGGGGATGCTCAGCGTGTTTCTGGCTCACTGCCTTCCAGCTTGTTGCTAGGATTTCTTCAAGGCCCACCCAGAAAGGTTAAAGGAAAAGAAAATGGAGTGGCTTAAAGCGACAGGGCAAGAGGTGCCAGGCAGACGTGATGACTTTTAAATATCCTTAGGGATTAATGAAAATGGGTCCCTCACCCCTGAAAAACATGACGTGCATGTGACATGCTATTTTCAGGAGCTCCTCTCATGTCCTACAGAGCCCAAGGTCTGGGGAAGAGGTATACAGATTGACCCTACTCTGCATTTGTGCTGTGCCTTTACAAAGAATGGCCCTTACTCAATGACACTACCTAGAGGTGTCCTCTGAGTGACATGGCTGTAACTTAGTTTTATTTTATCATTTCTATTAGCATATGTTAATTATAAACTAAAATGGGCTTCATTATGAAAATTTCATCCAATTACCCTCTTTCCCCCTCCTATTCCCCACTGATCCCCTCCCTTCCCTGCTAGTCCTTCTTTTATCGCGTGTGCGTGTGCGTGTGTGTTTGTGTGTGTGTGTGTGTGTGTGCGTGCATACATGTGATATGTGGTTGAGTTTCATTAGTGTTGCTTAAAGGAGCATGGGTAAGACGTTATTTACCGAAGTAAATGGTGGGCTACACCACCATAGAAAATGTTTCTCTCTCTCCCACCAACCATTAGTTTTGTATAACTCCTCAGAGAGGGGTGGGGCTTGTGAGCTCTTCCGTCCATCATCAGAGGCTGACTGGCACAATCTTGTGCAACTCTAATACAGGTTGTCATAGCTTCTGTGCACTCAAGAGTGCCACAGACATACACCATGCCCAGAAGGTTCCAGCATTCCAAGAAACTCTTCATCCTCTGGCTCTTAAATTCCTTCCCTTCTGCCCTTTCTTCCACAATCTTCCCTGAGCCGCGCACATGCGCAGAAGGGGGTCATAGGATGTCTCATTTGTGGCTGAGCACCCAACAGTCTTATTTTCAGCTTCGCCCAGTCATGTGTCTCTGTAATTACTGCAAAAAAGAAGCATTTCTCACCAGAGCTGACAGCAGCACTAAACCAGGGACATAAATGTAATTATTTAGGAGGCAATTGACAGAGTGTCACGTCCACCGCTGCCCAAGTGGCAAACTGGAAGTGTGCGAGTAAAACTGTTGCTGACAATTCTCTCACCTGCAGAGCACATTCCGTCATGGTGGAACTGGGGAGGGAGCTTCCAGCGCAATCCCAGCTCGGTTTCCCTAGGTCCTACAGTCAAAGCATATGGTGCCTTTAGTCAATATGTGGCAATCAGCCACAATGACAATTGCTTGTACTGTTTGGGGGGGGGGTGTTTTGGAAATCTCCCCAACCAAAATTCACAGGGAGGTAGCCCACCCCATCACTGAGATTTCATCTTGTTATCTGTGGTGTGTGAGGTCAGCTTTACCCACCTTTTCAGGATACCATTTTTAGACTTTGTATTTTTAGTTTTACTTTTTAACCGGCTCACCAAGTATCACACTTCTTTGCACCTTTTTCATATGCCCTTGGCTTTCACAGACCCCTCAAACCATCCTCTCTCCCATCTCCCTGCTCTGCCCACCTTCTCCACTTAAGCCACGCAACCCCAGTATCCCTCCTGATGCTTTCACAAGTTCTAGTACCCCCTCCCCTGTTCCACTCTCAATCACCCTACCCCACCCCCATGATGGTCCCTTTCTAGTTTCCTGGCTTCTACACATACTCACTCCCACATAAACATGCATATGTAAAAATTAGCAGCTGGGACCTGCAAATGAAAGAGAGTCTGGGTTATCTCACTTAACAGACTGTTTTCCACTCCACCCATTTTCCTGCAGATTTAATAACTTCATGTTTAGGAATGGCTGGATTAAGTTTCATTGTATATTGCACTGTATTTTCTTAAAGATTTTATTTTTAATTATGTAGATATGTATGCATCTGTGTGAGGCTGGGCACCTTAGTGTAGCGCTCAATGAGGCCAAAAGAGAACGTCAGGTACGACAGAACTGCAGTTCCAGTGATGATTGTGGGTGTTGGGAATCAAACTCAGTCCCTCAATGATTAAGACAAGTACAGGCTGTTCTTCCAGAGGTCCTGAGTTCAGGTCCCAGCAACCACATGGTGGCTCACCAACCATCTGTAATGGGATCCAGTGCTCTTTTCTGGTGTGTCTGAAGACAGCTACAGTGTACTCACATACATAAAATAAACAAACAAAGATTGCTCCACATCTTCCTTATCCATTCTTCAGTTTATGAACGCCTGAGCTGACCCCATTCCTCTCTGTTGTGCACAGAGCTGCAGTAAGTATGCAAGTGTCTGGGTACTGGGGTATAGGGTCTTTTGGGTACATTTCCAGAACGGCATATCCGGGTCATGTGGTTGTTCTAGATCTTGGTTTTAGGGGAAACTTCTGCATTGATTTCCATAGTAGGCACATCAGTTTACCTCCCACAGTGAATAAGCTGTCTCTATTTCTATACCCTTGCCAGGATTTGTTTACATTATAGTAGGAATTCTGACAGAAGAGATGAAATCTCAAAAACTTATAATATGCATTTCCCTGGTAGCAAATGATGCTGAACACTTTCTAAATGTTTTACTGGCTGTTATCTTGGTTGGTTGGTTGTTTGGTTGGTTGGTTAGTTGGTTGGTAGGTGGGTGGATTGGTTAGTTGGTTGGTTGGTTGGTTGGTTGGTTGGTTGGTTGGTTTTTCAAGACAGGATTTCTCTGCAAAGTGGCTGTGCTGCAACTCACTTTGTAGACCAGGCTGGTCTTGAACTCAGAGATCCACCTACCTCTGCCTCTTGATTGCTGGGATTAAAGGTGTGTGCCACCACTGCCCAGACAATACTTCTGAAAATTATTTGTTCAGATCCAGAGGCCATTTTTAATTGGGTTGCTTGAATCTTTTTAATTTTTAAAACTTTTATGTCTTTAGAATCCTTGGTCAAATGTATAGCTGACAAACATGTTCTCCTACCTTATAGGCTGCCCCTTAATGCAATTAACTCTTTCCTTTGCTGTGCAATGTTTTAATTCTATGGAGTCTGAATGTTGGAGTTATTTTCTGAGTAACTGGACTCCTGGTCAGAAAATCTTTACCTATGTCTAAAGTTTGGAGTGTTTTTTTCCTTATTTTTTCCTATATTAGTTGTGGAGTTCAGAGTCTTACATTAAGGTCATTGAGATATTTGGGTTTGATTTTGTGCAAAGGGAGTGATGAGGTCCAGTTTCAGTTACCTAACCTATAGAAATCCAGTTTTCTCAGTGCTGTCTTCTGTGCAGGCTGATCTCTCGCTAATGTGTACTTTTGACATCTTTGTCAAAGACCTTGAAGTTATAGCTGGGTAGTTTATATGTAGATACTCTACCCCAGTGGTTTTCAACCTATGGGTTGTGACCTTAGGGGGTCACATATCAGATATCCTGCATATCAGATTCATAACAGCAGCAAAATTACAGTTATGAAGTAGCAACGAAAATAATTTTGTGGTTGGGGATCACCACAATGTGAGGAGCTGTGTTAAAAGGTCGCAGTGTTAGGAAGGTTGAGAATTACTGCTCTGTTCTACTCCATTGATCTACCTGTCTGTTTTTGTGCCAGTACCATGTTGGTTTTATTACTGTGTCTCTCTAGTATGACTTGAAGTCAGAAGTGATGGTTCCTCCAGAATTATTCTTTTCTCTAAGGATTTCTTTGGCTCATCGGTGCTTTCATGAGTTTTTATTTTTATTTCCTAAAGGAATGACATTGGAATTTTGATGGGGACTGCACTGGCTCTGTAGTTGCTTTGGTAGGATGACTATTTTCATACTATTAATCCAATCCATGAGAGGTCTTTCCGTCTTCTGACATCCTCCTCTGTTTGTTTCTTCAGTAATTTAAAGTTCCACAGTAGAGGTCTTTTACTGCTTTGTTAGTTTTATTTCAGGGTTGATTTGTTGCTTGAGGCTGCTGTAAATAGGATTGTTTTCCTGGTTTCCCTTCCCATGTTTGTCACTGATATACAGGAAGGCTAGGGATTTTTATATGTTTATCTTGTGTCCTGCCATTTTGCTGTATGTGTTTATCAGCCTACAGCATTTTCTAGTGGAGTCTTTGGAGGTTTTTATGTATAGAATCATATTATCTGTAGATAGGGATGTCTTTACTTCTTTTTCTAGTTCTCTCTTTTATCTTACCATTCTAACTCAGGATTCAAGCATTCTACCAGGTGGAGGGACTGGATAGATAGCCTCCTCTTGTTCCTCATCTTAGAAGAAATGCTTTGAGTTCTCCATTGAATGGGTTTGGCTGTAAGTCAGTTTCATTGGAGTATGTTCCCTGGACTCATCGACTCTTTGTGGCTTTTATCATGAATGGATTTTGAATTTATGGCCCTTTTTACATCTACTGAGAAGATCACCTGGTTTCTGTCTTTGAGTCCATTTATGTGACGAATTGCATCTATGGATTTGCATATGCCAAACCACCTCATTGTCTCTGGAATAAAGCCAGTTTCGTCATGATATCTTTGATATGTTCAAGAATTTAGTTTGCAAGTATTTTACTAATAATTTTGTGTCTGTTTTTATCTGGGATATTAGCCTGTCCTTTGCATTTTTGCCATATACTTACAATCAATAAGAGTCACATGATGACATGATTTAGAAGAAAAGAAAGGAGAGAGGTGGCTTGGTGGCCAAATACTAATTGGTGGCTAAAGAGAAAAGAGAAACTGGGAGAAGATGGATGTGCAAAGCAGAGCCCCACAGAGAACAGGGGACTAAATGGAGGGCCTCCGAGAATGTGACTCACAGGTCAACTGCAGGCTCCTTTCCCCCTCCACTTTTGGTGGGTTTCCAACATGGTCTTAGAGGTCCAGGAAGGGGGAGTCTGGTGGCAGATGAGTATCTTTTCCTTCTCTGGGAGTCCCAGAGAAAGAAAGGTTTTGAAATGCCTGCCGAGTGAAGCCCTAGTTTGGAAAGTGTCCTGGGGAGCTTGCTGTGGCCGGAGGGTGAAGGGTTGAGCAGATAGGTAAGAGAGAGCATTCTGCAGCTTCCACAGGAGGGCAAACTCGGTGTGGAGGATGGAGGCTTTCTGTGACTGTCATAGGAAATCTTTGAAATGTCCCCTCTTGACCCCTCTCTTCTCAGTGCTCAGTGACCTGTGGAAAGGGCTACAGGCAAAGGCTGGTCTCCTGCAGTGAGATTTATACCGGCAAGGAGAATTACGAATACAGCTACCAAACCACAGTGAACTGCCCAGGCACACAGCCTCCCAGCGTCCATCCCTGCTACCTGAGGGACTGTCCTGTCTCAGCCACCTGGAGAGTTGGTAACTGGGGCAGTGTAAGTAGGGGCCTTGGGTTGTCAACTCTGAAACCTCAAATCTTCTCTGAACCCTCCTGCCTGCTTACAACTTGGCATGGCTGATAGGAAGAGAACTGGTTATCTAAATCCAAGCTAAAAGTTCATCTTGCTTCATCCAAAGAAATGGCAAGTCACCAAGGTTTGTCCTCCATTTTTTCACTTATATACTGGACGGCTATGAAGATGAAGTGAGTTAATATATCAAAAGCACTTAGATTTCTGTGGCTGGTTTTATGTTACATTTTTTTCCTATTTTTTCTACATTTCTACTACGCTTTTTTTTTTTTTTTTTTTGACGAGCCATTAAAATCTGACATCTTACAAGAGATGCACAGGATGCATTTTGCTTGCTTCCATTGTTAAAGACTCTATGTTCCAGTCTGTTTCTGTAGAGAGGACTTGGTTTACTCGGGGCACAAAACAGAAGTCTGTTGAGTATATTTGGAAAACCCGTTGCCACAGTCTCCTGGCTTTGGGCTATGAAGCTCTCAGGCAAACGTGTGTGATGTGATGAACGTTGTTGGGATTTGAATCCCAGGTTAATGAGGACCTTGAACAGATTCCTTAATCTGAGCCCAGGTCTTCCTTCTGTAAAAACAAGTAATGGCAGTAATGGCCGTTCTATCTCATGGGGTTACTATGCAGTTAAATGGGGGAGAGCGTATGTATAACTACAGTGTGGCCCATGTGTATAAATGCTTTATGTAGAAATGGGTATTAAATAGAGAGAGGTAGAGTATATATGTTTCATATATATGGAAATATATATGGATATATAATGCTTAAGTGTATATATGTGAAGCTTAACACAACAGCCGCTCTTAGTAAGAAATCAATAAATGCCCGTTCCAGTTGCACAGCCTGGGACTCCGAGCTTCCTGTCATCGGATGCTCAGATCTCTCAGGCTCCAGAGCCACCCACTCACTCTCCTTTCCCCTCCAGTGCTCAGTGTCCTGCGGCCTGGGAGTGATGCATAGATCTGTGCAGTGTTTAACTAACGAAGATCAACCCAGCCACTTATGTCCCACTGATATGAAGCCAGAAGAAAGAAAAACCTGTCACAATGTTTATAACTGTAAGTCACTCTGCTGAAGCCTTCTTTGTCACGGAGGACAAAGTGACTGTTCATCTGTCGGTCCATCCGTTTTAGAGATGTAGTAATCCTCTGTGTGTCTGTGTGATGTGCTCATGTGGGGGTGCGGGGTGGGTGCCCATACTTGTATGCTCAAGGTTTTGGAAGACAAGGATTGATCTCAAGTATCTTCCTCAATCGCTGTCCACCTTCCTGTTGAGACAAAGTTGCTCATTGTGCCTAGAGCTGACTGATTCATTAAACTGACTTCCAGTGGACTTTCATTCTGTCTCCACCCCCAAGTCCCGAAATTACACAGTGCACATTCACACCCAGCTTTTCTGCGTGGGTCCTGGGGTACCAAGCCCAAGCCTTCATGTTGGCCTGGCAAACACTTTACTGACTGAGCTATCTCCCTCTCCTTGTCTCTCTTCTCCCCTCTCTCTCCCTCTCTCTCTCTCTCTCTCTCTCTCTCTCTCTCTCTCTCCCCCCCTCTCCCTCTCTCTCTCTCATCTACCTCTTGGGAAGTTAGTGCAGACTGTGTGATGTACTCTGTTGGTAGATACTGAACATCTAAGACTACTGCCTCCATTTTTATGACTTGTGTCTCCTAGGTGAGTTACCCCAGAACTGCAAGGAGGTAAAAAAACTCAATAGCGCCAGTGTTGATGGGGAATATTTCCTGGCTGTCAGGGGAAAACCACTAAAGGTGAGTATTGAAGTCATTGTTTGCAGAATGTTTGGGTAAACTTATCACTCCTTCCGAGTGCCTCTGCTGGGTCCTTCCTTGTGTATCTTGCAGGTATTCTGTGCAGGAATGCGTTCTGACTATCCCAAGGAGTACGTGACACTGGCCCATGGTGACTCAGAGAACTTCTCCGAAGTTTACGGGCACAGGTAAGAGGCTCGGTGTCAGAAGAGCTCAGATGCCTGAAGGTTCCTAGAGAAAACCATCCCATTCTTACCAGAACGCTATCTCCACGGCTTAGATTGCACAACCCAACAGAATGTCCCTATAACGGGAGCCGACGGGATGACTGCCATTGCCGGAAGGATTACACAGCTGCTGGCTTCTCCAGTTTCCAGAAAATCCGAATTGACCTGACCAGCATGCAGATCATAAGTAAGTTCATGGAGGTATCCCACAGTCGTGAGCACCTCCTAGACACTCAGGGGACATAGGTCCTTTGAGTAGGTAGGTACAGAGGGAAGTCACAGAAGGTGATCCAGGAGTGACAACCCTACCATATGCTTAACAGGCCAAACTTTGTTCTTCGTGTTCAGTAGGGAACTCCAGGGCCTATCGGATGGCTGCCATAGGTCAGGTCTTCGTCAGGTTTGCATTGAATGAGGAAAGGAAATAGATAAATATTTGGAAGATTCACCAGTCAGGGTGGCGTCCTAGTAAGCATGGCCTTGGGATCAGGACCTTAAGGTTATGAAAGGGTTAGGCACCAGGTGTCTATACAGAGAAAGCAATAAAGCAGAAAGAAGTTTCTAGAGCACAAGAAACAGCAGCCAGGAAACCCTGTAGCAAAGTCATTTGTAAGACACATTCGCCTCCAGACGGCTCTTCCCAGCACAAAGCACACACGCACATAGGCAGAAAACTAATTTGATCTGATTGTTGATTTATGGAAGAAAAATGGATCCAGAATTACCTTTCCTAACAAGCCCGTGCACAGTCTGACTTCATACTCTGGCCAGCACTCTGGTTCTGCTGGCCACATTAATCATTGCTGCCGGTAAAGATAACTAAAATATCTAAACACATTCTCTTGAATAGTGAAAGAACAGAAACAATGAAGGATTAATTTTTTTCTCATTAACATTGCACCCATAATATTACCCTGGTTCCCTCTTAAGTTAGATTAAATGTGATTTATATGGAGGGTTTTTTTTTAAATTTGCTGTCAGCTATACAAATTAGACCTAGATGCAGTGTGGGTCTGCAGTTTCTTTGTTAAGAAAAATCGGCAGGGGTTGGATGTGGAGGGGTGGCTCATGAGTCTGTCCCCGTAGCAAGCATTGCCTTTAATCCTACCCAACTGAGAGGCATTTCCTTAGTGGTGTAGTCATGGATAAGTTGCCCTTTAAATAACTCCTCACCCATGTAACTGTAAATGACTGTAATGAATTATTGGGTCCCACACATAGACAGTGAAGTTCTTGGGAAGGAAAGAAGTTGAGTGGGCATAGGAAGGGGAGAAGAGAGGGTAATGGGGTGAATATGTTCCAAAGATATGTGTGTGCACCGATGTGTGTGCATAAGTGTGGGTGAAGAGGCCATAACCCACCACCATATATAATTAATATTTACTAATGACAGCTTTAAAAAGAGAAGGACCCCAACAAAGAGCTACTAAAGTGACTGAAGATGTCTTTGCTTGAGAATGGGAATCCCAGATCTTTGTTCCTCAGAAGCAGGACTTGCTGTGGGAAGTGTTGGGCCTGGAGCTGTTTCTGAAAGGGCAGAAAGATAAAAACAAACAAACAAACAAAAACCCTACCCATCCCCCAGAGCCACCATCTGCAGACCTTCTGCTGGTTTGCTGTTGATCCTCCTGTGTATGTGTGGAGCAGTAATGGGGTTACAAACAACTGTGGGTCCCCATTGTTTTGTGGCTTTTTCCCCCTTTTAAACTTTAAGCTAGCCCCGAACTTGAGAAATTGCCATTAATAATTTCAAGATGTGCCTTCTAATTGTTCTACATTCTGGCAAGAATAGGCCTTGGGCCACAGGAGGACAGGAGACACGTTGGGGATGGCCCCTGAGTGGCTGGAAATACTTCCCTGGCTTCTTGCCCTGTCCTTAAGCTGGGGACGCCGGGGAACAGGAGGTTCACCCATGCTCAGTCACACTGTGCTTAAGTATTCCTGTTTATGTAGGAATCAATTCTAAGGTCATGTTAAACCTCTTGTTGGCTTCCATACTCTGCCGAGACAGATAGTCAGTGCTGATAAAGCCCAGGGAAAGCTCTCAGAACCACAAATGTAATAGGGAAACACCAGAGCACATCTGGATCCATTTGCCCACTAATAATTCAAATTTTTTCTTTCTCTCCCATTCCTCCTCCTTCTCTTTCTCTTCTCCTCCTCCTCCTCCTTTTCCTCCACCTCCTCCTTCTCCCCCTCCTCTTCTTTTCTCTTTTTCTTTCTTCCCCTTCCTCTTCCTCATCTCTCCATCAATACCCTGTCCCTTCCCTACTTCTCTCCCCCTTCATTTCTTCCTCTCCCTTTAACCCATCCCCCACCCACAGCCACTGACTTAGAGTTTGCAAGGACAAGTGAAGGGCATCCTGTTCCTTTTGCCACCGCTGGGGACTGCTACAGTGCTGCCAAATGCCCACAGGTATGTCCTCAAGCCTTACCCTTACCAGGAACCCGCTACTCGTGCTGCTTCTCAGGCCACTCTGCCCATTGCTCCTATAGATAGAACTAGAACAGTTGATCAGGGGACAGTTTAGCTGCATTGTTCCATCCAGGGCCTCACTAATACTTTTGGAGTGTGACCAGGAACTTGACACCTAAGAAACGCTCAGAGCTGCAGGCATAACTCTGTATTCAGCAAGATGCATCAGGTATAGTGGTCAAGACTTGTAAACGAATCAGATGTTGGAGGCAATGACTTGATTTAATAAATTATGGCTCCTCGAACGGTCAGTAGAATGTTGGATAATGCTTAAAGATGGGCTTTTCATCCACAAAATTCATTTCTCTGGTATAAATATTCTCCCCGTAACTGATTTAAACTGTCACCAACAGTATGTCACTAAATGAGAAGACGTGGATAGAACTGACTCTTAAAAAAAAAAAATCGGGGGTTGGGGATTTGGCTCAGTGGTAGAGCGCTTACCTAGGAAGTGCAAGGTCCTGGGTTCGGTCCCCAGTCCCAGAAAAAAAAAAAAAAAATCAGCATAGAACCAAGGTTGGTGATATAGGTCGGAAATCTCAGGTATTTGGGAAGATGAGGCGAAGGGTTAGAAGTTTGAAGCCTACCTAGGCTGAAAGGAATTCCAAACAAGCTTGGCAGCCTACTGAGTTACACCGTACCCCAAAAGAGCTTACCCAGCATCTGTACACAAGAGCACAGATTCAACCCCAACACCGGCCCAAACAAAGAAACGGGAACAAAAAAGATTTCAAGTGATCCTCAGCATAGCCATTTGTCATTATAAATTCTGAATATTATAAAATATAGAAAAACACACATGGGGTTATGAATAAGAAACCAATATCAGAAGTAGAGTATGTAGCATGATACCACCTATGTGTTTTAGGTTGCTTTTCAGGGTGTGTGTGTGTGTGTGTGTGTGTGTGTGTGTGTGTGTGTGAGAGAGAGAGAGAGAGGGGGGGGGGTTGTAGTGCTTGGGATTGCACCCAAGGCCTCACGCATGCTAAATACCTGCTGAACAGCTGAGCTACTCTACCCGACCGTTTTTCTTAATTTAATTTTTGAGAATTTCATATGAGTAGTGAGTTTACATTATTCCAACCCCTCCCTCTTGGTATGCTTTTGAAAATGTGTATTGATAGAGAAAAACTTCAGATGAGTTTTTTTTTTTAATCAGTGGGTGTTTTATGGTTTCAAATAAATAAATATTGGAATTGGTTCGTCTCAAATTTTTTTTTTTTTTTTTGGTTCTTTTTTTCGGAGCTGGGGACCGAACCCAGGGCCTTGCGCTTCCTAGGTAAGCGCTCTACCACTGAGCTAAATCCCCAGCCCCTCGTCTCAAATTTTGTAAGGCGTTCCTGGGTTTCCTTTGACTCTGTTAATGGGCTTCTAGAACAGTTTCAGCAAGTTTACACGTACTCTGGGCCAAGTCGCATCTCTGTTGCTGGAGATTAACAACGCCTGAGCCCAAGGAACCCATCACCCGCGAGGAGAATAAAACAAACAACTATGATATTCTAGAAGTCCCCTTCGACTGAGGCTTGGGTGTCTGTGGGTGTCTTGATTCCAACTGCTAGCTCCATTGCAGATGTATACAATTCGTGTTGTGCGCACCACAAATGCAAGTTCGGCGTCTTCAGCCCTTTCTGCCCACTCTACAGTCATTGGCTTTCTTGCCTCTTCCACGGTTCAGCCTTGGGAAAATGCTGTGTTAGGAGGCCTGGGCTAATTTTGCAAAATGGCCAGTGGTCTTTGCAAGAATCTTTAACACTTGGAGCAAAGGACAAACTTCAAGAATCTTCTTCTAGACAGAAAACCCAGCCCACTGCTTCCATTGGTTCCTCCAAGGTCTTTGCAAAACTGTTGTTAGGCTGTGCTGGGAAATCTCCGCTTGGGAGCATTCAGAAGCCTGGACATTGGGATTGGAGGCTGCATTCAAAACCCCAGGCCTGTCTCTGAAGGATGAATGGATTTGTCCCCAACCACAGATTCATCCAAACTCATGTGAACTTTCTTCTACGGAAGAAGTGTTCTCAAAGTGTTTTGTGAGCCTGGAGCTTTAGGGCAACATCGGTAAGCATTTTAGAGGCATGCACAGGTGCTCCATGGGAGAGAGACAGAAAGCAAAGGACTTAATGGTTGGAGGGTGTTTCCTCCATCACCAGGGTCTAAATGCTTGCACTGCAGGTTCTTCAGAGGGTGCCTAGTTCCAAATATCCTGTCAGTGTGGCTTGCATTTCAGTGGCTAAGAGGCTGGCCCTGCCCTGCCTTTTTCAACCGTCTCAGGATTTCCTCATTTCTATGTGCATATCCTTTGGGAAGTTAATTCTTCAGTAAATGAAGGGTAATTTGTTTTCATTTATTTTAATAACTCAGAGACACGAACTCATTTACTAAATTCTGATAAGAAGCAATGGCTAAGTAGGAAAAGTCTACGCCAGGGAGAGGATTTATATTTTCCCCTCAGACAATACTTCAGACTCTATTGGGCTCCTTAAAAATTTATTGAGCACTAACTGTACTTACGAAAACCATGAGGGTCTTTTTTTATTCCAACTCGATTTTCAAGGGAAAGGTTTATAGGTCGTCTGCTTGTGTGCAGTAGTCTGCAGCTTCATGGTTGCATCGGCATCAAAGCAGAAGGATGCTCCATTTGAGCCTCTGTCTCCTCCTCTTCATCCTTGGTCTTTGCTTTAAAAACATATTTTTCAGTACGAGTAAATTTCCCGACCCGTCACCTCAGCAGATGCTAGGATGTGGGTTTATTTTTACTCTGACTGTAGTAGACTCAGCATTGCTTCCATTGCCCCTGAAATCAATCACTCGCCGTTCTTGAGAGTTTTCCGTATTTCAGACGCTGTGCTTAACACCCTTAAGACATTAGCACTGAATCTCACTTTCCCATCCCCTTGAGATGAAGTTCTAACTTTTCCCAACCACACAGATGTCTAAGGACAGGATGGACTTGATTTCAAGATGTCTGACTCCATCTCCACTATGGTAGATGTCTTTCTCACTCTGTTAACAGGCTGAGTTCTGGCTCATGCACTCCCTCCTGTTGGTCACAAATAGAATCCCTACTGGTCTAAGTGCCTTTTTCTGCAGACCCTCAGTATATATCCTCATTCCCCCCCTGCCTCCCACCCAACCAAGAGGCAGCAGTTACAAGTCATATGCCTCCTAAATGCCAACGACAAGATTATTGGTGCAAATATGTTCCACAAGAGAGATAGAAGGAGCATCAGGGTTTCTTCCCCTCTCAGGTACTTAGCTCTTAGAGTGACTGGATTGGAATTTCCATGCCAGCCCCTTCACAGCATCTACATTCTGGGGACTTCAATAACAAAGCAGACCAGGTGTGGCTTCTGCAATGCAGCGAGGTGGAGTGGACAGCAGGTGGGAGGGAGAAAACAAGCAGCCCTGGGTCACCTGTGATGTGGGACACTCCGCATGGTGGCTCCTGCTCCTCTGAGTAACAGTGACCAGGAGCTCAGGGAGTGGCCGGTGGAATCTGGGCACGGTCCTGTGCACTCTCAACACTCCAGAGGCTAAAGCAGGAAGACACCAAGCTCCAGACAGCCTAGGCCAATAATGAGACTTTCTCTCCAAACTGTTTCATTAGGAAGGAGGCAGGGCATGGGGGAGGGACTGTGTGAGGGGAGGACCAGAAGGGGAACAGCAATTGGGATATAAAATGAATGAATAAATGATAATAGGGGAAAATAGTAAGGAAAAATGCCAGCAACAGAAAACTCTGAGAGGAACCTGGCTTGGAAGTCCCAAGCAAGCCATACTCACAAACACCTTATTATGAAGCCACTCAATATAAGGACCACTAACATCTACACAGTATGGTCATTTAAATTATCTAATAATACCTCTCTTTTTCTGCCAGGTAAAAAGCTAGGTACAGTATAGGGAGGCCTTCCATCCCATAGCCTCCTTTGGAAAACAAAGTTTGGTCTCACCTACTTTATGGGTAGGCTGGAGAAGTGAGCCACTTGTCTACCCTCCCTGAAGCAGATGCAGGAGAGGCCGTTGTGGAATGGATCCACCTTTTGCACCCGCTCCGACATTTCTCAGTGCAGCAGCTTGGACCTGGAGAAGCAGGCCGGCTAGCTCTGAGGGGAAAGGGGAACTCTTCTGTTACTTCCAGCAGTCCCATGGAGTTCTTGGTGTCCGCCTGTTACATACATCCCTGCCGCTGGCTGGAGTGTCTCAAACTGTCTGTAGACATTGCCACATTTCTTCGGAAGATGCATCACCCCCACTGGTATCAGTGATTGGTCACTCTGGAAGCAGAAATCCTCTTTCCCATGTCATATTTGTAGTGCCTTAGCTCCAGAAGGATTGGGAAGTCATTATTTCCTATTTATGAAACTTGCAGGGAGAAGAAACTCTGAGGCACATCTCCTCTTAGAAATTTCACCCGAAGACCTAAGATGTGCTATTTACTGAAAAAAACGGTCAACTTCCAGGGACATGTTACTACCAATAGCTAATATATATACATAGACCAAGTAATACTGAGCCCCTCCCCTAAGTAATTGCCATTAAACCGGGGCAAAGAAAACAAGAATTTGTTATGAAACAGTTCGGAAATTCAGGAGCATTTAGAAATTTAGAAAACACAGAAGTGATACTTGTATTTTTGTTACAGATGCCAGTGTTTCTCCTAAGTATCAACAACATGAGAGCTTATTTACTCTCATATTTCTCCCAAGTTTTGTTTAAGGCACGGTTTCCCTAGGTAATGCAGGTGGCCTGGATCTGACTGCCATCTTCCTCCTCAGTCCTCTGAGCAGTGATATCATAGGCAGGGCCTACCACAGCCAGCTTCTACATATCTAACTTTATTTACTTCTCATTACTACAGTAAATGAGGGAAGTATGTACATTAACCTCCATTTTAAAAATGGACCAACTGAAGTTTGGAAAGGCTGAACTAACCCCTCCTTCCCCCCTCCCCTCTTCCCTTCCCTCCCTCCCTTCCTCCCTCTGTCACCCCCTCCCTTGCCTCTCCTCCTCTCTCTCCTCCTCTCTCTCCTCCTTCCTCCTCCTCCTCCTCCTCCCTCTCTCTCTCTCTCTCTCTCTCTCTCTCTCTCTGATCTAATCATTGCTGAAGGAGTTAACTCTGACATAATAGGGCTTGGTTCTGAGTAACAGCTCTCCGTTATCTCTTTGTTTTAACTTTCTTCAAAGTCGTGGGTTCTCAGTTCTGGGAGAAAGTAATCCTGAGAACATGTTCAGGGTCACAGAACATTCTCAACTTGGAAACCGCCAATGTTGGATCTGGTTTTGAGAGAGGGGAGACCGGTTTAGTACTACGGCACTGGCTCCTTAGAGATAAATATCAAAATTAAAGGCCCAGACCACACACCCTTGTGGCCTTTGGGAATTCTGTTCCCGAACTAAGTCTGTGTCTGTGTGCGCGCGCGCGCGCGTGCGCGTGGGGGGGGGGGTGTTCAGAAAATGGACTGGGAGTGTGCGCTATCTTCAGCAGGCCAAGAGCGCCCTCTTCTGGCTACCTTTGGAAACGCGCCACTGCTTTGAACTCACACCCAGCGGTGCTTGGTACAGAGTGTGCTTGCTCTTCGCCCCAGGGAACTGGAAGCCCGGGAAACTTTGGCAGCTAGATCTTGTTAGAAAAATTACACTGTGGCATTTTGGTCGTGAAGGAATCCGATAATTGCGAGCAACATCGGGGTTACTGTGCTACGGAGGCTGGCAGGAGGAAGCTTTGAGAGAGGATTTAGAAGTCAGTAAAGACGACCTGAGAGCTTTCTGTGTTCAGGAGGGAGTTAATCGACTGTGATCCAGGGTTTCACCATCTGTAAATAAAATCCCTACCTAGAAATCATGAATGTAACACACCTGGTTCTGACAATGGAACAACAAAATACCTTCAATGATTAGCGCCCATCAAAATTAATTAACACCCTTCTACTTACCAAAGTCCCTTTGAACGTGTCAGCTCTGCCTTGGTTGGTATGTCACATGGGCTGAAAGTCTTTTGTGTTGGCTTTGTGTTCCAGGGCCGTTTTAGCATCAACCTTTATGGGACCGGGCTGTCCTTAACCGAGTCTGCCAGATGGACATCACAAGGGAATTATGCCGTTTCAGACATCAAGAAGTCTCCGGTAAGGCTCTGTATTGCTTGGGGGATGGTTCTTGTTTAACATCTTATGAAGACAGTGGCTCTGTACTGAAGGAGCAGTGCCGGCATGCTTTTCCCATTCACCAAACTTTTCTTCCCCAAAATGCCATAGAGAAAATTTAGAACGCAAATATGGGAAGGAATTTAGAGGTGGGTGAAACAGGAGAGACTCACTGGTTGAAGCTTTTCCCACCTACTAAATGCAAAGCCATCCAAGCGCCTGGAAAGACTACTGGATCAAATGGGGTCGGGGCAGGGCTCTAGCATACACACAGCTCAAATATCTTAACTAATCAAATGCAACTTGCCTGTGTGAACCTCGAAAAAAATGATGTTTTGGTTTGGTTTGCTCTGCCCAGAAACAGTTGCAGTTCCAGTAGGAAGAGGTTATGGGGTGATATTTTCTGGAAAGTTGGGAATACAATAATCCACTTTTGGGGGGTGGAGGTTGAACCCTGTGCACTTAGCATGTCAGCAACCTCGAAGCATTTGGAAGGCTAGTGGTTGACAAGCACAGCCCGAGAATCACCCACCCTGTGGAGCCACCTGTTTAATTGTACCCTCTGGTCCCTCTGACTAGGCTGAGGGGATCCAAACCTCTGGGGCTGTGTCTCCATGGTGATCCTAAAGGACAGTGAGGCAGAAACTCCTCCTTAAAGCCCTTCCACGGAGTTCTCAGGCCAGTGCAGCCTCCTGGAGATATGAGATGTTTCCCAGTACCTATTCAGGAACTGCACCCGTGACCTGAGAAGAGAAAGGGGGAAGAAAGGAGATCTGAGTCCAGAATAACCTGGCCAGATGAGTGCAGCTACCTGGTTAGAACTGCAGGTTAGAATGCCAAGTCAACCATGACACGGTTTTTGGTTTGCTTTGTTTTTATTATTTCTTTAAGCTTGCATAGGAGATTTACATCTTTTTAAACAGTCTGTTCCCAGGACACAGCTATTACCTCAGCACTGGGGAAGCAGAATAGGAGAGCCTTCAGTTTAAGACAAATTTGGCCCACATAGCTAGACCCTGTCTCCTAATGACTAGTACTACAAATAATGACACGTAATGCTAATATGCTGTTTACCTGAAATCCATATTTGATGAGCATTTGGGCTTTCACTGGCTGAGTTTAGCAACCCTCCAAGTGTGTTGCCTCGGGTTGGAGCCAGGGGATGAAGCAGCCACTCAGTCTGCCCTGCCCCGAAGCCCCGGCACAGGGAAGATCCCGCAGGGCGCCTCAGGACGATGTGTTTCCTGACTCCTTTTTAAACTTCTGGAATCCTACCTGTATCTCAGGTCCTGGTCTCGCCACAAATCTAACCAGGGGTCCCAAATCTGATTCAATTCAACGTGATTGCTATGACTTAATCATAAGTATTGCCCTCCCACCAAATGGAATAGAGACAGTTGTGATCTTTGCCTGAGCCCTGACAGCACAATATCTTCCCCTACTACTCCCCACCCCACCCCTGATCCTGTAGACTTTTTTACAGGAAATAAAATTAGTATTTTTTATTGTGTTCATGTTTTGACAAGTGCATTATGTTTCTATGACAATATTTGAAATGTTTAACTATTTTAAATGTGGTTGAATGAAATCATCTTTGTAAGATATATATGCTTCATTCATACATACATGAATGCATGCATACATACATACATACATACATACATACATACATACATATGTTAGAAATTTGCTAGACTGTGTGGTGCTAGACTATTGAAATTTCAGCCAGAGGCTAAAAGTAACTCGAGTGCCATCTTATGGACATGTCAGGTACTGCAAGGCTGTTCCACCCTTACAATTCTGCGTGAGAGAGTAGCATGGATCTCTCCCTCCCTCCCTCCCTTCTTTCTTCCCTCCCCCTCCTCCCCCTGAAGGTGGTAGGTAAGTAGAAACTAGGACTGCAGTCTTCCTAGCTCCTGCCAGACCAGAGGACTTCCAGAACTATTATGGTTGGGGGAACATACAGATGGTGTTCTCTCTCCCTGAAGAACACCTCCTACCTCCAAGACTCAGGAATCATCTCCTAGGAGGAGGTGGGAACATTGTGAGAGTCACATGGTGTGGATACCTGCGGCAAAAGTGTCGGAGTTGCACTCTGTGAACTCACAGTGTCTACCATGCACAGGACCTGAGCAAAACCAGACCAACCCCAAGTCCAGCAATGGAGAGAGGAGGGGCTCACAAGAGCCACCTGAGACGCTATTGGCAGCTGACAGTTGCTGGGGGAGAGGGTCAGTTTCCTGCAGAGATACGGTCTGTGTTCCACATATCATCTCCTATCCACACACATACAGCTGGCTTCCCATGGACTCAATGGACTTTAGAAACTAGAAGGAGAAAATATGAGGCAGGAGGGCAATGTGAAAGCATTACCTTGCTAGTGGCAACAGTAAAATCCATTGGCCATGTGACTTTGTTTGGAGCAGAATCCTCAGAAGAGGGGCGTGTTGCAGTGTCACCTGCAAAGCTTATTAATCCATGGTCAGCCTCTTATTCCGCCCCCTCCACTTCCGTTCTTGGCACTGAGAACACATGCAGGGCTCGGCACCTGCTCTGTCACTACGGGCCGAGTCCTCAAATGTCCATAACTTGTATAAGAAACCAGAACTAAACATCTCTAATGTCTTCCAGGCTGATATCCTAATCCTAGTCAATAACTACGGTTTGAAAGCTTCTGTCCTAAGTTAAGCAACCTGGGTCTCACATTTACGCCTATAGTATATCCACACGAGCAGTTCTACCTGGAGCACTCTGGGAATTGTGTGATACTCCACTCCCAGGCAATCCCGCCCCTCAGTGAAAACCTCGCTTCTCCAAGCCTGCTTAAGAATAACACATTCTCCATGAACAAAGCTGCAAGATCTCAGTGATGTAGGCTCAACCCGGATCTGTAGTGCAACCAGAAGCTTGTCTTCCCCTAAAACAAATTAAGATTCTCATTCAAAGGCAGAGGTTCCCCCTTGTATTTCTAAGGCCCTCAGGCAAGGCCTGAGATCTCAGGTGATACCAAACTCTGACTACTGCCTTTCTTCTGTCTGCTCGCTCCTATGATGGCTTGATTTATGAATAAGTCACAGTAAGAGATTAATCACAACTTTTGATAAAATCAAAGCAATATAGCTATGTACTGTAAACAAGGATGTGTGAGTATGTGCTGTAGAAACGCCTTGTGCTTGCCTCCTCTTGTGATGATGTTACATGCTATGCCTACGTGACAAGGGGGATGGTCAAGCTCTGTGAGGAAGTGTTGGGCTACGTCAGACTCCCTTGAGCACAAACTGATGGCATAGCATTGATGAGACAGGAGAGATGCTCTGAGTTACTAAGGAGCAGCTGTCTGTATGCCATAGATACACGGGACAAATGAATGGGCAGGTAAAGCATGACCATGAGAGGTTTCATCATATTCAGAGCGGCATGTGTTTTAAAACTTAGGAATTTTTTTTTCTGGAAATCTCCATGTGTCATGTTCAAGCCACCATGGGCTGCAGATAAACAAACTGTGCAAGGTGACCTCCTGATATTTGCAGGGCTTCCAGAGCTGCTCTTCATTGGGAAACTTTCACATTGACTCTGGGCCCGTCCCAGCTTAGCAGGACAGCAAGTGAGAATGAGGATCAATCTGAGGGAGTCAGATTGAAGACTAGGCTGACAATTACATGCCTGATAATCCTCCATGGTAGGCTCAGACTATCCTGCAGCAGCCTAGCCATTGACTCTCTGGTGAAGGCCCTTCATAGCTGCTGAGAGAAGAGGCCTCCACCGTCCATATTGGAAGTCTCCACACATACAGTGCGGGTGGTCATTGACATTGTCACCTTGGGCTCCTGTGAAAGCAGGGCAGCCACAGGAGCATAAGCAACAGCCAGTGATGTGGCATCGTTGCAGCCCTGTGACTAATTGTTAACTTGCAGAAGGGCTGCCTGCTGTGGGTAAAAGGACTGCAGGCTAGAGGTGGAACCTGGGGGAGCTGTCCAGGCTGAACCTTGGGGAGATGCTGCAGGTCAGTGAGGGTCTGATGAATTCTTACAGTCTCAGCCTAGATCTCTGCTAAGGACTAAGTGGACAGAAGCAAGGCTGTGACTATGGAGGTGAGGCATGAGGGAAAACTCCAAGGTCTGAGATCAGCTGCCAGGAACATTCTGGTCCCTTCAACGCTAATGGTGCTTGTGGCATTAAAGGACTCCTCAGGCCTGTTCACAGTTCTGCTGTGGCCCTGCTCACCATCCTCAGGACTGCCTACCTAGTGCTCTTTCAGGGCAAAGAGCTTGAATAGGTCTCCAGGGCCACGGAGCTCAAAGAAAGCCCACTTCTGTGCTTGGGGTTGGTGTTCTGGGGTTCTTCTGCCTTCCGTATATGTCTGGGGAATTTTAAGGCACAG
The DNA here is from genome assembly GCF_011064425.1 of Rattus rattus. Taxonomy (NCBI): domain Eukaryota; kingdom Metazoa; phylum Chordata; class Mammalia; order Rodentia; family Muridae; genus Rattus; species Rattus rattus. Next base: position 54,171,048 of record NC_046159.1, read on the forward strand.
GGAGCCTGCTCTCTGAGTCTGCTATCTACCAGGGATTCCTTGTGCTATGGAAAAGATTGTAAATAAAATAGTTGCTTTATAAAACAATGAAAGTTATATTATGTAGGACAAACAGGCTTTTCCTACCTCTGAATTCTTTTACAACAAGTTAAGAAATGAACATATGTAGGTTGATGTCCTATGCAGGTGAAGACAGACACAAAATAAAATGAGGCCAATCATTGGACGAGAAGAAAAGGAGGCAGGAACAGAGGGTTTAGAAAGGGGATAGAGAACAGAAAGGGAGAAAGAACAAGGAGGCAGATGTAAATGATCCTCGCCATGCATCTCTACATAGATACAGATTGTTATGAATATTTCTTAAGGGATGGATTTCTATAGGCAAATTTGTCTTATCTAGGTGGGCAGTTTATATCCTTATCGATTGGTTGTAAGGTAATTGTGTAGATGTGTTATACATTGAGTATTTAACATATAAATCTGGTCGTTGGGTTACAGTTTGTGGAGTAAGGATTTCACTGGGTTATTGGGAGTGTGAGCACAGTTCATGACAGAAAGCCATGCTATGTTATAGAATGTTTGGGGCTAGCGTGGCGTGGGGTCACTCTAGCACAACCTGCAGATCGAGATGTGTGTGTCAGATGTGGTAACAACCCTCCAAGGGGACAGTGTGTGAAAGTGACTGACAGAGAAACAGGTAGAGCATGTGGATCCTCGTGGAGTGGGAACTCACAGGAACCCTTTCTGGCACTTTATTAATTTTACCACAACAAACATATGTGTTTGCACGTGTGTGTACCCAGTATAGTAGAATCTCATGTATGTGCCTGTACTGCTCTCCAACTTGTGAAAACCCAGCAAGTACCCAGACCTATAAAGTGGAATTCCATAGGTTCACATGCATGTACATTTTATTGCACATTTCTTTCTTTTTTTTTTTCCCGGAGCTGAGGACTGAACCCAGGGCCTTGCACTTGCTAGGCAAGCGCTCTACCACTGAGCTAAATCCCCAACCCCAGTCTGCACATTTCTATAGTAAGCGGACAGTGTTTATACATACATAGATGTATGTCCATAGTTGTCTGAGGACTGTATTGGGGAAAATTATGTGTTATATGTTTTTTACAAAGTTTCAGAAAAAGTCAATTTTGTGTGTCCTCTTAACCCTAGCATTTCATTTTAGGTCCTAAAACTATGTCTCTGTTAATATCGTTATGGATTTTCTTACCAAAATCTTGCCTCTTACCCCTTCCACTAAAGACAGGAGAATGAACATGCTTCCACCAAGGATAAGCCCCTCCCTAAATCACAGGCATCAGCTTCCCTGAATCCTGTCCACCGGGAAAAATTAAAGGCTTGGTGAAAACTGGGAATACAAACTATGTCTAATAGGGGTGTGAGTCATTCAGTTAATTTATATGCAATAGTTGGGGCTATTATTAACAAACTATTTTTTAAAGAGAATTCGCCTGTAATAAAGAAATAAAAGCCAGTTTCGTTCCACACCAGTGAGGGCTTCTGGGTCCCTTTCCTTCTGAAAGAAGCTGTCTCCATGGCAGCCATGTTTTTCTCACTGTGAAGTTTTTTGCTTTTGAATTTGGAGGCTGTCAGGATGCCGACATGCTAGGACCATCTTCAACGTCATTTGAGGACAGTGCCATCACGGGCAGTAAGAGGTTAGCCGTACTTTTTCTGTTTTGCCTAAATTAGCAGAGTTTCGGTGGAGGACATAGTACAACTACTGTAAAGCCAATATCAACTTTACCTTATTTTCAACTTATGACTACAAGGCCTTTTCTCATTTGATGAAAAGAGGCCATTATAGATGTCCTCAGAGAGTGGCTTTGTAAGGACAGAGAAATATAGTCACCACAGTGCAGAGTTCAATTCCCAGAATTCACATAAAATGGCTGTCTAGACATAGCAGCACCTACGTGCAACCCCAGTGCTGAGATGGGCAGATCCCTCAGCCTCACTGGTCCGCCAGTCTAGCCTATGTGGTGAGTGGTAGGTCAGTAAAAGACCCTGTTTCAGCAAGTATAGAACGACACCACGCCGTGGCCCCAGGTCCCACACATACTCACAAACCAAGTGTGCTTACCAACACACACAGATACACGCACAAAGGCCTTCATGATGATGACAGCTAACACTTGTGAAGTCCGCAGGTTAGGCTGAGTCCTATGCCAGGTGGCTAATGCGTGTTCTTTCACTACAGCAAAGAATGAGGAAAGACTTGTTTGCCCATTTTACAGATGCTCCAGGAAACTGAGGCCTCCTGGACTTAATTAAAGCCAACTCCAACCTCGGCAACCAAACCAAACCAAAACGTCTGTAAAGAGGCTGCGTCCGCTGCAGACCTGTGCGCCAGAGCCTCTCCCCTGCTGGATGAGGAAAGTTTGAGCTTAGATTAGCTTTGATGATGCTGAAGATGGTCCTAGCATGTCAGCATCCTGTGTTCTGCTTACAGCTCCCGACTGGAGAACCAGGTGGTCCAACATCTGCCTCCAGGCCGAGCTCAGCACTCAGGAGATGATGTTGGGACTCATTCTCATACCAGTCACTCCCACAATCAAATGCATGAAAAATGTTAAGGTGGAGAAGACATTTTGTTCTCTCCTTTTATTGTTAAATTGGCACTGCTTTTCTTTCTCATTCTCTCTTCTGGGTGGGTGGGGGGGGGAAACCCTGAGGTTACCCAATGCCATTGTTTGCAAGAGACATCACAAGTGGGCTGTAGGAACCATTTCTTCATGACCCTTGACCAGTTCTGGGGATGAAGCCCAAAGATATGAGGTGTACGTGTGTTCAACTCATTCACAGTTGTGGAGAAAGTACAGTCTTGTCCAAGGAGGCTGCGGGGCAGGGCTTAGGTAGCACAGTCCATACAGAGAGCAGAGTATAGCGCTACATTGCAGAAGAGGATATTTTCAAAGTGTGAAAAAGCATCAGGGAAATGAATTAGCAAGACATTTACAGCTCAAAAGGAAATCCAGCTTTGTTTCTCCAACTATTCATCTCATCCATTTAATAAATGTGTGGTTAGGATCACTATTGGCCTTGCACAGTCCTTGGTCCTAGATGCTTCCAAATTAGCAAGATAGCACTTGTACACCATGGGGCTTACATTCTAGCATGAAACGGGATGCTAAAGAGCACGATCCAGTTGTGGGGAGCCAGCTGCAGATAACAGCCAGTTATGTCCCAGTGGAGGCTGCCCTTGAACTGAGTTACGGCACATTTACCGGGCGTTACCAGGCTGGGCAGCACATACAGGAAAGAACAAACGAGCATGTCAGCCAAGGCAGAATGGCATATGCAAAGGTCCTGTGGAGGAAGGCTCCCGTCATGTCAGAGGTGCAATCCAAAGAAATGCAGGTGTGGAAAAGACTGGCAGGAGACAAGTGTGCCAGGGCGGCCCAGTGTGGACGGTGTGGGGCTAGACTAGGGATCAGCAGCCCTATTCAGGGAAAGGGCCAGATAGAAAAGATTTGGGGTTTTTGTTGTTGCTGTTGCTGTTGCTGTTGCTGTTGCTGCTGTTGTTGTTGTTGTTATTGATGATGATGATGATGATGATGATGATGATGATGATGATGATGATGGGTTTGGGGGTTTTCGATTGGCTTTGCTTTTTTGCCAAATGGCAGGATTAGTTATATATATGTAATATGTGTGTGTACATATCAAGAGATTACAGACACTCTCAAAACTGTTGTCATGTGGGCTGGAGAGATGGCTCAATGGTTAAAAGCACTTAATTGTTCTTCCAGTGTAACCAGGTTCATTCCTAGAATCCCCATTCCAGTCCCAGGATGATCTAATGCCCTCTTCTGGCCTGCGCGCACACGCACACGCACGTACACACACACACGAGCACGCGTGCGCGCGCACACACACACACACACACACAAGTAAACCTTTTTTTTTTCCCTTAAATGTTACTGTTGAATTCTTTTTTTGTTTTTATTAACTTGAATATTTCTATATACATTTGAAAGGTTATTCCTTTCCGGTTTCCGGGCAAACATCCCCTCCCCCTCCCTTCCTTATGGGTGTTCCTCCCACCCTCCCCATTGCCGCCTCCCCCCAACAGTCTAGTTCACTGGGGTTCAGTCTTAGCAGGACCCAGGGCTTCCCCTTCCACTGGTGCTCTTACTAGGATATTCATTGCTACCTATAAGGTCAGAGTCCAGGGTCAGTCCATGTATAGTCTTTAGGTAGTGGCTTAGTCCCTGGAAGCTCTGGTTGCTTGGTTACTGTTGAATTCTAAAGATAACTGGGTAACATTTTCAACCCAAATCTACCAAAGCTATAACGGAATATTGGAGAAGAAAAATATTTTGTCTCACTGGTGGTTTCTCTTATTAAAATTTATGGTAACCATTTGTCTGTTAATGCTGATGGGAAGGAGATCTTACGTTTTGTGTTGGTAAATGCCTTTTTACGTAGACAGCCATTGCCAAACTCTGCTATCTCTTCACAACTTTACAACTTTAATCAAGTGTGCTCATGTCTGCCAGGCATTTGTAAAATTTTACTAGAGTTTTCTTCTGGTGCTTGCTTGTTTACAAAGTTTATTGTTTTGTTTGTGAGCGCCTGCCTGACTGCATGAGCTTGACTTTCCAGATGTGTGCGTGCAGGAGCTCAAGGAGGCTAGAACACCTCGGACTCCTTGAGGCTGGAGTTAGAGCCAGTGTGAGCTGCCTGCTGTGGGTGCCGGAGAGCAATGAGCATTCGTAACTGCTGAGCCATCTCTCCTGCACCCCGATACCTGCTCTTCCATTAATCATTCGCAACCGAAAGTGATATGGAAGCGTCTTGTTAAATGGCCTGGTTAAGTGGCTTTTGAAATATGAAAATGATGTCCTCCACACATCACAGTGCGGGTCACACTATTGCCTTTGCAGTTTGTGCTCAGGATACATAATCACTGCCAGTGTGTACGGAATAGAGATGGATCTCTTAGTCTTAACTTGTGATGTCCCAGGAAGAGCATTTAAAACACTTAACATTGCTCGTTATTCAAACAGTATTACTTTGACATAGTGTAAGGTTGTCTATAAGGATCATCTCCCTCAGTTATAGGCTAATTTTCTATGGATAGCAAAGTTAACTTTCAAAGCCACTGAGGGTTCAGTTGTAGTGACCCAGATTTTATTCTCATCTATGACCTCAAAAATGTATTCAAAATATTGGCTGCTGTTCAGCTCTTAGCACTTACAATAGGACAAGTCAAGGGTTTGGACTCTAGGTCTCACCACAACTAATCCTAAAACTGTGGGTGGCTGAAGGGAAGGGAGAAAATGAGCTGAGTACCACTGTTCATCTCCCTCCCTGCTTTCTGACTGGGCCATCCAGTGTCTGCCTCGCCCTTTCGGGTAGCCTGCCACACTGCACACTCACACTAGGCTGGACGGGAGGGAGGGAGCTTAGCTGGGATGGTTGGGTGCAGACAGGATCCATGAGCAGCTTCGGAGAACTAGTTCAGTTTATTGAGGGAAACAAAGACTATTTAAACCTTTGGGGGTGTGTAGGGGATATCATATCAGGATGAGTGCGCGTCATTGGCTGGAGCTAGTCGCTGGGGATGCCTCATTTGCATAAGAAAGAATTCCGGGTGCTGCAGGACGGGACTTTGTAGGGGGAAAGGAAGTTTAGCCTGGCTACTGGCTATGTGACCTCCTCTGGTAAGGCAAGGGTAGGAGGCACAGGGCTGTGTCCATCAGGACGTGCTGGCCCACGGCAGGGGTGAGAAGGTGGTGCAGGATGTGAGGGTGCGGAGGTGAGGGTGCGGAGGTGGGGAAGCGATCCTACTGCGGATCTCAGGATGAGATTTTCGGGGTTTGGACGTGCCTCAGCCTCACTCCTGCTCCAGGTCTTCTCCTGGTCCCAGAGGTCCCTGGTCCCACACCCTTCGCCCTGCTGCCTCACTCCCCTCCTGCCGTATGTTTTCCCACATGACAGTCTGTACTCTCAAACGGAGTCCTCAATAAACCCTGCCTTCTCTCTTGAGTTGCTTCGATTGGGTTCGTGTGGATGAGAAAAGTTACCGAAATCTCCAGGGAGTCTCTCGGTCCCTCTGCTCTGGTTCTTTCTCCACATCTTGGAGATCTTTGAATCCAAGTCTGCTCCTCAGAGACAGTGCACACACATTTATCCTAGTCATTGTACAGTGAGTATTGTCTCCTTGAATAAACAGCAAGGTCTTTTGACTCATCAGAAGCCAAAAAATACCTACACAAAGCGACCTCCCTTGCCCCTCACTGACTAATGGTCTCACTCCCGTTCTCAGGCACTTTAGAGAACCCCTTCTTCTTGCCAAGAGCTGATTTTCTTAAGCTGGTTTGCTTCCCCTGCATATGCTAATTCAGTTCTTGCTGTTAAGTAAAATATAATTAACTCAGCCGGCAAATTATTTTTCTTATTTTGCTAAGAACTGAGGCACACGGAATGCACCTATTCCCACTTTTTGGTTTTGTGAGCAAACTACATTGTGTTGATATTCTATCTTAAATTTTCCACACTTTGATGGCAGCTTTCTCGTAAGTTGGAAATACTGTGACAAGTGCTTAGGGTGGGGATGTCAGTGTCTGGTTTTTTTTCCCCCTTTAAGCACACTTGTAATGCTGTTGTGCAATAAACACAATAATTTGTTGCCTAAAATTAATTAATCGCAGAACACTCCACATCCCCCTGTATCTTAAAAGCAGGACATTTAAAACCCACTGCCCTCATCTTTTTATTTTCTTGATGTATCATGGTCCGATGGGCTTGATCATGTATTAGTGATTCGTCCCAATGATGTGACAAAATGTCTAATAAAAACAATTGAAAAAAAAGAAGGATTTATTCTGGCTGTCTGAGGGTACACTGTCCATCTTTGTGAGGAAGGCGTGGCGATAGAAGCAGGAAGTGATACAGCCATCACATTGCACCCACAGCCGGAAAACGAAAGATGAATGGGGAAACGCATGCTTTCGTGATTCTTCCCCACGCTGACTCAGCCTGAGCTCTGAGCCCGTATTTTAGACTGGTGTTCCCTCCTCTGAGACATATCCAGAAGTGCATTTCTAGGTGATTCTAAATCCAGACAAGGCGACAATGAAGATTTACCATCACCACTGCAGTAAGAAAATAATGAAAACGCTGTGATCTAGCAATGCACCTCACATCTGTCACACAGCCGAGTTAGGGCTGCGCTGCTGGATTCATGGTGTATTGAGCAGTAGCTTGGAGCTACAAACTACCCATTCCTCTTAGTACACCATGAAAGCAGCTACAGGCTTTAGAGACATGAGTGATGCTGGCTGTGCCAAAATTTGAATCGTGTACAATTTTTAGGTGTCAAGATACACTTATCATAGTTTTTCTCAACTCTGTAGAAAGGCAAAACTAACCAGGCATGGAGGCGTATACTTATAATAAACTAACCAGGCATGGAGATGTATACCTATAATTCCATACCCAGGAGGCTGAAGCAAGCCTGGATATATAGCAAGACCCTTGCTTCGTATCAGACAAATTAAAATGCAAATGCCACTCTAGCTTTTAGGACATTCGGAAACAGGCGATAGCCTGGATTTGACCCTGTGAGCCTAGTCTGCTGACCTATGCAATTAGACCATTATGAGTGTGTTGAGTTTCATTTCAGTACTTACTATGGGTGCAGGAATTACTTTCCGTCAAAACCGCCACAAGTCCCCAAAACAGTAACCTCACACATTGTCTAAGAGGACACATGTTTTTGCAGGATGGTACCCGAGTCGTAGGGAAATGCGGCGGTTACTGTGGGAAGTGTACGCCATCCTCCGGCACTGGCCTGGAGGTGCGAGTTTCATAACTAAGGTAAGATCTCCCTACCCCCTGACCTCTTTCATTTTAATCTATAGCCTAGTGATAAACAGATGTGGGTAAGCAACCTTTCCCCCTAACAGAGCACCGTGAAGCTGACCCAGTAAGACATTCTTGCTTGTCTGTCTTTCTGTGTCTGAGGCCATCTGTCCCTCACCCCTGAACCCAAGGTCCCCAGGCCTCGTACACTAAGTTTCTCTTCATTGCCTGCTGAAAATGATTCTTTCTGTGCGTCTCACCTCCAGGAGTCTTACTTCCTAAGGTCTCTGGTAGATCCAGGAATCTATGTTTTAAATATTGGAAATTGTGAAGTAGGGGCTGAGATATATAATATCTCTGGATATAATATATATCCTGGAATATGTATAATATATAGTAATTTTTACTTTTATGAAAATAAAATATACATAGTATGTTATATATAATAATATCAGGGATATAATAATCACAGTGGTGCTGATGTTTGTTGAGCTTTCACTGCACCAGCAATTTACGGGAATCGTTTTCAGTGACTCCTCACAGGCGGTCATGAGGTAGAGAGCTCTTGTCCTTATTTTGCAGTAGAGGAAGCAGAGGCCACAACCATTAAGTAGCCTTCTAAGGTCACAGTGAATTCCCTTGTAGACTCCAGTGATTCCTCACACCATGAACTGTGCTCTCAATCACTGAAGTGTCACAGATGTGCCGCTCACAGCAGGGCCAGTGTCATCTGAGATCTTGTTATCCATGCAGATCTTAGACCCTCTCTGCCCACAGTGAAAACTGAGTCTTTATTCTATCCAAGTCCCTAGGAGACGAATTCGTATGCCAGCAAGTGCTCCCTCTGCTGGACAGAGATGAAACAGGTCACTTTTCATTATCCTGGTGCCTTCAACTGCATGACACGGAAGTTCAACCGACTTGTGTGGCCTTCTAACACCTTCCCTATACTGTCCAGTGGTCCCTTCAGTTCCTCCAATAGCCCATTCATGCTCTGACACACGAGTTACTACTGGACAAGTGCTTCAGTAAACATCAGTGTTAAAAATTATTCTTTTAATTTTTTAAAACAGGCTCTTGCTTATTAGCCCAACCTAGGCTCACACTTGGAACTCTGATGCCTCTGTCTCCCAAGTGCCGGGATTTTGTTTGCACACAGTTGCACGCCACCACACGTAGGCAAAATTGCCATCTAAAATTAGTATTGTTTGTGTTGCAAAAGGCAAAGACGAATTGTTAAATAACGGGGACGCTCACATGGTGTGTTCCCTTCAGTATCGTTCTCCATTGGTCAGCAGTGAGCCCTCGTGGTGCTTCTCCCTCAACACGCTACCTTTCCCATACCTAGGTCTCGCTATGATTACATCATCGTTAGAGCTCCTGATTAAACCAAATGCCTTCCACAACCATTCTGGAAAGTAACTCTCCCAGGGCTGAAGAAATGGCTCAGTAGATAAGAGTACCTACCACTGGCTGTTTTTCCAGAGGATCTAGGTTCGATTCCCACCACCCATATGGCAGATCAGAACCATCTGTAACTCCAGTTCCAAGACTTGATACTTTCTTCTGGCTACCCAGGGCACCAAGCAAACACATGGCACATACATATACCATCAGGCAAAGCACCCATATACAAAATAGATATTAAAACAAACAAGCAAGCAAAAGACCTCTCCTTGTGTCTGGTTGGATCACTGGGTCAGTTCTGAAGCAATTAGCATCTGGTGGCCTGAGATCTCGTGCATACAGAGACAAGTGACTGACAGCTGCATTTAGAAGAGAGTCAGTTCTAAAAGAGCAAGGGGAGGTTTGACTTGGGACTATAGCTTAGTGGTAAGGCACTTTACCATCATGAACAAGGCACTGGGTTTGACCCTTAGAACCAAAACAATGAACAAAACAATAATGAGTAAGTTCCAGGACAGCCTGGGCTAGAGAATAAAACACATACATACAACACACACCACAAACACACCATATCATACACACACACACACACACACACACACACAACACATACACACCACATCATACACACCACATCATACAGACACACACCACATACACACCACATCATACAGACACACAACACATACATACCACATCATACACACACACACAACACATACACACCACATCATTCAGACACACAACACATACACACCACATCATACACACACACACACAACACATACACACCACATCACACACCACATCACACACCACATCACACACCACATACACACCACATCATACACACACCACATATACACACAACACATACACACCACATCATACACACACACATACACACACACCATATACACACCAATCATACACATACACACACATACACACACACATACACACATACCACACACATATACATCACACATATACACACCACACACACACACCATATATATACCACATCATACACACATACACACATTCACAATCACAGTGGTTGAGGAAAGACTTGACATCTAAAAAGAGAAGATGGGGCGCAGTATGCAAAACTCAGCATATATACTCCAGAGACCCCATTTTTGTATGCATTCTATATCTTCTTGTGTCTGTCATGTGTCATAAAATATGAGTGCATGCATACAAAAGTTACATGTATGTAAGAAGGCTAGAAGGAGATGTACTAGCATGTACTAGATGAGATTTCTAGGCATGGACTCTTCTCTTTCATTGTTTTGTAATTACTCTTGTTAAATTACATTCGTATATTTATGTGTGTATGGATTGGGGTATGGATCTGAGACCAACTCACTGGAGTCAGTTCTCACCTTCCGCAGGTATCTCTCCCTCGATCTCCATGCCTGCCTCTCTCTCTCTCTCTCTCTCTCTCTCTCTCTCTCTCTCTCTCTCTCTCTCCCCCGTGGTACTGGAGGTCAAACCCAGGACTTCACACCACTGGACAGGCAACTCTGCCACTGAGCTACATCCCCAACCCACTTCTGTAGTGCTTATAGTTGATAGATAGACAGACAGACAGACAAAGTTCACTTTCCAACCTAGAGAATATTCTAAGTGACACTGTGTACTTCTGCACATGGAAGGGCAGGGTTTCCCTATTCTTGACTCTCAGCTTTTGATGTGGAAGGTTTGTAACTTCTGGTTTGTTTGTTTCAGGGGCTCTGAAGAGGAAGCCGTATGAGATGGATGAAGGATAGTAATTCAATACCTCCACCTTAAATTTGGGTGCATCTGTGTGAGTGTGTGTGGATCTATCTGTGTGTGTGTGTGTGAATGTGTGTGTATATGTGTGTACATATGCATATATATAAATATATATATTATATATATATACAGGTTGAGCATCCCTCATCTAAAAATTTAAGCTCTGAAATGCTCCAAATTCCGAAACCCATTGAGGGCCAGGATGAGATCTCAAACTTCATGCCATGAAACTTCGTTTCATACACAGAATTATATTTCTGTCACGCATGTAAAGGCGTATAGGGAACACAAACAAGACGCAGAACCCACATTCTTAGGCATGTATTGCTCTCTTCCTGGCTACCCTATTTCTTAAAACCTATGCTAAAATCTCCTAGTAGACTACAGCTCCATTTAAAAGAAAGAAGCATAAATTAATACCATGTTTAGACGAGCCCCACCCCCAAGAGATCTCATTTTAAATAGGAAAAACATCGCCAAGTCTTCAAAACTTCTGAAACACACACTGATGGTCTCAAGCATTTCAACGAGGGATACTCAACCTGCGGAATCCCCTAATGATGTAAAGTTTAATATTTATGTTTGAAATTATTTATTGCGATGTAATATTTTTGTACGTAAAATGATTTTATTGTGACTGCCCACGCATGATGCTCCCCCTTGCAGTCAGACCGCTGCATTTTACGTACTCTACGTTATATGTAGTATATGACAAAATGCCTTTTCGTTATCACGGTACACTGTTGTTTACCTTTTACCTGGAAATGTGTTTTACTGTTACATTTTGAAAATTGTAATTATTTTTTTAACAACCTAGCTGACATCAAGGTGCTACGTGAGTTGAATAAGGGTATTTTTGGCAATTGTGGGACCGTTTCATTAGCCAATGTGTAAGTTAAGCAACATCACAGGTTCTACCGACTTTTAATCATAGCCTCTGTTCCGTTTCATGTGATCTCTGGGAAGAACTATGCTGCCTTGGTGCTAATATATTATGTTTTTAAAGTAATTGTCAAGAGGAAAAACTGTAAACACTTAACAAAAGGGAGCAAGAGCTAGACAATTCCCAATGGATAAAATCGCTTGCCCCAGTAAGGCCCCCTATTTACGCTTCTTTTTAGACCTGTCTCTTTTTTTATAATAGCTGGACTCTTTTCTTACTTACCGTTGTTGTTGGGAATATGTTCTACTCTGGTCCATGGTGCCTTGGACTCCTTTCAATCACTGGAAGGGTCCACCAATAGCTTCATTACAGAGTAACACTGGGAAAGGAGGCTCTCCTGCTGATTTGTCACGATATCCTCCAAGTTTATGAGCAGCAAGACAAAGGATATACCAGAGGAGCATGGCCGGGCCTTAACACGCCTCTGCATACTCACAGCCTTCAGCACCCCCCGGCATATTTGGAGAATGACAGGAGATCGACCACCTTTTACCTGAAAACTTTGGCCAATGATATGACGTCCCTTGAGGCTGGTAGCCTAATACCCTGCCGGGTTTCCTGTGGTCTTCAGCGTTTGTGTGAAAAACAAACTGGTGTATGAGATGCCCAGGTCTTTCTGATCTTCCAGGAATCCACCTTTTGTTACTCCTTTCAGGAATGAACATGCTGGAGGCAGTGGTCACAGGCATTTTACTTGAGAAAGTCTGCCCAAGCTTTCCAAGACCAAAGAGATTAGGAAAACCCTGACAGTATTCTCCAACTCCACAGAAATGCCAGAGCACTTGGTGTATGAACAAGTGTCATTTTTCTATTGTTAATACATGTGAAACATATTATGAATAAATATTGTGACCACATCCAAACCATAGATGCTTCTCTTGGCTTCTGGACTCTTGATTAAATTTCAAATATGAATCTCTAGGGATATATATCAATATACATTATATAGGTATAGGTATATAAGATTGTATATAAGATGTAATATTATATATTATAACCCCAATATACATATATACATATGTACATATACATATATTGCATGCATATTACACATATTATGTATACATACATGTATAAAATATTATATACATATAATTATAACCTCAATGTATATAAAATATGTATATTGAGGTTACAATATAATTACATTATTTTCCCCATCTCTTTCCAGCCTCCAAGCCCTTCCATATACCCCTCCTTGCTCTCTCAAGTTCATGGCCTCTTTTTTTTTTAATTAATTGTTACATATATAAATGTAACTTGCTCAGTCTGTATAATGTTACTTGTATGTTTGTCTTCAGGGCTGATCTTCTGGCCCTGGATAACCACCTAAGGCTAAGGTTCTGTGGTCTTTCCCCATCCACTTAGCCATGTCTGTTTTGTCCTTCTTCTGTTCATGTTTAGGTCGTCATGCTAATGAGATTCTTAGGAGGGTAGCTTTTGATACTCCTAGGAGACAGCTGATAAGCTCTCTGGTTCTCTGGCTCCTACAATCGTTCGTCCCTCTTCTATAATGTCCCCTGAGCCTTACCTGTGGGAATTGTTTTGTGGAAGTATACGCTGGGACTGGGATCCACAACTGTACATTTTTGGTTGCCTGTGATTATCTGTAAAGGCATCAATCTGTTGCAAAGAAGAGTTTGCTTGATGAATGAGGACTACACTCATCTTTGGGTGTAAGGACAGATATTTAGAATATGATTATGTTGAATTAGTGAAGTGATGGCTGTGGCTTCTCCTCCAGAATTCATGACTTCCCTAGCCCTGGGTTCTAGATATGGTTCTCCCTTGTTGAACAGGTCTCAAGCTCACTTAGAGAGCTCTTGCTAACCACCAAGGTATGCACTCCACTGCTGCATCCTTAGGGTTATGGCGCCATGCTGGTCATTGTTAAGGTTTACAGGCACTGTCGCTGGATAGGACTGCTGATCGCTTCCCTCCTTTGGAAGCTTGCACAGTGCCTTCTGGTACCTGAGCTAGTGCTCAGGAAGGAGGCATTCGGGTCAGCTCCAGCCGAGGAGCCACTGAGCCTCGTGCCTGAAGACACCTGTGCATGGTGACTTCAGCTATCACCTTCCACTTCTATGGGGCAACCATGGGCAATAGCAATAGTTTGTAATGTTTGGAGAGTCTCTTGGACAACCCTTTTCTATGATTCAAAAGAGAGCTTCTCTTTTGTAAACTATATGTGCATGTTTATACATAAGGCTTTGTGAGGTATAGTGGTTATTTGGGTAGATAGCTAATAATATGATTCCTTATGGCCTTTCAGACAGCCTTACTGTCTTACCTTCCTTCTTCTGTAGTTATCTTCCTCCCTTCCCCATTGGATCCCCCATTTTTCTCATTTCCTGTATCCTACTGCTACTGTTCCCCTTTCTGTTGCCCCCCTGTCCATCTTACCCTGGCAATGCTCTCTCTCTCTCTCCTCCCTCTCTCTCTCTCTCTCTCTCTCCTCCTCCTCCCTCCCTCCTCCCTCTCTCTCTCTCTCTCTCTCTCTCTCTCTCCCTCTCCTCTCTCTCTCCTCTCTCCCCTCTCCTCTCCTCTCTTTCTCTCTCTCCTGCTGTTTCTGCTGTTACCACAGGATATGTACTCACAGCTGAAATTTTGGAGCTAGGAGCCTCTGATGAGAGAGAACATGTGATATTTCTCTGGGTTACCTCATTCAATAAGATATTTTCTAGTCCTTCCAATTACTTGCAAAGTTTGTGATTTCACTTCTCTTTACAGCTGAATGGCACCATGTTCTCATCATCTGTTGGTTGAGGGCATGTAAGTAGTTTCCATTTCTAGCTACTGTGACTAGAACAGCAACGAACAGGGCTAAGCAAGTATACATCGAGTAGAGTATTGAGTCCTTTGGGCATATACCAAGGAGTGGAATAGGCTAGGTCACATTGTAAATTTATATTTAGTTTTTTTCCCAGAAGTCTACACACTGATTTCCATAGTAGTTGTACCAGTTTGCAACCCCAACAATAGTGAATAAGGGTTCCCCTTTCCCCATATCCATATTGTTGTAAAATTATTGTTTTAAAAAAAAGGGTTGTCTTCTATCCCACACTAGATCTGGCACCATAGCACCCCAAGATATCTGGTAGATATCTTCATCTCAGTCAGCAAAGCCTCTCACCTTTGTTCCATCCTATATCACACTGCCAAAGGCCCCTCCCTGGGCCTGGCAGCAATCCCTCCACCCATCCAGTTCCCAAGGCAGGCTGCCACCATGCCAGAAACACATATCTTAATTCTATGGTGGCCCAGTGTCCCCTTCAGCCACATACTCTCTTAAACTCAAATCACCAAATGAAAGAAAACACAACACAATAACCTCTGATCCAATTGATAAGATATAATTGCCCACTGAAACATACAAAGCCCTATACACATCCACCCCTTAAGAATATTCATAATATCCTGTAAATACACAGAGTGGAATCTTAACATCAGCTTTCATGTTCTCCCTGGGGCTTCCTCTGCCTCCCTTTCAGTCTCCTCCTCTCTCTAAAACTTTACTCCCGCCCATCCTTCCTTCTTGTCCAATGGCAGGCCTCGTTTTATCTTGTCCTGCCTTCACCTGTGTAATGACATCATCCCACATATCCACACCAGTGTTTGTTGCTAGTTGCCATTCTGATAGGGATAATATAAAAACCTCAAGGTTATTTTAATTTTCATTTTCCAAATTGCTAAGGACGAAGAACGTTTTTTCTGTTCTTTTGAGAACTCTGTTCAGGTTCTAGGCCCTTTTTTTAAATGGGTCATCATTGGTTTTGAAAGACCACCGGGGTGGGGAAGACCCCCACTCAAATCTCAAGACGACGCAACCCCCCAAGAACTCACGAGAAACCGGTCTTGATGTAATAAACAAGAGTTGTATTTGAGGAACCAGAGCTCTGGGGATGACACGTATCTCACACAGGAGACAGAGGAGTCGACCCCGAGCCCAATTAGGGGAAGGGATTTATAGGGAAAATTACATAGGTAGTTGGCAACAGTTACACAGCGCAATATCATTGGTTTGTAACTTGGGCTCAGTTCAACTCTTGGCCACCCTGCTTCTGGGGCAAGCTGACCCTAATTCTCATTTTTCTCAGGACATGTTATGTTATTCTTTGCTGTGAGGTGCACTTGTCCTCACAGCAAGGTCATTGGGGGATAGTTTAAAATCTTTATTCTTTCAGTTTGAGTTTCTGTTTTGTCTTGAATTTTGTTTTTTGATGTTTCTTATTATTATTGGGGGGTGAGGTTCTTTATATAGTCTGGATATTAATCCTTTGTCCAATGCATATCTGGCAGGTGCTCTTCCCTTCTGTGGGCTTCCTCTCCACCCAGTTAACTACTTCTTTTGTGGCCTGTGACCAGTGTGCTATGGTGTCTTCAGCAATAGCCCCTTACCATCAAGTTCTGGTGGGCAATCATAAACTATAAAATGCCTGTGTTGTTTTAGGGGTGTCCGTGACACCTCTGAGAAACAAGAAAGTGGAAGTATCCCATACCTGGCAGTGGGCTTTTATTTAGCAACTTCTAGATTGAACATAACTCTCAATTAAATGTTTGTATATGAATTTATGTGTGAATTAGATTTCCATGTGGCTTTTCAAATACCCTTAGAGTTAGCTATCGTGACCCTCAACCCACTTCTCTGCTCTACCCTGCCATCCCTCTTCCTAGGTAAGCCTTCCTCCTCACCATTCCACATTTCCCTTCAATTCTCTCAGCTCCCTTGAGAGCTTTCTTCTACTTCCCTGCTAACTGTCCCTTTCGAGTTTCCCTGATTCTGTCAGTACCTCAAATTAAATGCATGATTCTAAAGATTCAGTGAGCTGCACATGAAGGAGAATACATGACAATTGTCTTCCAGGTCCGGGTTGCTTCACTCAATATAATGGTGTCTACCTTTGTCTATAATTTTGTTTTCCTTTACAGCTGAATAAAATGCCATCGTACCACATTTTCATCAGGGGATGGGCATCTGGGCTGTTTCTATGTCCTACCTGTTGTGAATAGAGCAGCTATGAACACGGATGATCGCGTCTTCATGATAAGCAGCCCTTTGGGTATATGCCCAGGATAGGTAGAATCATGTCAACGGGTAGATCTAGTTTTAGTTTTCTGAGGAACCATCACACTGATTTCCACCAGCTGGTAACTGCACCAATTTTCGGTACTACAGTGCACAGGGGTCTCCATGACTACCTATCGTCAGTACTTAGAGCCTTTTGTTTTCTTAACTTGGCCATTCTGACAGGGGGTGGGTAGATGAAATATCGAAGTAGTTTAAATGTGGACTTCCCCGATGGCCAAAAAATGGTGAATACCTTTAAAAATGTTTCCTAGCCATCTGTACTTTTTCTGAAAATTTTCTCTTCTGTTACATCTCCCACTTTTTAAAAAAAAAAAAAAATGAGTTTCACTACATACCCCTAGCAAGCCAGGAAGTCAATTTGCAGCTCAGGCTGACCTCAAACTCATGTAGATACCCCTGTGTCTGCCACCTGAGCGCTGAGGTTAAAGGCTTTTTCTGTGACGCCTACCCCCATAGCCCGCTGTTTCATTGGGTTGTTCGTTTGTTTTTTAGTTTCTTGTGTATCAGAGACACTAACAGCCAGCTGAACACATGCAGATCCCCACTCTGCAGACTGAACCCTCAGTTGACTGAAAGTTCCCTTTGCAGGAAGGAAGCAGTTTTAATTTTAGGAAGCTCTGCTTAGTGATCGTTGTCGTATTTCCCGAGCAACTGGAGTCTCATTCAGAAAGTATATATCCTGAAGTGTGCTCAACCTGTTCTGTCATATATGCATAGGTACAGGGCCTTCCATTAGAACATGGACAACCTACCACAAACCATAACCTAAAGAAAACTGACTTACCACCCCCCAAAAAAAAAAAAAAAAAAACCAACTGTTAATGGATCCTGAGCTACTGTGTTGGGAAACCATGAGTGCCTGCCCCTCCACAAACAAACACCAAACAAAAACATGGAGTTAAATGTCAGCCTAAATCAAATGGACCTAATAGATACCCACAGCACATCTCACCCCAAAACTAAAATATATACGTTCTTCTCAGCAACTTACGGAACGTCCTCCAAAATTGACCACCCATTAAGACACAAAGCAAGTCTCCACATTGAAGTGTTAACTGTGTTAATCTTATGCAGGTCTTGTGCAGGCAACCACAGGCAGTATGAATTCATCAGTGTTGTAGTCCTGCCGTGTGCAGAAGACACTGTTCCACTCCAATCCGTCCCAAGTTCTGACTCAATTTTTCTTTTTTTTTTTTACATTGTATTTATTTTATTTATATTATTACACTGGTAGTATCTTCAGAGGGTTTCAGATCCCACTATAGATGGTTGTGAGCCACCCTGTGGTGGCTGGGAGTTGAATTCAAGACCTCTGGAAGAGCAGTCAGTGCTTTTAACCACTGAGCCATCTTGGTGGCTGAGCCAGGCTGACTCCATGACAAGTTGCAAACTAGCAGTTTAGGAGACCAGGCCTGAGTTCATATTTCCCAGAACTGGGAGAGTCAGTTACGGGAACAACTGCAGGCTTATGTCAAGAGGTACTGGTCCCCAGCTTGCAAAAGGACAGTTAGCTAAGGTTGTGGCCAAGAGGTCTAGAGCTACCTTTCCTTGTCATAAAGCAAGAATAATTAGTCTGAATCATAGCATCACCCAGACTCCCAGAGATAGAGCCCACCAATCAAGGTATAGATCACCCACCCAAAATTCTGCAAGTTGGCTTTATAACTAAATCTGTGAATTCAGTCAGGGTCCTTCCATCCAGATGGAATTGGGCCCCTGCGTGCAGGAATAAAAGTTCTTTGCTTTTGCATGCTATTTGAGTCTGAGGTATCATTCTGAAGGGGGGTGGTTCTGATGATTTGTTTTAATGGGGAATCTGGGAGTACTGACACTGAACATCCTTGTCCTCAATTGGTTCTTGATCAATTAATAAAAATGTCTGTGGCCAATGACTGGTCAAAAAAAAAAAAAAAAAAGAGGTGGGACTTCCAGGTTCCTGTAGGCTAGGAGAGAGGAAGAGATCAAAATACTTGGGAGATATAGGACAGACTCGTAGCTTCAGGGGAGATCTTCCAAAATGTAAGCGGAAAGAGAAAGTGCCCCGAAAATGTGCAGCAAGACCGATGGGCTTCACAGAAGGTAACTGGGCTGAAGGAAGATGGAGAGTGTTGAGCTAGGAGTGAAGTTAATTGAGCAACTAAGCTGAAGACAAATGTAGAGGTGTTGAGCTAGGAGTGAAGGTAAGGGCAAGCTAGCTGCGGAGGGCTTAGAAGAGTCCAGCTACAGAGCCAGTAAGCCAGTTTTAAAAAGAGCTAAGGTGGGTGTGTCTTTTATCTGCAGATCTGAGATAGCTCCTGGGTGGGTGTGTACATGTGACCACGGAGAACACAAAGCGCTGTAGACAAAACTACATGCTACATCATTCTTTAGCAATTCACAGACCCTAACACCCATAAAACGTGCATTTCCTCTGTGAAGCAGGCCTTAAATATAATCAGCAAATGGTTGGCTACTCCAATAACACCCATGCCACTAATGCACCCACAGGCATAGCTTACCAAGCCAGTTGTTATTGCAGCTGAAGATAGACACAGCTGGATACAAATGTTGATGACGTTTTCCCCAAGAAACCTGCATAGCACCTTCTAGTACTGTGAAAACTATCCAATTAGGAAGACAGGCAAGAAAAGGTGGAGATAATAGGAAGGGGCTTCAGTGAGGAGAAGGATGGAAGGTTAGGGAAGGGGCCTGAGAATCACCTAACTGACAGACTCGCCCAGAAGCCTCATGTACACCCCAGAGGACTACCTTTCAAGGCACAGGGGCAGTGTGAGAGATAACTAGCAGTAAAGATATTTAAGGAGACTCTATGGAAATATACTATTTTATAGGACACACACACAATTTAATTAGAGTTAACTTACAATGAGAATGATTTTCCCTTCAACCATAAATTGTCAAACAAACAAATCAAGCAGGATGCTTCCCCTTGACTCATGGCTGTGCTGCAGCTGCCCCCCAACTAATACAGGCTATTGCCATTGATCTCGGTTGCCCACGAGTACTTGATAGTAAGGTTCTAGTGCTAGAGACACCACAATCTTTGGGTACAGGACAGGAAAAATTAAGACAGTACTGGGTCCAGAGACCTTTGAACTTTATAGAATTCTACATTCGTTAATATACTTTCCAGGGCACAGAATTCTTAGAGCTATCAAGGGGTGGTTGAGTGTATGCTAATGTCTTTTGTTGTTTTATCTGACCAAGGCTCTGACAGGGCAGACTTTAGGGACATGGGCAGTTATTAACTACAGAAACTCTCATGGGTATGTGGAGGAAGCAGAGCTTTCATTATTCTGGGTGACCTGCAAGACAACCGTCACTTATTTCTTAGCCTCTTAACAGCAGCTACACAACTTGGAGCCTCCTGGGTCCCATCATACGCAAAGCAAACCACAAGACCTCAGAAGGATCTTTGGGGTTTCCTGAACATACTCAGGCCTACCTGAGAAGGGGCTTGAGAATTGCCCTAACTGACAGACTTCCCCAGAAGCCTTATGCACACTCCAGAGGACCACCTTCCAAGGCACTTTATTCACACACTGTGGTAGGCTGTACAGTATGAGATCTTTCATCCTGTCACTCTGTCCTTTTATCTCTGTTTACAGTTTCGTGCGCAGATGATGTAACTTGTGATATTTTCTTTAATCTTTACCTGTGGAGCCTGGGATATGACTCTTTCACTTCTTCAGAGAGAAAGAACATACATGCACCTATGTCTGTCTTATATATCTATAGATGGTAGGTATAGATATAGTGGGATAGAGATATAATATATATAATACATTTTTAACTTAGGCTATAAGGTTGCTACAAGGGTCAATATACTAATACATTTAAAGCATTTAGAAGATAGCATGGCATGTAGTAACTTCTCAGTATGACTTTAATTCTTTTATTATTAGAAAAGATATGAATGAGCAAATGATGTCTACATATCATCCCTTATTTGATTGGGAGAAGATTATCATGTGGACACTCTTGGCTGCAATTTTAACTTCACCACAGGGCCCAGTGTTGAAAAAGAAAATTGGATTTTCCTGAATATATCCACTAGATTCCATTTGTACATAGTATAGTAGAGTTCTTTCTGGATGTTTTCCAAGAATATGAATGAAGGTTGTAAATCAGAGACTCTTGGGACCAGAAAGATCCTAATAAGGCCTATAAAGCAGGGAAGATGGGAACTGTACCACAGGAATAACTAAAACTATGTTTATGGCTCATGTCTCAGCCTGTGTGAAATATAACAAGACAAACACCATAGACTTGGTGGCTATAAATTACAGAAATGTATTCCTTAGTTCTGGAGACTAGGAATTTGGAGATTAAGATGCCAGGAGATTCTCTTCACTCTAATCCCAGACAACAGAATGGCGAGGGGGGTCTCTCTTCCTTTTACAGGGTCATTAATAGTATTCATAAAGGCTCTGCCCCCAAGACCTAATTACTTTCCAAGAGTCCCAGCTGCGGAGAGCGTCTCTTTGGAGTTGAAGATCTCTATATACAAATTTGCCAGCAGCAGAACAAACATTTTTAAGTGCAGCTGTCCTAGTTAATCTTAACTATCAATTAGACACAGCCTAGTCACGTGAGAGAAGAAGCCTCATTTTAGGGACTGCCTAAAATGGTTGCCGTGTGGACATATCTGTAATAATTATCTTGATTATTAGTTGGTGTAGAAGGCCACCCACTGTGGGTGGCACCATTCCTTAGGCAGGTGGTCCTAGGCTGTATAAAAAATTAGGCAAAGTCTGTACTAGGAAGAGAGCCATGGAGGAAACCAGCAAGTAGTGTTCCTTCATGGTTTCTGGTCCAGGTTCCTGCTCCGACTTCCCTCAGTAATGGATTATAACTCAAAGTGTAGGGTGCAGTGAAACCTTTCTTCTCTTGAGTTGCTTTTGATTGTGGTATTTGTCAGAGGAACACAAAGAAAGAAGAGCAGGAGCCATCCTTTGTTTGGCTGACCAAACAACTGACTAAAGCCAGCTTGAGGAGAGCACTTATTTGGCCTGTAGGTTACGCTCCATCATGAAGGGAAGCCAGGGCAGGAAGGCAAGGCAGGGACTGAAACAGAGACCGTGAAAGTGTGTTGTTTCCTGGCTTGCTCAGCTCTCACTTTTAGACTGCCCAGGAGTTACAAGTCCTCTCGCATCATTGATAAAGAAAATGGCCCACAGACATGTCCAAAATGCTAGTCGGATTGACAGAGGCAATTTCCAAAATTAAGACTCCCTCTTCCCAGGTGACTCTGGCTTGTGTCAAGCCAACAAACCCAACACGACAGTAGATTTTATGGTAGTTAATTTTTGTGTTAATTTTGAATAGGCTATGGGATCCAGTTTGGGGGTCAAACAGCAGTCTCATCGATGTTGCTCTTGAATACGTGGATTAACATTTAAATCAAAACAGAGTAAAACAGGTGACCCTCCATTGGGCTTTATCCAATCAGCTGAAGACCTTTAAAGAAAAAGACCGTACATAGCTCAATGTAAAATTACAGAGTCGGCCTCCATATTTAAGGTTCAACATCATTGGCTTTTCACACCAACTGGAGCAGCAGGGAGGCTTTCCCTGCCCTGGACTCCCTTTGTAAACCGTGTAGGCATTGTAAAGGCAGGGTTTACAAAGAGGTCAGCGCCCCACTCAGCAGCACCAGTGGCCAGGCTGTGCCCCTAGACTTTCCTAAAAGCACCAAGGGTCCTTTTCTAATATTCTCTAAGGAGGCTGAGGCTGAAGAGTGGCCAGGACCCAGCCTACAAGAAAAAAAAAATCGCACCAATTCCTGAGCTTGCTCCAAAGATCAGGCCCTTCAATCCCAGGCCACCCTGGAAAGCCCCACCCCAACACCCTCAAGGAACACTATGTAAACCCTGCATTCTGCTCAGCTCTCTGCTGTTTCCCCTCTGAGAAGAGGCAGCCATCCTCCTGGATTTTCTCTCCCAATAAATCTCATGTGTGAGGTTTGTTGTGTGGTGCGATTTTTATGGTATTCCTTGGCTCCCGACTGCCTCCATCCCTCTCCGAACAGAGCTGTAGCACCTTCCCCGGGGAAACATCTCCCTACCAGAGCAGAGTTGCAGTTTTGCTGGGAAAAATTCCCTCCCACCCCTCTACGGGGCTCCCCAGAACAGAGCTATAACACTTGCATTTGGGAAACTTTCCCAGCAGCTACAGTGCAACTTCTGTAGGGGAAGCTTTTCCCTTCAGAGCTGCAGCAGTTATAGACGTCCCCTTCACACTATGGCTCCAGCTGAACATCCTCTTGCAGATTCCCAACTGCCCGGTCCAACTGTCATGTGATTCCTTCCCCTCCCATCAGTCATTGCTGTACAGAGCAGTGCAGAAGTGCGTGCACGCGAGCGTGTGTGTGTGTGTGTGTGTGTGTGTGTGTGTGTGTGTGTGTGTAATCAACAACAACAAAATACAACTTTCACCTCAAAGGGAAATAAGAGTTTATTCTGGAGTTGATTATTAGTGGCTGCAGCCTAGGAACACAGATTTAGATTACCTCAGATTCCATGTTTCAAGTTGGAAGCTGTTTGGTGAAATTTTTCTAGTAACAAAACAAGGAAAGTCACAAATCAACATGCTTCTCACATGCCCTGGTGGGTAGTTTAGGGAGGCAGTTAAAAAAAAAAATCTAAGGAATCTCACCAGTAGGCCTCAGAGGCTACCTGATGAATCTTAGTATTCTGGTTTATAACTATAATCTATGGTTTTATTAAGCCATTCCAAGAGGTTTTTTTATCTGTTAGTCATAGGATGTCAGTTACAACACTGAGGTGGGCTAGGGATGGCTATTTGATAGCTCAAGGTAAATTGTACATCGGCTCTGGACCTGAATATTCCTACCTTTACGTCATAGAAACTCTAAAGACTTCTTCAGTGTTTGCAGATACAGCTCCTTTCCAGGAGAGAGACAGACATGGCTCTAGGTGTGGATGACACTGTGTGTCTGAATATTGTTGGTTCTCCCTCTGTGGAGATCCTGCCAATGATCCATACAGCCTAGGAGAGACCAGGGTTTATTCTGCTTCCCGAGGGTGCCATGGACTCCAAATCTCAAGCCCTAAAAGCTATGCTAAACACTGGGCTCCCATCCCCTTATGAAATCCTTATGACACCTCTCAACTAGATATGGTGTTTTTTATTCCCATTTTAAAGATGGGGGATTGAGCTGACTTAAGCCTGCTGTCTGAATCCATCGAATGAAGTGAGCTCCAAAGTCATGGAGCCTAAAGCAAAGCTTTCTTCAGCACAAGGCTGGAGTCAGAGCCCCTGAGAGCCCTGACATGCTGGCCTGCACACCTTCTCATAGGAAGCAGAGCAAATGAACAACCTTGTGCTTCACGAGATCCCATGGAGGCTCCCATTGGTCCTCCATGGTCTTCTTGTACCTCCAGACTGCTCTGCAGTAGAAACGAACAGGTAAAAACTCCAGGTTCCTGAGACTAAAGATCAAATCATTTTCTAGTTAGTTAGCTAGATCTGCTGCCTTTAAAAACCTGCACTGTTTGAATCTACTTTTAATACAGTTTAGAAGTCATTAGGAAGGCATTCCAGTCCTTCCAGACTGCTTTTTGGTACAGAAAGGTCCAGCAAAAAGTGTGGGCTCATTTGTGCCCCTCAGTGATGGGAGGGGAATAAACACTTCTTGTCCCAGCTCTTCACTCAGCAGCTCACTGCTGTGAAGAACCCTGTGGCTGTTAACTAGCCCCTCGTTGTCTTTCTGAGGTAAGGGCTGTTTTCTGACTCCTCGTAGGTATTATTCAACTTGGAAAGTACAGTGTTAAAGCAATTGCTTGGCTGGTTTAGGCTAACCCAGGGGTTAGCAAATCCATGCTTCTTGTACAATTTACAAAATATTTTCTTTGTAGTTGTCCTAGAAGCCCAAGTGGGACTAATGGCTTTAACTACCACCCAACACTTTCAAAGTGATTTCCCACACCAGGAAGCCATTGTCGGCTTCCCCAAACACTTAATTGGTACAGGATGTGAGCCATTCTAAAGGACACACTTCTGGGCTTGGCTCAGTCATGGCTCCAAGAGAAGCTAGTTCCTGGTAAGCATTTCCATTTCTGCCTTTTTGTATGCGTTAATCATTTTGTGGCTCCATTTTTTCTGTGGACTCAACAGTTTCCTTGGTAATGAAAACACATTATACTCACCCTTTGGTGTCCAAGAAATGGAATTGGCTTTGTTGCCACAAGGCAAAGGTGCTCTGTGTTGCCATAAAATCTTAGCGGGCCTACTGTCAAGCACAGTCTTTGTCAGTGAGGAGGGGAGTACGGAAATGAGGGGTATGGTATATAGAAGGGGTGATGGTGTATATGGATAGGTGGGAGGGGTTGGGTCTGTGAGAGGGGGTGTGGGTGGATGTGGGTATGGGTAGGTATTTAGGAAGAGGTATGCGTGTATAGGCAGGGATGGCATTCAAGGGTGCAAGCCTTGAACAGCTGAGCAAGTCTCCTTCTCAGTTTCCTTATCTGTCAGAACAGTCCAGCATAGACAAGAGTGAGTCAGGGATTAACAGAATAATACACACTTCCTTGGAACAGAGACGGGCACACAGGACAGAAAGAAATCGTCTTGACCTCGCTTTTCTCTTACTTCCATTTGCCATCTGCTTCATCCTCGTCTTTGGGGAAAGGCTCCTTTTAAGAAATGGTGGGAAAAGCAATCAGTTAGAGAACATGAGAAAAGCTTAAAATCACACAGGGAAGAAAGAAAACATCCAGAACTGAATTCAAAAATAGATGATAG
This sequence comes from Rattus rattus, assembly GCF_011064425.1. NCBI lineage: Eukaryota > Metazoa > Chordata > Mammalia > Rodentia > Muridae > Rattus > Rattus rattus. The sequence continues at coordinate 54,196,865 of NC_046159.1, forward strand.
GGAGAGGGAAAAATGCTTTCCACACATCTGCCAGACAAAGAAGAGCTACCTAGTTCTATCCTTTTGTTTGTTGCTTAATGTTGATCTGAAGAGAAAGTTCAGTCCCTGAAGTGTTTGCCTTGCAAGCCGAGGATGAGCTCAACCTCTAGAACACCTGGGGAAAGAAGCCAGCTAGGACGGGTACATCCTTGTAAGCTCGAGGTTGGGGAGGTGGAGTTAGGAGATTCCCTGGTGTTCACTGGATAGCTAGCCTCGCCTACATGAGGTTTTGGATGGGATGGACTATTCCAGAGGACACTAGGCCAGTGACTAGCACCATGGACAGACAGATAGACAAGGGGACAACAGTATGGCAAAGGCTCCAAATAGAGTTTGGTCCTCAGAAGACATAGTGAGGTCTCTGAAGAGAATCCAAGCCCATACAACAGATGAGGGAAGTTTCATATTGAGAGCCTGCAGCCCGGCCCTCTGGTTCCCTGGCAGAAGATAGGGAAAGAGGTGGGGGATTACATTTTATAGCCTTTGCAGTTAGTGCCAGAGGACCAGGGTGACTGCTTTGAAATATTTGAAACGTCTTCTGGACATGGCCAAGATGCTGCTCCCATGAACTCGTATCTCTCAGTGGCAATGGCTGTCTACACAGGATCAACCAGCCAACAATCCAGCATGGGGTTGGAGAAGGGCTCGTGAGGACTCCCCTAGCAGAGGAGCCTCAGGGATGGCTGCTGAGGGAGGGTTATCTTTCATCAGGAGTCTTGTGTGTGAGAGGGTGGAAGCAATAGACATAGGAAAAGTCACCCATGCCAGGAAAGTGGGTGACAGGAGGGGAGAGTGGGGAGCACAGATGTGGGAGGCACCAGGTGACAGTCACAGAACAGACAGACACACAAACTTTATGAGAATGAAGAGCTCCATTTGGGATTATGGGAGTGGTTCCAGAAGCGGGAGTCCACCAGGGGAGCTCTGGGTCAAAGGTTCCACAGGACCCAGGGACTCTTCCTTTTCCACCTGCTTCTCCCTCTCTCATTGGTCCTACACCCCCACCCCAGCCTTTAGTTCCTCAGGAGCAAGGAGCAGGCAGGCCCCCTTAAAGAGTCTAGTTCCTATTTTCCAGCTAGACCCAAGCCCCCCGACCCTCCTTCAAGTTGTCCATGCCCCAGTAGTCAGCCCTACACTCATGTGTTTTGACCAACACTAACAGGTTGTGTGTGTGTGTGTGTGTGTGTACGTGTGTACACATATGTATATCTAGGCACACATAGATATGCATATATATGTTTGTGTATGTATATATATATATATCTTTATGCAGATATTTATATACATGTATGCATGTATAATGCATGTACATGTGCATATTCACACATGTATATGCATGCATGTTTGGGCATGTATACAAATGTATGTATATATGTGTGTATATGTGTATATGTATACATATGTTTGTGTGTGAAGAGGACATGAATTAAAAAAGAGTCTATGGGGACACAGAAGAAGTAAAACAAGTGCACCTTATCAAGTGCATATACTTGTATATGAAATTCTCAAAAAGTATTTAAAATAAATGTTACTATCTAGAAGTCTAGATCAGGTTCATTTTTCTCTGCCAGTTAAAGAATTAAAAGGCAGAAAAAAATCTGTAGGGTAACAGGTAGCAGCAGGGAAAGCCGTAGTTACAGTGGACAGAATAAACTGGAGTAAAAGACTTAGATTATAAGTAAAGAAACACGCTTGTACACACACACCCAGCAAGACACACAGAAAGACCCCCTGTGAAACAGAGAGGGGAGTCAGAATCCTATCTCTTCTAGAGGACTTGGGCCTTGTAAAGGTCCTGGAGGGTCTTCTTTCCCCAATTTAGAGTTGAACACAGTTTGTACAAAGAGAAGGAATCTGATTGGCTCACAACTGCGGGTAAATACAGCCATCCACATTGGCCTTGAACTTGACAGGCGGGTTTGCTGGCAGGAGAAGAAGCTGACCAGGCCTTGTGTCAAGTCAGAAGCATAAAGAAGAGGCCAGAAAGTCACCATCTTTATTCTGTGACCCCCTCTCCCGTCTCTCTGTCTACCAGGGATCTGTCTAACTCTTATCCCTCAGGAAGAGGAAAAGAGAAACCAGGAGAAAAGGGAGAACCTCTATCAATAAGGAAGGACCTGCACCTGAGGAATGACATCCGGAGTTGTCACCTTGTGTCCACATGCACACAAACATACATGTACAGGCGCCATGCGTGCATATGTATTGTCATTCACACAAACACGTACAACTAAGTGCTCACTGAAGGAAAGCAAAGTAGCTAAAATACAGGATAAGGATAGAGAAAGGACGAGGAGGAGAAGAAATAGAAAATCAATGATGAAAAGACACAAGTGGGCAGCCCCCACAACGTTTAAAATAAATAACAAATAAGTGAGAACGGCCCTGTTTCTTTCCCAGTGAAAGATAAAGTGTCAGCAATCAACAGAGGGACAGCTGTTACTGCTCAGTAGCTGATAGAGCGTCCTCTGCAATACATTTGTGTTTACTTTTCATAGCTGATTACAGCCCTTTCAAGAAAGCAGCATTGATGGAGGTGCGAACTGGTGAATCATCTGGAGTCAGTTTGGGAAATCTTACAACCCCAAAGGTTTAAGTCCACCGTAAAAACACCTTAAAGCAGGCATACAGAGCATCATTATCCATGCAGAACAGTAACTCGGATGTTCCTGAACAGTGGATTAGTTGTATAAGGTGCTGTAAGCTATGCAATGCTATACTCGTTGCTTATAGCTGCTTAACAAACTAGGCCAAGACACGGCAGCTTCAGTCTGTCCAATTATGTACCAGTTTAAAGCAATCATAAGAAACCCAAACACCACATCTGTTTTCTCACAGTATCTGTGGATTGGCAACCAGGGGTGGCTCAGCTGAGTCTACGGTAGATGGTGATGGGACTTGTAGTGAAGTCTGGGATGGCTGGAGAGGGGCTGCTTCCAGGCACATGCCCACAGGCTTGGGTATGATTTGTTTCCTTGCAGACAGTTGGCTATCTGGGCTCCTTATCCTAAGGATCCGACTGATCTCGTCATTAGCCCAGAGGGCAGTGCCAGACATAGTGCTTGCTATATATCAGAGTAGGTCCTGGGAAGCCAAAAAAGGACTCTGTCTCTCTGTCTCTCTCTGTCTCTCTGTCTCTCTCTCTCTCTCTCTGTCTCTCTCTGTCTCTCTCTGTCTCTCTCTGTCTCTCTCTCTCTCTCTCTCTCTCTCTCTCTCTCTCTCTCTCTCTCTGTGTGTGTGTGTGTGTGTGTGTGTGTTTAAAATACACTAATCTTGGAGGTGACCTCCCAGCCTCCTTGCTGAATTCTAGACGTTAGAAGCAACTCATTAGAATTTCTAACATCATGAGCTTTCAATCCTAAACTGTTCAGCATTCATCTTCCAAGAGTAAGAACCTTGACCTCATCAACCACAATGCAATCATGACATCTAGTGTGATTAAAACAATTCCCTATTGTCACCTTAGACCACATTTTCATCTTCAGGCATTTCTGGTTGTCCCCCAAACATCGCTTTGTAGTGGGTTTGTCCTAAAGTTCCTTGTATTCTAATGTTAATTTGGGTCCCCAAAACTGCTTACCCAAGCGTTTGTACACAGCTTCTGGGAATCTGCTCCCAGTTGATTGTGATTGGTAAATAAAGATGCCAACAGCCAAGAGCTGGGAAGGACAGACAGAGATGGGACTTTTAGGATTCCTGACCTAGGATTCCTGAGGAGAAGGAGATCCACCATGGGGGGGGGGGGGTTGGGGGAATGGGTGGGGGGGGGGTGGAAGCACCCTTCTGGGAAGCCAAAAAAAAAAGGACTCTGTCTCTCTGTCTCTGTCTCTGTCTCTGTGTGTGTGTGTGTGTGTATGTGTGTGTATGTGTGTGTGTGTGTGTGTGTGTGTGTGTGTGTGTGTTTAAAATAAATACACTAATCTTGGAGGTGACCTCCCAGCCTCCTTGCTGAATTGGGGGGATGGTGGGGTGGGGGATGGAAGGGTGGGAGGATAGGGGTTGGGGGATAGGGGATGGGGGAATGGAAGGGTGGGTATGGAAGGGTGGGGATGGAAGGGTGGAGGTTCAGGGAAGGAAGTGTGGAGGAGAGGAGAGACATATCATGTCTGAGAAAAGTGCAGGACAGAGAGGCATGGCTGCCATGTGAAGGAGCCTGGGGAGTGCAGCTCAGAGCAGCCTATATGAGTACAGACTTTAGTAAGTAATAACTCAGGATTAAACTCATGGAGGTTAGGAAGTGGCCCAGCTATTGGGCTACACAAGGCATATTAAAATATTAAATATTAAAATATAAAGGCTGAGTGTGTGTCTTTCATTCGGAATTTTATGAAGGAATTAATTAAAGATGTCTTAGAGATGTTTTGTTACGTCCATGATCCAACTGAAATCCACATCTTGAATAAAGTTGTTTCCTGGGTTTCTTAACTCTTTTAACCCAGTCCACCAAACTGCCTTCATACACACACACACACACACACACACACACACTATTTATCGACTTATTGGAAAGAAGAGTGCAGCCCTGACATCTTGTGGATTGGTCTGAGTACTTCCACGGACACTCTTACACTTGTTCCTCTAACTCCTGAATTATTACACAGATACTGAATCTCAGCGTTCAGCAGAGCTACTTCCTAAGTGCTCTCATTTCCCTCCAGTTCTCCGAGATGCAGAATGACTGTCCTCATTACTACTTGAAGCTTTAAAATGGACCAGATGATCCTTATAAATGCTCCAGTCCCAGGCTGGGTCAATAGCTCAATGAGTAAAGTGCTTGCTCTGAAAGTATGAAGACCCGGGGTGGTGGGGTGGGGAGAGAGTATGAAGACCTAAGTTTGATCCCACAGAAACTGTGTAATTCCTGTAAACCCCCTCACCCCCCATCCTGCTTGTAGTTCTAGCCTGAGGAGGTGGATCCCTGGGGCCCCCTAGCCAGCTAAGCCAGCCTACCTGGATATTTTAGTTCACAAGATGCAGAGTGGAAAACATCTACTAAAGAACAAAATGAAGCACTGGCCAGTTCTTCTGGGGAATTTTTAATTTGATTCTACTTCTCCTTATCTTTTGAAGGGCCCTGTAATGGTTTGACACCAGAGAAGGCGTCTTCTCAGTGTCCAGCTGGCCCTTGTGAGACACCAGAATCTAAGGCACCTGGCCAGACTTACCAAACAGGAGCTGCAGTTACAAACCCCCAGGGGGTCACATGCATTTTATTTGAATTATAGCTTATTATGGTCTTTTTATTAACTTTTACCATAGTTTCAAATTAGCATAAAAAGTAATGGATTTCTTCATGCGTTGTCATACATAGTCTGCGTCCATTATACCCCCTTGCGTTTTGCCATCTCCCTGTTGCCCACACTCTCACCTCCCACCCACTGGCCCTCACCCCCACTCACCTCTGCCACTGTACCCCTTCATCCTCATTATTACACTTTTAATTTTGTGTCACGTTTTATTGCTCAATCCTCCTCCCCACTTTAACCCTCTTTTATCCCAACTCCCAGGCCCCCTTCTAGTTTCCCCAGCCTTGCCCATATTTGATTGGACCTGAAGATACACATATGTAAAAAAGCCAAAAAGGTGAGAGAGAGAGAGAGAGAGAGAGAGAGAGAGAGAGAGAGAGAGAGAGAGAGAGACTAGGTTACCTCAGGGTCCTCCACCACCACTACCACCCGGTTCTATCCATTTTCCTAAAAAATTAATAATTGTGTTTTTACAGCTGAATAAAATGCTATTGTGTGATTGTGCCACGTTTTCATAATTTATCCACCAGCAGATGGACATCTAGTACGATTCCGTTTCCTTTGGGTGCATCTTAAAGTCAGAGAGATTACCTGATCACTTCTGAACCCTTCCCTCCTTTCCGCTCCACTTCCCAGTTCTGATCCAGCCACTGCCATTGTTAAACTTCAGAGCCCAACCCAGGAAGCAGCTTCCGGTGCCTCCTGAAGTATTTATCTAAGGCGCATCTGCTCAGTTCCTTCCCTCCAGACTTGAGCTGTTTGTAAACATTGAAATTGTCATGCAAACTGTGCGGGAGCTCTTGGTCCAGAGGCGTCACGTTTCCTGGTCGGTCTGCCGCCTTCCACTTCAGTTCTCTGGGGACATGTAAACAAAAAGATTTATTTCCCCTTGGAGGGCGTGCCTTCTCCCTTCTTCCCTCTTGTTGATCTGCTTTAGTTCTGCTTAGGAAGCTTGGAGTGCTGGGACTGAGGACCAGAGAGGGCTAAGGGCAACCTTTTGCCTTCACTCAGCAGAATTTTCCTGAGCAGCTACCATGTGCCATTGTGTGTATGTCAGAACACACGGTCAGGAGCTGGTGAAAGCTCCGAGCTTAGTCTAAGGTAAATGAGAAGAAGCACGTGCTTTACCAGTGGATTTCAGAAAAGACAACACTGACTTGTGTTTTATTGTTTTGAAATTGATTGCTAACTTATTAATGTCTCCTGTTTAAGAAACAGCAAGGTTAACCCGGGTGTGGTGTCTTTAATCCCAGCAGTGGAGGATAGATAGAGGCTAGCCTGGTCTACAAAGTGAGTTCTACACAGAAAAAAAGAAAAAGAAAAAGAAAAGAGGAGCAGCAAGGTTTAAATTCAACTCATGTATCTTTTAAGTCTTATTGTCTTTCAAACTCTTTGGAATAATGTTTGATTTCATTTTCAACCTTAATTCTAACACTAGCAAGCAGGTTTAAAAACTTCAGACGGTGCAGGCCTCTACTGGAGGACGGGTGCAGTCCAGAGAGGACCTTGTAAGAATCAGAGCTTCACCTGTCACTGCTCACAAGAGGCCTTGTGGGGCAGACGGAAGTTAATGGAATACAGAAGAGGGAAGGGGGGGGGGATGTCAAGTGACTGGTGAACATTTCTCGTGGGCAGCCATCATTAGAGCTCCACAGGTGTGTGTGGCCAGGAAGTTAGGCTTTATCTACTATGGCCAGACATGACATGTGGGGTGGATGTGTGTGCATGTGTGTGTGCATGTGTGTGCATGCGCGCGCGAGCGTGTGCGTGTGTGTGTGTGTGTGTGTGTGTGTGTGTGTGTGTGTGTGTGTTTAGGGGATGGCTTTACTTTTGGAAAATTAATTACTGTGGTTTGGGGAGATTTCTCAACATTTAGCATTGGAAGAACCAGAGCATCGTTTTTATTAAATATATTTTTTATTTACATTTCAAATGTTATTCCCTTTCCGGTTTCCTGTCCATAAGCCCCCTCCCATCCCTCCCCCTCCCCCATACCGGTGTCCCCCCCCTGCATCTACCTCACATTACCCCCCACACACATTCCCCCTGCACTGCAGGACCAAGGGCTTCCCCTTCCACTGGTGCCCCAATAAGGCTATTCTCTGCTACATATGAAAGCAGACATTTTAAAGCCACATTTAAAAACCCTCTTTTTGGTTTCATTTTTAGTAGCTCATTTGTGATATTGATAAACCTTCCTAGGTGTTTAATCTTTATAAATCTACTAAATTAAGCTAATTGATACAGTTAGTGTCCTTAAAGTGTCTTGAATACTCTAACATATCAGCTTAATTAGATTTCAAATTAAAATCTTGAGTCAAGATCAGTTATTGCTCAATTACACAGCTTAAGTGGGTTCTATTGGGCCACATTCTAATACATTCTAATAGAATTATTAAATATAAGCATATAAAGTATATTCTCACATAAAATATGTAACATGTTGCAATGAATTTGACCATATATATATATGTGTGTGTATATATAAATATATATTATGATGGAGATATATATATGTACATATATATATGTACATATATATATCTATATCTCCCAGGGTTGCAATGATGGCAGCAGCCCCTTCCAGCGTGAGAGAGCACCTTTCAGGTTCGCTGAGCTTCATCTTTGTCTTTGTACTTCTAACTCTCCAGCTCTCAAAAGATGCCTAAGAAGGGGTTGGGGACAGTCTTAGTCCTGTCCCATAAAATCACCAAGTTTTGAGGATGAGACTCATGATGTGGTGATCCGTGCCTAAAACCCACGATCAAGAAACAGGAAAAAAAAAATCTCCCATGTTTTGAAAGTAAACACCTCCTTACTCTGTTAGCCATGCATTGGTTCTTTTTCTAGTCACAGTTAAGTCCACCCTATCCTATTTGCCTAACAGGTACATGAACTTAAGCAGAATCTGGCATGTTTAAACTAAGTCCACAGCTCCAGGACAATTACAGATGTATGGCTGAATCATGACCGTCTTTCTGGAAGATGTGGAATTTTAAAACCTGATGTCCAAGATGATCTTCCTGATAAGATGTACAGCATGAACTGAAAATAAATGAGAGCAGGGGGATTGTGGGTAATGAGAGGCTGCCATTTTATAGGTGACCAGGGGTAGCCATGGGATCACAGACTGAGGATGGATGGACACAGACAGGCCCATGGACATCCTTGCCTGAGAGAGTAGTGTTCAAGGCAGAGGACTGTGCTTGGCATTTTTGAAGGAACATAAAGAGGGATGTGAGGGAAGAGTAGGAGGGGTGAAATTAGAACAGAGGGCCATTTATGCATGGCTTTAGCAATCAGGTCTTTTCTAATCAAGAAGACATTTATTTGACTTCAGCTGTAAGAAACCTTCTGTGCCTGTTAGAGAGCAGGAGGCCAGGGCCAAGGTAGAAGTAGAAAAATGGTTGAATGAACTTCCTAGAAAAAGCCAGTCCAGAAAGCAGGTGGTCTGTGATTACCATGGAAACGGTGCAGTGTCTAGCTCTTAGACATGTTTTCATAGCAACACAGTGATTAGCGAGTGGAGGGAACAGAGAGAACTACCACACCTGGAAGCTTGAAGTGGGTCATTTCTGAGCCTAAGACTTGTCAGGTGGGAGGCACTTGGGAGACACCACGGACACGTGAAGGTGGAGCTGGGACGAAGGTGGAATCCACGGTTAGCATCCGCTCTCATCCACGCTGAGCTTCAGGATGGTGCCCAGCTGTACCTTGATGCCCCCTCTGGGTGTCCAAGAATCATCTGTGACCTGGAGCAGGAAGTAGTGACTGCCCATGAGCACCGTCTGCCTTGGGTGTCCGGTGGGAAAGGGCTCTAGAGGAAGGACCTGGTCCATTCTATTAAGACAACTAGACGGTGCCTTCCGAGTAGGTTTCTAGGATGCTTAACTACTTCTTGTAGTGGGATTTCAAAGGCTAACCTGTGCCAGGTGTCCAGTTCAGTCAAAGCATGTGACAGGCTAAGGACTCAGCATAGAGTCCTGATGTGAGTCCTTCCACCTGCCAACTTCTGGCCTCGTGGTGGTTCTTCTCACATGCTGGTGTATTCTTTTACCCGGATGCTGAGTAAGTGCCAACACTTTCTCTCCTGGGCCCAGAGGCCCCAAGCCAAGGTGCGCAGAGGAATTGCAGTGGCTGCCAGCACTCCTGCTGCTTCAGCGCCTCAGTTTTGACCTCTTGAGTTCACAAGCCTTTTTCTCTTCCTGTGTTCTACGCCATCTCTCATGGGGACACTTCTCATTGGATTCAGGTGACAGAGGATGGTTGCAGCTCCAGATCTGTAAATTAATTAACTGTATCTCCGCAGATCCCCTTTCCAAGTAAAGCCTTACTAACAAGGCCTGAGAGACGGAACGCATGATATCTTTGGGGGATGCGCAACTAACGAACCCATTATGTCCAGTTGGTGCTTACACAGAAGAAAAGATACCACCATTTCCGTATTCCTTTAGCTGTGAAGTATTTAAAGAGCCATTGCTTGGGCGTACACATTACTGGTGACTCGATATTGACTGCTACTGACTAATCATTGGTGAAAGATCATTGGTGAAGCTTAGCATGTGTCCCAGCTTTAGGGAGCAGCATAAAGAGGAGGGGGCCCTCTTAAGCGCTCATGGTTTTCCCTGTCTATTCTATCTAACCCTCTCAGTTCGGGGCAGTAACAATCCAGGCTCCCACGTACCAGTATAAAGCAACCTGCACACAGTGGTGGTCAGTAATTTGGTCAGGGTTGGAACTCAGGTTGTCTCGGCCACAGCACAGCTTTCTCTGGTCCCCTCAGCTCTGCTGTCCTCTAAGACACTGTGTTTGTGTCAGGCCTGGCTGACTTCTGTGGCCCAAAGCTCAAATTGGTAGGAAGGAGTTTTAAAGTTAATTTCTATGTAACTAAACAGAGTGAAATATTCCTGGAGTTTTCAGGTCAATTCTTCAGGCAAAATACTTATATTTATTTTTTTTATCTTATTAAATTGGGTATTTCTTATTTACATTTCGATTGTTATTCCCTTTCCCGGTTTCCAGGCCAACATCCCCCAACCCCTCCCCCTCCCCTTCTCTATGGGTGTTCCCCTCCCTATCCTCCCGCCATTACCATCCTCCCCCCAACAATCACGTTCACTGGGGGTTCTGTCTTGGCAGGACCAAGGGCTTCCCCTTCCACTGGTGCTCTTACTAGGCTATTCATTGCTACCTATGAGGTTGGAGCCTAGGGTCAGTCCATGTTTAGTCTTTGGGTAGTGACTTAGTCCCTGGAAGCTCTGCTTGGTTGGCATTGTTGTACATATGGGGTCTCAAGCCCCTTCAAGCTCTTTCAGTCCTTTCTAAGATGCCTTCAACGGGGTCCTGTTCTCAGTTCAGTGGTTTAATGATGGCATTCGCCTATGTATTTGCTGTATTCTGGCTGTGTCTCTCAGGAGTGTCTACATCCGGCTCCTGTTGGCCTGCACTTCTTTGCTTCATCCATCCTATCCAGTTTGGTGGCTGTATATGTATGGGCCACATGTGAGGCAGGCTCTGAATGAGTGTTCCTTCTGCCTCTGTTCTAAACTTTGCCTCCCTATTCCCTCCCAAGGGTATTCTTGTTCCCCTTTTAAAGAAGGAGTGAAGTATTCGCATTTTGGTCATCCTTCTTGAGTTTCACGTGTTCTGTGCATCTAGGGTAATTCAAGCATTTGGGCTAATATCCACTTATCAATGAGTGCATACCATCTGTGTTTTTCTGTGATTGGGTTACCTCACTCAGGATGATATTTTCCAGTTCCATCCATTTGCCTATGAATTTCATAAAATCATTGTTTTTGACAGCTGAGTAATATTCCATTGTGTAGATGTACCACATTTTCTGTATCCATTCCTCTGTTGAAGGGCATCTGGGTTCTTTCCAGCTTCTGGCTATTATAAATAAGGCTGCTATGAACATAGTGGAGCACGTGTCTTTGTTATATGTTGGGGCATCTTTTGAGTATATGCCCAAGAGAGGTATAGCTGGATCCTCAGGTAGTTCAATGTCCAATTTTCTGAGGAACCTCCAGACTGATTTCCAGTATGGTTATACCAGTCTGCAATCCCATCAACAATGGAGAAGTGTTCCTCCTTCTCCACATCCTCGCCAGCAATTGCTGTCACCTGAGTTTTTGATCTTAGCCGTTCTCACTGGTGTGAGGTGAAATCTCACGGTTGTTTTGATTTGCATTTCTCTTATGACTAAAGATGTTGAACATTTCTTTAGGTGTTTCTCAGCCATCAGGCATTCCTCAGCTGTGAATTCTTTGTTTAGCTCTGAACCCCATTTTTTAATAGGGTTATTTGTCTCCCTGCGGTCTAACTTCTTGAGTTCTTTGTACATTTTGTATATAAGCTTTCTATCTGTTGTAGGATTGGTAAAGATCTTTTCTCAATCTGTTGGTTGCCGTTTTGTCCTAACCACAGTGTCCTTTGCCTTACAGAAGCTTTGCAGTTTTATGAGATCCCACTTGTCGATTCTTGATCTTAGAGCATAAGTCATTGGTATTTTGTTCAGGAAATTTTCTCCAGTGCCCATGTGTTCGAGATTCTTCCCCACTTTTTCTTCTATTAGTTTGAGTGTATCTGGTTTGATATGGAGGTCCTTGATCCACTTGGACTTAAGCTCTGTACAGGGTGATAAGAATGGATTGATCTGCATTCTTCTACATGCTGACCTCCAGTTGAACCACCACCATTTGCTGAAAATACTCTTTTTTCCATTGGATGGTTTTGGCTCCTTTGTCAAAAATCAAGTGACATAGGTGTGTGGGTTCATTTCTGGGTCTTCGATTCTATTCCGCTGGTCTGTCTGTCTCTGTACCAATACCATGCAGTTTTTATCACTATTACTCTGTAATACTACTTGAGTTCAGGGATAGTGATTCCCCCAGAAGTCCTTTTATTGTTGAGGATAGTTTTAGCTATCCTGGGTTTTTTGTTATTCCAGATGAATTTGCAAATTGTTCTGTCTAACTCTCTGAAGAATTGGATTGATATTTTGATGGGGATTGCATTGAATCTGTAGATCGCATTTTTACTATATTAATCCTGCCAATCCATGAATATGGGAGATCTTTCCATCTTCTGAGGTCTTCTTCAATTTCTTTCTTCAGAGGCTTGAAGTTCTTACCATACAGATCTTTCTCATGTTTGGTTAAAGTCACACCAAGGTATTTTATATTATTTGGGACTATTATGAAAGGTGTTTCCCTAATTTCTTTCTCGGCTTTATTTTTATATTCTGAAAACATACAGGTCTCGGGTTAGCTTACATTGTGAAGTTCCAGAGGCCTTGATCCTATTAAATAACCCAAGAATGACAGAAAGGTGTCTTTGCCGCAGCAGCTGAGGACCAGGATTGTATCTGAAAGGGATATCCCCCAAGTCTACTACATCCAAAGCCCAGTACTGCTCATACTGATTAGAATTAGAGTTTACGCAGAGTCTCCACCTGGAGAAGCATGCCTGTATGCAGAACAGGGTTTGGAAAGATTGCCTTTGTTTATCTTCACAACCTAGGAAGAAGTAAGCGAGTAGGGAAAACACTCTCTCACACACACACACACACACACACACACACACACACACGCACGCACACACACACACACACACACACACACACCACATGTTGCTTGCAATGCTCGGCCTAGTCCCAAGAGCTCTAGAGTCCTCTTAAAGATGCTGTTCTTGACCCCTGGGTGACATGGGTTGTACAGGCTGTTCCAACCTGAGCCTTAGATTTCTGTTGCAAAGGTGAATATTTCTACAGTCACTGGCCCCTCTGACTCTGAGATGCTATAACCACTCAGCGCTAATTCCGTTGGCTAGGATGTGTTCTTACGGCCAGGCATAGTTCACTTTTATTTTAAATGAATGGATGCATGAAGTAAATAAGAATAGTTCATTTTAAAAGATAATGAATTCTGTGTATGCATTCCATTAAAAATTAATTTATGTGGGTGATAATTGTGTCACTCCAGGATTTAAAATTTGTCCGCTCACTAGATGCACTAAGTGAAGGGCCATTTCTTCAAGGTCAGCTCTACAGCAGTACTATCCTGGGGGCGAGGATCAGCCACTCCCTACGTGTACAAAGGAGGCAAATGGAGGAGCATGTTCATGCAGCGTTATGGGTCTCTTGTCTTTGTCAGTTTCGTACCTCTGCCAGAGGTAAGGAATGTACATCACAAAAAGGTGTCCCTACTATTCTTCCCCTACTATGTGCTCTCCACGGTTGCCCTTACACTATACAGTGTCTTCCTGTAACCTGGCAACTATACCCATTCAGGAAACACCACTCTGCAAACAGCTTAGGGGACAGAGGCTCTGAAGCAGGCTGTGGCTGGACAATAGAGCTAGGGATTGTTACAGTACTTAGTTGTCCCCTTGGCAATGAACATTCTATCCCATCAAACAGAGCAAGTCTGTCTGTTTCAACCATTTAAGTTGCTGCTCTGTCACAGATGTGGTTTGTCTTTATTTTGAAAAAGCCCGTGAAGTAGCTTTGTTGGAGGTTGCCCACAGAGGCTCTTAGGGGTAGGAAAGAGAATGGTGTCTCGGAGGAAATGGAGGAAGAAGATCCATCCTATAGCTGAAACAAGATGGCCGCAAAAAAACATATTTGTTAGTTTGCTCTGTGTACTGAAGGGACCATGGCTTTTCCTACTTTGTTGAGTGAACTGTAGGCCCCAAGAAATTGAGGAACTTGGATGATGTTGCATAGCAGAGGTAAGATGTGAACCACACAATCAGGGAAATAAGTCCTTGCTGTATTCCAGAGATCTTCAGCTACAGATGGGGATCAGCTCCTGGGGACAGTTGACAGTGTTTGGAGACATTTGGGCCTGAGCAGCTAGGGCTAGGGCTCTGCTCTGCTGGTATGTCATGGGCAGAGGTCAGAGATACTAGTAAAGCATCTCCTAGTCCTCCAAGTCACAGGCGGCCTAGAGTCAGGATATTCTCAGAGGATAGGGCTGCAGGCCGTTGGGACACTTTCTTGGCACTGCTAGGAGTGGGTTTCTATTCCTGGCAAGTGGATCATATGTCATCTTGGCTTCTTTTAGATACTGATACCTCACCCTCTTCTAGAAAGGCTGTGAAGCTGCTAACAAGGAAAAGCAAAAAGCCCTAGGTGCTGCGTGTCGATTACCCCAAGTGGGAGTTGGCTCAGTGAGCCCGTACTCTACTCTTGTGCCACTCAAGCTCAAGCAACTGAGTTTGGTCCCCAGCACTGGCACCAAAGCCAAGAATGGTGGCAGAAGCTACAACCCCAGTGCTGGGGAGGCAGACGCAAAGAGACCCATGAAGTTCTCTAGACAGCCAGACTAGCCTAAGCTAGTCCCAGTGAAAGCCTGTCTTAGAAAGGTGTTCCTGAGGAAGACCACCCAAGGTTGTCCTCTAGCCTCCACCTATATGAGTAAACATATGTACAAACACACAGTCACACACACAGTCACACACACACACACACACACACACATATACAGTCACACACACATATATACAGTCACACACACAGTCACACACACACAGTCACACACACAGTCACACACACACAGTCACACACACACACACATATACAGTCACACACACTCATGAACACAGTCTCTTACACACATACACACATAGTCACACACTCATGAACACAGAGAGAGAGAGAGAGAGAGAGAGAGAGAGAGAGAGAGAGAGAGAGAGAGGAGAGAGAGAGCGCACATAGCACAGGGCAGAGAGATACAGGATGGAGGCAGACGTGAGTCTTAAAATGGCCCTGAACACATTTCTGGCTACTGTAGATCTGCTGTGAGGCCGTGAACACTGTGTCCCACCTCTGCTGGGCCCATGAGTCTTCATGTCTCAGCACGTGAACCTCAATACTCATCTGTCAGACACTCTGCCCCCTCAAAGCAAACAGACTTGTTTTTACTGAATATGTTTAACTAAGACTCCCTGATACAGTGGAGGAATGGTGTTTGTGAAGAGACACTCTGGTGAGAAGTCTTTTAACGTTGTTGGTTGCGGTGGTGGTGGTGGTGGTGGTGGTGGTGGTGTGTGTGTGTGTGTGTGTGATGTATGTATATGGGTGTGCAAGTTGCAATGCCCATGTGAAAGTCAGAAGACAACTTTTAGGAGTCAGTTCTCTTCTTTCACCTTTACTTTGGTTCCAGGAATTGAACTCAGGTTCCCAGGCTTACAAGACAAGTGCCCTTAGTCACTGGGCTATCTCACAAGCATCTAGTGAGATAGCATTGACAGAAGGATAAGTCCCTGCCCCCATAGAGTTTCTTTTCCAGTGAGAGACACAAAGCACAGAAAAGCACAGAAGCCAGCAGGTACCAGAGTCCACACCTGTAGTGCATTTGTTGTATTGGATCATTAAATGAAACTCTCAAGGTGTCATTTATGCTATAATGGAGCAAACAAGAAAAAGACTCAAGAAACAAGGAAGAGGAGAGAGTGGTTGGATGTGAGGTTAGGGGGTTATTATGTTAATTTGGAAATGTGTAACCTGAAGGAGCAGGTGACAGCTATTACAGACTGGAGGTCAAGGTATCTCATCAAGGAGACAGATGGACAAAACACCTTGGGGTGGTATTTGAAGAACCCAAAGGAAGCCAATGCCCCAAAGGGAATTGAGGTTATAAGACAATAATCCAGACCTTGTGAGACATGCAGAATTCAGTCTTTTCCCTGTGCAGTAGGGGACCATAGAGAACTGTGGAGTGTGGGACTATGGAAGACTGTGGAGTAGGGACCATGGAAGACTGTGTCGTGGGGGCTATGGAGGACTGTGGAGTGGGGGAACATGGAGGACTGTGTTGTGGGGGCCATGGAGGACTGTGGAGTGGGGGAACATGGAGGACTGTGGAGTGGGGACCATGGAGGACTGTGGAGTCAGGGACCATGGAGGACTGTGGAGTGGGGGAACATGGAGGACTGTGTTGTGGGAACCATGGAGAACTGTGGAGTGGAGAATCATGGAGGACTGTGTAGTCACTGAAGGTCACTGTGTCCACTTCCCCTTTTCTTTTCTGAATAAAATCCTCAAAGAATCTGGTGATGAGTTTAGATGTCTAGTATACACAAAACCCTGATTCAGTCCTAGCTTGTTGCAGTTCTATAATTCCAGCACATAAGATGTAGACTTAGGAAGGTTAGGAGTTCAAGGTCATCCTTGGCTAGGTGGTGAGTTTACAGGATACTGAGAGCCTGCCTCAAATAAATAGATACTTTAGAAAATCAAACAACAGCAGCTCCAAACCAACAAAACACTACCAACAACAACAAAAAACAGCCAACAGACAAAAAAAAAACTCTGCAAGATAAGAATAGGAGCAGTATTATGCAGTCAAGAATCATGCCTGGGGGTTGGGGATTTAGCTCAGTGGTAGAGCGCTTGCCTAGGAAGCGCAAGGCCCTGGGTTCGGTCCCCAGCTCGGAAAAAAAAAAAAAAAAAAAAGAACCAAGAATCATGCCTGTCTCTTGGAAACAAGAGTTTGGAGACAATCATTTCATCTTTTAAGGTCTCAGTCCTTGCCTCTGTAAAATGGAGCCAGTAGCTCTGACATATGATTATTGTGAAAATTAAATGAGAATTTGTGTGTTGAAAGACAGTCTGGATATTATATTTAAAATTTGTAATAATGAGTATTATCTTATCTATGATATATAATTTATAATTGAGCCTTCTATTACAACTGTCTCTAAAGGCTCTATCAAAGAAGGAGTAGAGCTGATGTTATGTTCATTTATTGACTGGGTCATTTACCTAGCATTCCTGTAAGCTAGGACAATTCCTGTAAGACACTGAATGCTGGATGAGGGTTCACTTGGGCAATGAAATTTTGAAAGACCTGGAATTGAACTCAAGGTCAAAAATTGAAGACCACACTTGTCTTCTTCTTAGCTAGAATTGAACTTAGAAAAAGAAACTTTCTTGCTCATCTTCCTCCCCAACTTTTCTCCTTCCTCCAGTCTCCTCTCAGACTACCCGACAATTGAATTTTTCTGTAATATGAACAAGAGATCAAGGACACCTCTCCTATGGCCAGTAGCCTTTGAAGTCATCTCTATAATTTTGGAAACTGCAATTCAAGAGACCCCGCACCATGGTAGAGAAATCATCACAGACTCAGGAAATAAGGTAGAAACTGCTGGCTGTTCAGTAACCTTGACCAGGAGACTACATATCCCAGCTTCCCTTGCAACTAAGTATAGCCATGTGTTGTCTCTCTGACACAGAGTATTGGAAAGAAGCTGTACTCTGTTTCTAGGTTTGATCCATTACAACCTCCTTAGCTTTACCTTTCCCCTTCCCTTACAGGAGGCCACCTGTTCCAGACAGAGGAATCCCAAGAAAGAAGGTGGTTGTGTCTTTGAAGTGATACTCAGAAGTGGAAGTTAGTTATTTTTTGTGTTAAGGCTTTGAGTTTGAGGAGGTAGATATTTACCATTGATATCACATCCAGTGCTACCTCGCTGTTACAGCAATGAGGTGACTGTACGAAAGAAAGCTGAATGATATGCCATCAGTCTTCTGTATCTACAGGTTCCCTTACTGTTGATTTAGTCAGCCATCAATCAAAAGCAGAGTTTGGCTTCTGTCTGTGTCAGTGCTGAACATTACACTTTCTCTTTGTGACATCATTTTCTGAGGAACACAGTACAGGAGCTGTTTGAACATCATTGATTTTGAATTAGGCACTCTGGGTAATCCAGAGATGAGTCAAAATATCTGGGAGGATATACAGAAAGTATGTGCAAACACTCCCCGCTTGGATTTTAGTTTCTACAGCAGGGTCTAGATTAATCCCCATGTGGGTGCCAACAGCTTGCTGAGGAAGAGCACTGTATGCTGATGCCGCACTATGACTCCAGGACAGACTGGGCAGGAAGTGTTCTGGTCCTGCCCCCACTACTTCCTGTCTGTGCTGTGCTTCCAAAAGCTCTGAACAAGTTTTTTAAAAATGGGAAGTGTTCTGCCACCCATCACTGAATCATTGGTCTCTTCAGAGGTGATTCTGGGAGAACCATAGAGCCAGAGGGAAAGGCAAGAAGTTTTGTATCTCGGCTCCTTTTGACATTTCTGTTTTGGCTAAGAATGTAGAGTTTAAAATCTCCACAGGAAGAGTTCTCATCTTTTTGTTCTGCTTCTTTCTTTCTCTGTGTGGTGGCAAGTGTGGAAGCAGCTATCCACGGTTCATGACCAATTCTGCCTCTCCAGGAGTATGGCCTCAGCCAGGTTTCTTTGCTTTTCTTGATCTCTGTTGAAGATACCATCACCACTCTTTCCGAGTCCTCCTGTGGATACAATGGGACATGATGTCAAAAGATGACAGCACACTAACAAGCCTTTGAGTCTGAATGTCACACTTTCTGGTCAGGGGCTCTATTAACTCTTTTGTCCTGCAGTCATTTACTGAGCACCCATGGGGTTATCAAGATGAAGCCCCTGCATTCAGGAGCCTTGAAACCTAGCCACTGTGTTCTATGTGAACAGACTTGAAAAATAATTGCAGTAAAGGAAATAAGTCTGGTAAGGAAAAGAATAGGAAAGCATAAGGGGAGGCACATATAGAATAGGGCAGTCAGGGAACGCATCCCAGAGGATGTGACCTTTTATGACTCTCACAAACCACGGGGTACCTAGTCAGCAGAACTATAGGTAGATTCATCTGGCCAAGATGGCGTCAAAATCTCTAGGTGAACAAGGGCAGGCAGGAGACGAGGGTGGAGCTGGAGCAGAGGAAGTGAAAATCTACAAGACCAGCTGGGCCATCTACTGCCTGGCAGACCATGTGGCACAGCATGTGAATTTTTAAGGTTTTGTTTTTATTTTTGTTTATCGTAGTTTTGGGGATAGGACCCAGAACTTTCTTTGTGAGTCCTAGGCAGGTGCTATACCACTGAACCATAGGTTTGGCTACCCCTGCAGGCTTTTGGTGTGGTCCTCAGGCCAACAGTAGCCCTTGGGGGTTTGTGAAGAATGGGAATTCTCATGTACACTAAATCGGAAACTATAGGTGAGCCTCAGTGGTCTGTGGGGCTTCCGGAACTTCTGGTCTGGTCTAGGAGTTGAGTGATTATCTAGTCATCCACAGAAGAATCATCTAGAAGCTTAAGGAACCATGAATATTGGACTCTTCCCTCTGCTCGGTGTCTTCAAGACATCTTTAATGGAGGGTTAGCTCCGTTAGTTCTTGGACAGTCCCTAGGGTAATCCAAGGGCTACAGAAGCTGGATCCATTGCTTTACTGCCTTCTGAAGACAACAGACCAGGGACTGAGGCAACGCCCCAGTCTGGGGAGCGGTGATGGAAGCTTGTCCTAAGGTGGTGTCAGACAACAGGAAGTGCGCGGACCACTGTAAACATATTCAAGCTGCTTTCCTGTTGACGGGGCAGGAAGTGCACTTGGGTTCAGCATCAGATGGAAGATTAAGTAATCTCGTGTTTGTGGGTAAGACAGCCCCTAGACACTCTGGGATCGTGGCTATGAGGACCATACAAAAATAGGGACCAAACCAATTCCCTTTCTTCCTCTGCAGAAAAGGCTGTGACGACTGTAAGGAGGTTAGAACAATCTAAGTTTCTCCTGAGGCTTCAAGGTCCCAGTCTCTCTTCCTCCACCCGGTTCTTTGACCTCTGTGCTATCAAAGGACTCAAGTGGGAAAATGACCAGCAGGGGGCGAGCAAGACTCAGAAATGTGTTTTGCCAGGCGCAAGGCAGGTCTTGCACTGTGGGGTTTACCAGGTAGAAAAGAATTCGCAGGGAAATCAGAATCACGTGCACTTCACTGAGGCGGCTTCTGCACGTTAGATTCTGCGTAAGTGCGTTGGATGTTTTCTCTTTTACTCCTCATTAGGTGCCCCCGTGTTACACACACTCGGAGTTAGAAGTGACACTGCCTGTGTCACCCATGCAGAGATGCAAAAGGACTTGTGCTCCAGCCTATTTGATTCTAAATGCGTGTCAGCAACAAATGCCCGCTCCCCCGTAGCTCCTTGCCCATGGTAGTGTTTTCTATGTCTTAAGGAGATGGCCGTGGAAGGTAGCATCACCACCTTACGTAAGAAAAGGCTGTAGGGTCTGGCTCCTTAGATTTACATTACACATCTGCTGTGTGATGGTGAGTTACTTAGCCCTTATAAAGTTTCCACACGTCTAAAATGAGGTCATGTGTGAGGTAATGTGCCTGTGGTGAAACGAACCTGTGAACTTGACGGGGAACCTTTCCTGTCTCAGGAGACAGGCTCAGTGAAAAGCCACTTTTCAGAGCTAAATGATTTCACAGGAGGCAGATCCCATTTGTGGACCCCAACACTGTGTTTTCTGTAAGCACCTTCCATAATGTAGAGTGTTCTCTGCCTGCTGTCCACTAGACAAGTCCTGGCCACGGGTGGCTTTAGAGCACTAGGTTGGGAAACTGAAGAACTGAATTTAAAATTTCAGCTACAATGAATTTAAATCGAAATAACCATGTTTGACTAGTGGCCATGCTGTTAACAGTGCAGCTCTACAATGTATCTAAGTTTAAAAAAAAAAAATCTACATCTCTCCGGAAACCCTTTGGGTGTAAAATAAAATAGACAGCGCTCACCATTTATAGCCTGGTTTACAGCAAGGGTTTGGTGCTTTTGAGTTTGGAGGAAATATAAGAGAAAGGAAAATCTATAAGCATTGTTAGGTTTTGTGCTTGGCAGGTTTTGTGAATTGGGGAGCAGGGCTAGACTTTTCCTAAGGGACACCCTCACCCTGCCCCCCACCCCTAGCAGAGCCTACCACATGCAGAGGGATGGATGTGATGGGCAGTCTTATTTGACTCCCCTCCCCCCCTTCCCCGACTGCCTCAAGCAGAGTTCTTTAAATATTTCTTCACCTTGTGTTTGTAAGGCAGAACAAAGCCACAATGTGTGTGTGGTGTTCAACACAAATTCTCCTCACCCATTTGCTGCCTAAAGAAAGCCTCCCATCTGAAGCCTCTCACACTTCAGCTTGCTTTTACAATTTTATAGACAGACGGTGTCACGGAAAATTCTTAAAGGTTCAAAGTGTGAATAATAAAATAATTGATCCTCCTAACAGTGTTCCACAGTGTAGTTCTCGGTTTCAGCGTTGTCCCTATAGGTATTTGAACTTTGCCTTTAATTGGTGGCTATTGGTGGGATCCAGAGTCCACTGGCAGAAAAGCTGCCCAGCAAAGGTCAGTTTGCATTGGGGACATTGTTATTCATGTCTCCCCGAGGGGCAGTCCTCTGACACTCTTAGGTTCAGTTTGCCTCCAGTTATATAAGGAAACCTGAATTAGCAGGCACATTATTCCCAGAACATTCTAAACCATGAGCAGTGTTCCTTGCAGACTGATACCTTGAACTGCTAGCTTGCCCCTCATCTGACCCTGGCCCAATTACTACCCAGCCACTGTCTTCCAGAGACACTCTTACTGCTGGCTCACCATGTCCTGCTTCTCTGGGTGGTCAGTTAGACCCTGGTGTCATTTCTCACCTCCCCAGGACTTGCATTCTCTGTGGGTGCCCTGACTACTGCCCTCATGTAGACCTAATCACAGTAACTGGAGAAAGATTGATGGCTCTGGTGGTGAACAGCTCAAGTAAAAGAGCTGGTTTTGCTTCCTGTGTTTTGTTTCTTTTAGTTTCTTTCTCCCTTGTTGCAGAAAGGTAGAGAACCTTCTGCCCAAATGTCCTTCTGTCATTTAAGACTCTTTTCCTTGACACAGCACTTTGCCAATTGTGCCACTAAAGTCCATTTGAACTAATAGGGTCCAGATGAAAATAAAAAGCACTTTGCCTCTCTGACTCCATCTTGTACTAGAAGCAAAGACGTCTACAGACTGACGAGTAAGAAGTCCCCTCACCTTAATGTCCTCATCATCCCCAAATTGTTGTGACCTTTTCCCTAGAATTGTAGCAACCTAGCAGCCATGAAGATATGTCTATAAGGTGTGTGTAACTGCGGTCAGTGGTGAGATAAACATCATAGTCCGTGGCAGTTTGAATGAAAATGGTCCCATTAGGCTCATAGGGAGTGGCACGATTAGGAGGCGTGGCCACTGGAGTGGGTGTGGTCTCCTTGGAGGAAGTGTGTCACTGGGTGTGGGCTTTGAGGTTTCACATGCTCAAGCCAGGCTCAGTATCTCCCTTTCCCTGCTTCTAGATGACTCTGAGCTACCTCTCCAGCGCCATGTCTAACTGAGTGCCACCGTGCTTCTTGCTATGAGGATAATGAAGTAAACCTCTGAACCTGTAAGTCAGCCGCAGTTAAGTGCTTTCCTTTGTAAGTGTGGCCAGGATCACAGTGTCTCTTCACAGCCACGGAACACTAAGACACCATTTGAGGCTCTGCAGGACACAGGAACCTTCTGCCAGGCTTAGCTGGCTCCTTCTTAAAATTGACTTAGTGGCTGGCTGGGTTTTCACAATACATTATTGCTTGGTAATATAGGATCATCCTGCACCCTTGTCCCCTGCCTCCCCTCTCTAGCCCTTCTGAACTACTTCAACCTTGTCTCAGGGGAAGGCGTTGGCATCTTAAAATATTCCACTCCAGAACCCGCCCCCTCCCTCGGCCCATGAGGACTGATTATTGGTCATAGACCTTCGGCGTTGATGGGCTCAGCCAATGCAGAGTAGGGGACTTGAAAGAACAGCAAGTAAATGGGATTCCTTGACCCTTGCTTTTGAGCTCCTGCTTAGCCAGGCAGTGTCCCCAGACTAAGGTCTCTGCTGCTTCAGACTTCCAATGTCATACTTCTCTCCCAGGTGCTGACCACAGTTTTCTCCTCTTGCCCCTCGTCCTTTGAGCATGCTAGCCCTTTTGCTGCTTCTACCCTTGAATTCTTGCTTCTCTTGGTATCTAAGTTTGCCTGGACATGACCCCTCTAAATGCATATTTTATCTATACCTAGTTAGCCTAGCTTGAGTGGCTCATCCGACTTTCTCAGGTCACTCACTGGTTTGTCTTGCATTGGCATGGTGATATATTTGGCCGTTGCTTTCTTTCTGGTTTTGGTTTCTCTGTGAACCTTCCTAGCAACATTTTCTTTTGTGTTTTGGGTTGATATGTTTGCTAAATCTCCCACCTTTCAAGTGTCTCAGGTCTCGCCTTTTTATGTAAAACATCAATTCGTTGTCCTTCTGCTTTTTTCTCATGGTTTGCCCTCCCTCCTGTCTCTTTGTCTGCCCTTTCTCCTGGTCACTTACACATATAAACTCCAGAGCTGGACTGCCTAAGTCCCAGGTCATCTACCCACTGATATTGTGATATTGGCTTGTGTACTTTAAATTTTCACATCTGGAAGGTAGAGCTAGTGATTCGAGGTTGTCGCACCAATTGAGCAACGTCTAAGGATGCCATTTTCTCCTTCTCCGTGTCTTAGGTTGCCAAGGACTCACTTTTTTGCCTTTCTACGTGGTCTCTGTCCTCATTACCCATGGTTCTGAAGCACCTTTGTGAGCTGTGATCATTAAAGAAATCCTCACATTCCCGATATAACCAGAGAGCAAACTCTCACCTGCTTCTTATACTTCAGTTCTCCTATCACCCATACTTACTGGTGGAGGGCAACAGAAGGGAGTTTTAAATTGCATTATTATTTTTAGGATCTCCTGTCAAGTACCAGCTCTTCACAATGCCACAGAGGGAAGCATCAAGAGACACACGGCTCTTTTCTTACCAAACCGTGCACAGCAAGAGGGAGATTCTAACACCAAATTCTAGCAGACTTAGGAGGGAGGAAAACACAGCACAAGAAAACACTGAGTGCTTGTGGCTTTGCATCGGATGTCATCACCCATCACAACAGTTGCCTTGGACATTTGGAAGGTCTGTGACCAGTGACAGGTGTATGAAGGGGGGTGATACAACTTGCTATTTCTAAGCACCTGAGAATTTTAGGAAAGGTGTCAGGAAGGAGGGTGTGTGTGTGTGTGTGTGCGCGCGCGCGCGCACGTGCACACGCACAATCCACTGACAAAGAGTTAAAGATGCAGCTACAATAACACCCACAGCTGAGCACATTTTCCCGATGCTCCATTGATTTCTCATTTTTTCATATTTTTATTTTCTCAACTGTTTCCTAAAATAGCAATCTGTGCGCATTTGTCTTCTCATCTGATTTTGCTTTAATAACAGTTGGGAAAACACAGCCAGATGCTTTCTTTAAAACAAAAAAGATATCATGTTGATATCTTCATGTTGATATCAATGTAAAAATGAATCCTCAGGCTCCAGAAAAACCACTCTCTCAGTTTAGCTGATGATGAAGTTCACAACCTTACCTCTCAAGTTCCAGGACATCACAGTTAGGATCTAACCTAGATCTAACCCTTAGCAAAGTCATCTAGCTCCTCCTCCTCCTCCTCCTCCTCCTCCTCCTCCTCCCCCCTCCTCCTCCTCCTCCTCCTCCCCTCCTCCTCCTCCTCCTCCTCCTCCTCCTCCTCCTCCTCCTCCTCCTCCTCCTTCTTCCAGGCTTCCTTATTTAACAATTAAATGTTGATTATCTAAGTTGGAGGTGAAAACACTATATATTTAGGGTGTAGTTTTCCAGACTTATTTGCATTTCTACACATATACGTACATGTAAAAAGTAAATCACATGTATTTTTCTTCAAGTTTGCTTTTCTCGCTGTTTCCTATAGTCCTGTTTTCTCTGGCTTCATGTTCTGGAAGATCCCTAAGACCAAAGACCTTCTGAGTGTGTTGTTTATTTTGCCTCGGGAGTAGGAAGTTGCCAGAGCCATTTCTTTGTATGACATACAGTTGAAAAACTACATAAAGTAGGGACTATAAGATGGCTTAGCAAAGGGTCTCTGTGCAAGTATGGGGACCTGAGCTTAGATTCCCAGTGCCAAGGGGATGAATGGACTCCATCATCCCAGAGCTGCAGAGGTAAAGATAGGAGAAGCCAGAGCTTGCCGGCTGGCTGGTAAGGGTAGCCAAATCAG
Source organism: Rattus rattus (assembly GCF_011064425.1). Classification (NCBI taxonomy): domain Eukaryota; kingdom Metazoa; phylum Chordata; class Mammalia; order Rodentia; family Muridae; genus Rattus; species Rattus rattus. Next base: position 54,222,113 of record NC_046159.1, read on the forward strand.
TAACCTCCAAGTAGAGTGAGGTACTCTGCCTCAAAAAATGAAGTGAGAGAGAGTGATTGAGAAAGACACTCAATGTCAACCTGTGGCCCACATGCACACATGCACATATGTGCACATGCATAAACATGTAAATACACATATACACCAAAAGGGGAAACAATTTATGTAGCTAAAAAAAATTTTACTTTTATTTCCATTCTAGTGATACTTAATACTTAATACTTAATGTTTTTACATTAAGAAGAAATTTCCCACTAAGAATGGAGTAGTAAAATTTAAATTGGAATTTAAATTGGACAGATTTCATCGAACATACATTTTACATATCAAGGAACATATTCATAGGCGGAAATGAAGCCGCTGAAAAGAACAGAGATCAGGACCTTCTTCATTCAAATAAACAGTAGCAACATCCCTCTCTCACTTCCCTCCTCCTTCCTTCCCTTCCACTGTACACGGCCTCTTTCTTCCATTCCCCTAATTCAGCAAACTTTGTTTCCCGTTCACTTACTACTTACCTAATATATGTGGGTGTGGGCAGGGCCTGGGGAGTCCTGGGCTGCTTCAAGGTCACTCAGTTTCAAGCAGCCTGACCAGAAGTTTCCTCCTGTTTCTTACATCCCTACTTTGCTGCAATGGGTGAGTCCTCTGCTGATATACCAGGGCCCCGAGCACTAGTCGGTCTTCTATGTACTTTTCAGTGTCTAAAGCAAATTCTGTGCCCATAGCAATGCTGGTGATAACTTTGAGATGCAACACTCTATGGCTGGAGAAGGGGAAGACCTAGAATAGCACTGACACTAGCATCTTTATTTCTGCTCGCTCTTTGTTTTTTGAAGAAAGGTATCACTGTGTAGCCCAGAAGGTCTCACTATGCAACCTCGGGCTGGCATTCAGCTATTCACCCTTCTGCCTGAGCCCTCAGTGCTTGGGTGATAGGTGTGTATAATCATTACCAGTTCTGAAAACTCTCCTTAAAAACATATTTCACTTCTTCTTGCCAGTATAATGAGACTCTGGGGGTGGGGGTGTTAGGAGCTGTTTTATTTAACTTCCCCTTTCCCTAGTCAGACTCCTGTAGTTGTGTTCTTCTTGGCAAACTCATCTGCTCACCCCCATTCATGGACTTTCTGCTTTGAATTTCTTAGCATCCCAAGCTGACTGCTTAATGCTGATGGAGATTGTACTGAGAAGGATTATAGAGTGTTCTCACCCATCCACCCTCACAGGACACCATAGGCTATTGGCACTGTTATTATTCAAGGCTTACCCTGTGCTACCATGTATCCGGTAGCTTTTCACAACAAGCAAGAAGAAATTAGGAAGGGAAGAGGCAGATTAGACACACTGAGTAGGCTGGCAAACAGTCCTTCTGGCAGCGGGAGCTCCATGCATACTAATGACTAGCTGAAAAGTGACCTGGGCAAGACACCTGCCCAGTATTTGGCACTTCCTGAAATCCCAATGTGGAGTAGGTATTTGCAGGTCCAATTATGTCAACATTTACGCCTTTCAGCTCCTCAGAAGGCAGACTTTTCCTTGTCCTCAACACCGAGTTCAAAGGCGCTGGGGGATAATGGTATATGGTAGGCATTTGATAAACATTCATTTCTTATTAATGGATATTTTACAGGTCACACTCTTTGTAGCCAAGCTTCTGTTACCAACTCACCTGTTTATTAAGCTAATCATTATGACTTTTCGGTGATGAATTATTATTATTATTTTTAGCATTGAGCACGCGTCATGCTTTGGACTGCGTCTGGAGGACACTAGAAAATATAGTTGGCAGTGTCTATCATCCTGTAGCCTGTAGCCCCACAGGGATGGCAGATGTTCTACAGAGGTGCACAGACAGTGGTAAGACTGTGTGGTCCATACTATGAGAAAAATCACGAGGGCCAATGAGGACACATAACAAAGGGCCAGGGAGTTTAGCATATCAGGAATGGGAAGTCACACTGAAGCTAAGTACTCTGTATGAGTCTACCATGTGGAGAAAAGGAAGATGGACCAGGGGAAAGTGTCTCACAGGGCCCTGGTCAGGAGGAAGAACCCGGTAACCCAGAGGACACATCCTGGAGGCTTAGGAAACCAGGAGAAATAAATCATGCACCAAACTGCCGCCTTTCAAAAAACAAATGCTCCTCTGTTGGAACCAAAATAACTGACTGGTGGGTGAGAAACCCACGATCAAAACAAATGCCCCAGTTGTCACTGAATTGGAAAGCATTTTATTGACGTCAAGATGTTTAAAAATATGAGTGGCAAGTTTAAAATAGCCCCTTCCTGCTTTTCCCGGATCTGTTCCTGCTCCAGTGATCAGAACTTCAGACCTTCGGGGACCTCACGAGTGGAAAGAACCAGGGAAACATGATGAGCCCTGGTCTGATTTGGGCCTCACCATGGTGGTGGAGGCACTTTCACCTAAAGGCCTGGAGGGCAAGGTTTAAAGGAATGTATACAGATTCGGAGGTGCAATGCAGACTGTCACTGGAAACACGAGGTCTTATTGTCATCTTTCATGTGTGCTTCTGTTTCTTGCCCATTGTATTTATCAACACTGAAGTCAAGCTCAAGAACATGAGGTGTTGCCTCCCTGTCAGACATGGAACCCAGGGTTCCACGTATGCCTTCTCACTGAATCTCTGCAGAAGTCCATAGGATAAGCACTGTTAGCGTGATGTGAAACTGTCAGGATCTGACAGTTTTATACAGAACGTTCATTACATAAAGTGGAACTAATGTTACTTTTCTTTTTCTCTAGGGGATGTAGGGCTTGCAAAACTGGTCCTAGTTCATGACTAGGAAGATGCTGGACTGAGATTCCTACCCATTTGTACGGAGGACCAAAGTTCTGTTCTGATGGATGAATGAAAAAGATAGGAAAGGAAAGAAGCAGGAAGTGATTACCATGAAGATTTGTTTTTCTTTCTCCTGCCCTTGGCAACCAGTCTATGTGATTTGTGGGTTCGGAGATGAGAGAACTGTGAGAATAGCCAAGGTCTGAAAAGCTTCTGTGTCACCTTCTTATGCTGCTAACCCATTCCCACCCTAGCCCCATCTGAAACCCATCTTGCCAACCACAGACTCATAGATTCAGTGCTGGAAAGTCTAGATTCATCCAGGCAGATCATTCAACAGTACTGAGGAAAGAAATTATCTTTGTGTAGATATATCAGATGTTCTCTCCACCTGTTGGTACAGGCTCATACCACATGGCCAACCACCCTGCTGGGAAGGGAGGGAAGAAAGTGAAGGTAGGAAAGAATATGAAGTGTTTCTAAAGCAGTCCCTTTGGCCTACCATATCATGTATCAAGGCCTGAGCAGTGATGGTCCCTTCCTTCCCTCTCTTCCTGAGGATATGGCAAATGTTCTCCCCAGTTTTTTGCATTTGATAATTTTATTAAATTCTCCTTTTCATATCTCTATCTTCACATTTCCCCAAACCTACAACTAACAAGATACATTATGGTTGCCAAGTCTGGTTTGGCCATGGCAGGGATAGCATAACATGATTCCTGCCCCAGGAACAGAGCCAGTAGGATGTGTGCCTCCAAGAGTTGCTGTGGGCATAAGGCATGAGTGTGTGTGTGTGTGTGTGTGTGTGTGTGTGTGTGTGTGTGTGTGTGTGTTTGTGTGTGTGTGTGTATTTTTCCTTCATGTTCCTCCTTCAGGAAATGTTTTTCCTTCCAAGGTTAATGACGCCATGATCATTAGAAGCAGTATGAGTCCAGGAGTCAAGGGTATGCGGTAAATACTGAGACCTTCAGGATAGACCTTAAGGCTGTGGGAAGGAATTCTGAAAACATGAGTTCAAAAAAATAATTTTTCAAGTATGCAAAGTATAAGGATGCAATATGAATTATTTGAGGGGCTTCATGGACCTAAAAGAACAGAGGCAGCTGCACTTATGAGTGCTTGACAGAAAGATACTAAGGGAAGGGACAAAGAGATTTAGGGAGTGGTGATCACAGGGCAAGATCCCACCCAGCTAAGTTTACTGTTTGTTCTTACAAAGTAAGGCAGATTTATGAGTTCTAGGTCAGCCTCGGATAGAGGGGATAGCAGGAATATCGAGGCCCAGTCATGGTAGGATTGATAATTTCAGGGCAGGGTCCCACCCAGCTATCTTATCATCTGTGCTTACAAAGACAGACAGATCTCTGAATTCTTTTGCAATGTTAAAGAAAAAAAAAGGTGCTTGCTGTCTTCATCTAAGAATAAAGGGGCTGGGATCATGGGATGCTGATTCATGGGATAATCAAAAGGCAACCTGGGGTAATGACTGTCTTGATATGTAAATAAAAGAATGGGCTTTTTTAAAAAAAAAAAAAAAAAAAGGCTGTCTCGAGATCTCCAGAAAAGACTGGAAAGCTGTCTGGAGCAGAACCTGAGCCTTCAGCTCTTAATCCCAGATTTGATGTCGAGTTGTTTGTTTTGCCCTCTCAAACACCCTTTCCTCAAAACCCCCCTCCAAGCCAAGGCTGGTCCTTGGCACATGGTGATAAATTTCTTCTTTAATTTTTTAAACTAATTCTTTGAAAATTTCATACACTGTATCTTAATCATACTGAGACCCCACACTCCCCTCAACTCCTCTTAAACCCACCCTCTCCTCACCCCAATCCTCTCTCTCTCTCTCTCTCTCTCTCTCTCTCTCTCTCTGAAGGAAGGAAGGAAGGAAGTGAGAGACTTTCCTAGTCCTAAGGCTCTTACAATCTTTTTCACATCCCTTTCAGTGATGTCTCCCTAAGCCATAAGTATAGGAGCTGTGTTGTGGATATATATATTGGGGCAAGCACCTTATGGTCAGTTGATCTCTGCATTTTGACTACTGTTTTGTTGTTGTTGTTTGGTTTTGTTTTTTGTTTTGTAATGACTCTGCTGAAAAAAGTAAAAAGGAAAGAAAAGAAAAGCTTTTGCTTTAGCCCTTTGGGAAGTCTAGACACTGATTTTCATGGTGGTTGCTTGCCATCCTCCCAACGGTGCGTTAGACCCCTCCCCTTCCACATTGGTGCTAGCATTTGTTGTCAGTTGCTTCTTACTGCAGTAAGATGAAATCTCAAAGCTGTTCTAATTTGCATTTCCCTAATTACTAAGGATGTCGGGCAATTTTGAGATATTTCTTAGTTATTTTGGTTTCCAGTTTAGAGAAGTCTCTGTTCAGATCTATAGACCATTTTTTAATTGGGTTGCCTGCTTTGGTGACTCTTTGTATTTTGAATTCTTTATATATTATGGATATCAATCCTCTCTCAGGAGTTTTAGAGAGATCTTTCTGTATCTGTTCTTTTGACTATTTTAAAAATAGATATTCTTTGAAAATCTTGCTGTGAACCCATCTGTGCCCAGACTGTTCTTAGTTGCAAGTTTTTGTTTGTTTGTTTATTTGTTTGTTTGTTTTGTTCTTTTAATCACTGTTTGGATCCCCTTATTGTTATGTGTCTGCTTAAGTTGTCAATCTCTTCTCGGCTTAACTTCAGTGGTTTGGATGAATCTAGAAATTTATTGATTCTTTTCAGATTTTCTGACTTAATGAAGTGTAGATTTTTTTAAGTTTTGCCTTAAAAATCTTCTCTTTCTCTCTTTGGTTATCTAGTTTATCTTCTCAAACAATCATCTCTAAGATTCATTGATCCTTTGTGTTGTCATTTTTGATTCTGTTTTATTAATTTATGCTTCATTTTTTTTGATATTTCTTGCCATCTACTGAATTTGGGTTTGGTTTGTCCTTGTTTTTCCAGATCCTAGAGTGACATCATTAAGTTGCTTATTTGTGTTCCTTCTGGATTTTTATGTAAGCACTTAGAGCTATAAGTTTTCCTTGTAGAGCTACCTTTAAAGTACCCCAAAGATTTTGTTGTAATGAATTTTCATTTTATTTAGTTCCAGGAAATCTTTTATCTCATTTTTGATTTCTTCTTTGACATACTCATTATTTGATAATGTGTTGGGTTTTTTTTCCTTTTTTTCTTTATTAACTTGAGTATTTCTTATTTACATTTCAAATGTTATTCCCTTTCCCAGTTTCCAGGCCAACATCCCCCTAACCCCTTCCCCTCCCCATACTCCCTCCATTACCGCCCTCCCCCCAACAATCCCGTTCACTGTGGGTTCAGTCTTAGCAGGACCAAGGGCTTCCCCTTCCACTGGTGCTCTTACTAGTCTATTCATTGCTACCTATGCAGTTGGAGCCCAGGCTCAGTCCATGTATAGTCTTTGGGTAGTAGCTTAGTCCCTGGAAGCTCTGGTTGTTTGGGATAATGTGTTTAATCTCCAGGAATTATGTTCTTGCTAGAGATTCATTTGCTGTTGGCTATGCTTTTTTTGCATTGTCGCCAGAAGTTTTTGACGTTTATTGTTCTTCATTCTTCTCAATAGCTCTAAAAATTAAGGGCTATCGTCATCACCCCATTTTACAAAAACTGGGAAGAGACTAAAGCAGAGAATGATCAGAGAAGTGACCACAGGACAGAGAGCTAGTACACTTAAAGAGCCCTGTGCCTCTTTAAGGACTTGGAATGTACTGGTTGATAGCCATGCCTATGTCTGGGAGGGGAACAGGATAAAGAATCAGTTCTGTGCAATTTAGCACTTCAGCCACATAAACTGATAGTATGGGAGGGTTTTTCCTATGGGAAATACAGTGTTCCTCTCTGGAGACATGGGTGTGGGTACCATTCAAGTACCTTTTACAATGAGACTATAGAAAGTTCCGCGTGGGGGTTGGGGATTTAGCTCAGTGGTAGAGCACTTGCCTAGCAAGTGCAAGGCCCTGGGTTCGGTCCCCAGCTCCGAAAAAAAAGAAAAAAAAAGAAAAAAAAAGAAAAAAAAAGATAGTTTGGTGTGTGGGTGTGTGTTGGTTTTTTTTTCTTTCTTTCTTTTCTTTTCTTTTCTTTTTTTTTTTTTTTAACACAGAGGGTATTTTTCTCTGCAGTCTGAAGTTGGGCCCTGATTTCAAAGGACAGGGGGCTATCTATAAAAAGCTCAGAGGAAGGAAGTGATAATTAAAAGGTCACTACTGGGTTTTATGATAAAAACAAAACAAAACAAAAACAAAATCTCATAGCATTATATATTAGAGAGAATCAAAGCCTATAGCTTACTACTAGGAATTGGAAGCAGGACAGCCAGCAGTTCATTCCAAGAACAATAAAGGGATAGGTTCTATTGAACTCCACTTACTTATTTGGAAAATGGAAATTAAAATACCTAGTGTACTGATAGGGACTTAGATGCTTTAATAAAAGGCAAAGCCTTGGCCTGGTGCTTGGCATCTGGCTAAGAATACCGTGTATTCTTAGTACATGGTAATGGCTGTCAGGAATGTTGCTGCTAAAGCTATTCAAATAGCTGAGTCCTGGGCACTCTTCTTCATCGGCCTCTCTTAATTCTTTTGTTCTTTTTGCAGTATCACAAGATCAAGGGCTTCTCTCAATATCTATGATCACAGACCTCCCTTGGCATTTTCCCAGAACGTATGGTTTGAATTGGGACTTGACAATGTGGCTGCCATCCACATGGACCACTCCAGTATTTTTTTACTCTCTTCTGTCAGATATTTGGTCAGGAGTATACCAATGACACACTGCCGAGTCATTATTCCCTTCCCACTGCTTGGTTTTCTAAAGGGCAGCCTGTTCAAACTCTTATATTCCACCACCCTTGGCTACTTCTCCTGGCAACCTTGCAGGGCTCAACCCCAGAACCCACTTTTCTGCCCTGCCTACTCTTTGAACTCTGCCAGGATTCTGTGCACTTGACACTGTAGACGTACCTTGCTTCCTGACTGATACAAGTGGATCTGGTTTCTCTTTGTAGCAAATGACAGAAACCCAAATTGAGGTCACCTTAACATCTATGTAATGGCAAAGTCAAGACACGGTAGAATCTAAAGATTCAGGCAATGTTGGCGGGCTCTGTGTTGTTTACCTCTGTTTTGTTTTGTTGTTTGTTTGTCTTGTTTGTTTGTTTTGTTGTTTGTTTGTTTTGTTGTTTGTCTTTCCTTTTGGTTTTATTTGTATACTTGCCAAAGCAGGTAGCAAACGACCTAACTAGCTTAACTGCGGCTGTCACCCTTCCTCAATGCTTGCTCTCTACCTATGACTTTGCAGTTTCTTTCACCAGAGGTAGAGTACACTTGGCATCTTATCCATGTCGTAGGGAGCCTGATGATCTAGTTAAGCTGAAGGAATATAGTTCTAAATCACAAGATACTAGTTCTTAGCCCAGGTCTTAAGAGAAATCTCCTGTTTTCTTTTTGTTGCTTCCTTGTATGTTTGCAAGTGCCATGAGCATTCACCACACCTAGCCTGCTAGCTCACTGCAAAGCCAAGACTGTGAGACGAGAGCTACCCTGCATAGCTACAAGCGTACCTTACCTCCAGGAGCAGAGGTGCTCTGGATACCTGGAGACGTGTGAATGTGATAACAAATACTGTCCCACGACACTGAATTATGAGAAGATATGTTGTGTGTCCTTATTAGGTCACGGTTGATAAATACACATACCATCTGCTAACAATTATGGTCACAAGAGACTTTCAGTTGAGCCGACATGAACCTGCTGCCAGTGCCCAGATGGTAAAGAAAGAAATGGGCCCTGTACAAAGTCATACGGCTGAATGTGAAGAAGAAATCATGGTGTTGGTAATGAAAGAAAGATAAAGGATGCTGAGCAGAGAACATGACTTACTCTCCTTCACCATCCCAGAATGCATTGTAGAAATTTTAAGCCCCATAGTAAGTCAAGTATATAGCAAGCCAGGACTCAGATGTTTCTCATCTCCGTGTAGCTGGAGAGGAAGAGCTAGGAGCTAACCACCACACAGGGCCATGTAGTGACTCCAGTACAGACTTACAGCAATCAAAATCAGGAAGACATCTGTACCCTGACTGCTCTCCCTTGCAAGGTAGATTTGGCCAGCTATCAGGCTCCACCTGGCAACACAGTAACTTTCCTCCAAGTACAGTTCCACCCAAAGGAGAAAAGTAATGTTTAGCTGCTTAGTCCATGGCTGGTTCTCAATTAGTCCAATCCTTTCTTTGCCAGCCCTAGGGTTTGAGTGGACATGGAGGGTCCCTAGTCTCCAGAACACTGATATCCCTCCATGTTTGTCCTTTATAGAGAACAGCCCCGCTTCATGGGGTCATTAAGCCCCCTTCTGAATATAGTGCTAAACTACGTGATCCAAAGCTGCCATAGCCTCGTTTGCTTTCTTCCTGTTTGCTATCCCCACCTTTGTCCTTGCTTTATTTAGTAGTTGGTGTCTTTAAGGAGCGGCACCCAGTTCTAAGATAATGGTGGGCATCATCTTTATTTTATTTGTGGGTGAGGTGGGTGGGGTGCACTTAGAGACTGGAGGCTGGGGGTTGACTTCTGGTATCCTCCTCCATCAATACCTTACTTTTTGAGACATGGTCCCTCACTGAATCTGGTGCTCACCAATTCAGCTAGCCTGGCTGGCCAGCAAGCCCCAGCATCCTCTTTCTCCATCTCCCTAGCGAGGGAATTATAAGTGCATGCTGTCGTATCTGGCTTTTTACATGGGTGTTGGGGATACGAACTCAAGTCCTCATGCTTCTGCAGGAAGCAGTTTACTGACTGGGACATCTCAGCCTTCTTCTCGGGTATTTTTGGTGGACCCTATGTTGCGAGAAAGTTACTTTATGCCTCATTCTGACTGAATCTATCTCAATGCTGTAAGGCATCTTGCGTTTCCTCTAGGGCATTTGCCACATAGAACCATCTACAGTTAGAAAGAGGCTTTGCTTTCTTTATTCTCTGGACTCACCCAATCCTTTTGCCATACTCTCCCCTCCCCCATGCTCTCTTTAAATGCCAAATCTCCCTGTGGAGATGGGAGAAAATGTTGGGAGAAAGCCCGGTGGGGAAAATAAACAGTGGCCAGTGTGTTCACTCTGATTACAGCCTTAAGTGCCAGACAATAGCTGCTGTGAGCCCAAGCAAGCAGAGTTCAATGCAGCTTTCTTCCCTCCTCAATGCAACTCTGATTCAGCCATGGCTACCCTGGAGAAATGGCGATCTAACTGGGGCAGCGCAACCTGGGAATCATGTGCTGCTGTTCTCTACGGTTGTCTCCTTTCACGGTCTGGAAAGCAACTGAGACCAAGCTTGAAGTGTTTCATGGACATGAACCACTTCCACAGCAGCAGGGTCCCCTTACCGTTTGTTAGCAATCGTTCTAGAAACCGAATGATTTCTAGTGCTGCTGTCTCTCAGGCCCAAATCTACCTGTGTTTTGGGAGGTGGTGCTTGAATAATCATTTCTTCTCTCGGGCTGGTGCCATGTTAGATTTCACCACTAGGCGGCATCAGAGGGCGAGTGCAAAGCTCTGAGCTGGGGGAGGGGAGGGAGGCTTTCGCCTTCTAAATCTTATCAACTTCATCCTGCCAGGAGCATTCGTTTTGTTTCTAGCGTTCTCAACACTACTTGTACTAGCCTCTTACTCATTTGTCTGCCCCACAATTTACAAGATTTCTCCTACTTAATTAAAAGATGCTCTTCTGGTTTTTAAAAAAAACACAGTTCCAGTTCTCTGTATCCGTCTTTTACTCAAAACATAGAAGAGAAGCACGAACAGCTGCTTCGCGGGGAGAAAGGTCCCTCATGCTTAAAGATCCAATTTCCTCCTGGGTGGTGGATAAAGCTAAGGAGATAAAAACTGACCTTTCACCTCCAGGAACAGAAACGTAAGATTAATCCGAAGCTTTGAAACTAATGAGTTGGCTCATCTCATCAGAGCAGCCCATGAATAACGTGCCATGTGTGGAACCAGCGACCTGGCAACTTTTGTTCATCATATGGGGCTTGGGAGGGAGGAGAGCTGAGAAAGGAATTCATTTTTAAAAATAATCCTCAGAGGATGCTATCTGCTAGGTCTCCATGAAGCTGGTATTAGAGGGGGGAGAGATGGGGGGTTTGGGGGGTGGAGAATCCTGAGCCTTTAATGAGCTTGGCTTCTCCCTGTAGGATAGCAGAAGGATTCAGACAGGCAGGAAGACTGTGAGGTGGTTAAGGCCATGATCTTGGAGTTGGACTCCTTGGTATCTGTGGATTCCTCCATGTGTAATCATGGGTGTGTTTCTTAACTTGTGCCTTGGGAGGTTTGGGTTAGATAGCACACGGAAAGTACTATATATTCTAGCCAAGAATCTGGTTAGTTTTGCATTTTTACTAGTGATTGAAGGAGGCAGGAGCAATTTGAGGGTGATTTATCCAGGGAGTAGGAAGTCTAAGGTTTCTTCTCCGACGAGAGGAAATGTCTAACAACAGAAGACCAAAGTAAATCACAGAAAACTGGTTTCGGAATCACCCAAGAAGGAATGAACAGTCTCTTAGGACGCCAGGATGGCTGAGCGACCACAGGGAGGGCTGTCTAAAGAGATGCTCTGAACACCTTCTCCGCAGGCTTACGGGCAAGCAGAAACTCTCTATTCCAGGAAATGATAAGTTATTGGTAAGGATCCTTCCCCTGCCAAAGTTCTGCCTCTCCTTCCTGCTAAAAAGGGTTTCTAGGATTATCGACTCTCTTGGGGTCTGGGTTGCTTCATTTGCGAGTTAAGCTGATGGAGCTATTGATCCCCCTCTTACGATCATGTTCCCTTTGTCTATTGCTTCCTCCAACAAACGAGTGCTCATGAGGTGGTAGGCACTGTGCTAGGAACAGGGACACTAATGGGAACGGAAAGATATATAGACATTGATTCGGCAAAAGTGCGAGCATTTAGTGAAGGGGACAGAAAAATAAACAGATAATTGTTTGCAAGCTTGCCCGATAGACAGCCATTGGCTGTCCTGGGAGCACAGAGAAGGGGCATCTAACGTGATGGAGGTGACATAGGGAAGGAGTCAGAGGACGCTTTGCTATTGGACATTGCTCAACTAATTACAGAGTAGAAGCAGAAGAGGCTGTGAACAAATACCTAGATATAAGAAAAAACAGAGAACATGGGACAGTATAGGAAAGATAGCTTCATGGGGCTGCAAAGTGGGGGGCAAGAGAGACCTGAGATAGAACTGGAGGGGCAGCAGAGGCATCGGGATGTGAACCAGAATTCAGCACATCACCATCATCGGACTTCCTACTCCCTGGATAAATCACCCTCCGACTGTTCCTGCCTCCTTCAATCACTAGTAAACATGCAAAGCTAACCAGATTCTTGGCTAGAATACAGTGGAGTGGCACGTGCAGTTGTCCAGTCAGAAGGACCTCTCTGGAGAGAGGTCACTGTGGAAGATGAACTAGAAGGAGGCCGACCAAGCCAGGCCACCAGCTGCCAGACTACTGCGCTCAGGAAGCCATCTAAACCAGAAGGAAAGATGCCCGGAGCAAAGCTACGTACAGAGCTGCAGGAACTGTCCAGTGAGCAGACACTCCTGGAAGCCCAGAGCAGCAGGACTTACTTTTTGTATGTATAGGGTCAGCATAATTATGGTCACTCTGTAAAAGTTGGATTTGGGAGCCCATTATGAAACAAACAGACAAACAAAAACAAAAAACAAAAATTGCCTCCTATCTGAGCTGGATTTGACCTAAAACCTGTTTCCCTCAAGACTGGCTTTCATGCCTGCAGAAGGTGTCATATAAGCTTTCATATAGGCTGTGGGAAGCAGCCAGTAGTCAGACCCAGCTGGAATACCTATGAGCTAAAACAATGACTAGTGCCAGCATGGCATGCCATCCTCAGGATGCAATGGTAACACACATACCTTTGTGATAACCAACAGTTCTCCGATTGAATGTAAGGCCTACTGAACAGGGGGCAAGTCATACCTGGTACTGGAAACCAAGTCAAGTCCCCAGTATGCGTGAAGTCATGGATCCTGATGAAACTACTATTACCACTTTTCTTGAACCAGCATAATTCCTAACTACATTCTAAATAGTTATGCTCACAGATAAGTAAAGGTCTTAATACACATCAAGTAAACATCTCCTTGAACTAGACATAGGCCAATCCAAATACAGAAAGAAATGACCATGTGGTGCCTAGGCCTAACTGATACACCTACAACATAACTCTTGCACCTAAGACTCAGGGGTTGCAATGGAAGGGGGGGGGCAAAAGAATGTAAATGCCTGAGGAACAGTAAGTTTGCTGTGAGATTTTTATCTCCTAGAAATGTCAGAGAAGTTACACCCTTGAATTCTCACCAACATGGCTGCCTAAACAAGCTGCAAACAAGGGTGACACCAATGGGCATGCTCACATGGAAGGGAAGTCTCATGGGACCCCAACCCTCCACAAAGATCTATAGGCAGCTAAGGGGTGTGAGTGTAGGAAAAATAGTCTTCCTTGGGGAACATCACACCAACTGGTTATAAGATACCAAATGGTCAGTGCCGAAATCATACATAAAAGTACATCTATTCAGACTGAGCAGGGGGTGTGTGTGTGTGTGTGTGTGTGTGTGTGTGTGTGTGTGTGTGTGCAATTAAAGAAATAGATGACAGGAATAATTTGAGAGAGAACAAGGGGGATGGACAGAGGACAAGGACTGAAGTTGGAAAGCAAAGGGAGAAAATGATGTTCTTGGCCTTCTTACTACTTTACCTGGGCAGTGACAATAAAAAGCACACATGTGGTCTACAATAATATTAAGAATGTTTATCCCTAAAACATGCTTTTAAGATGGTAATGAGGCCACTGACTTGAGAAACAATTTTGAAGATGTTTCTGGAATAAAAAAAAAAAAAAGGACTGAATTCTGTTGATATTGGAAGAATGGGGGAGAGAAAACACAATATTAAATTTCATGCAGGCAAAGTACAAAGGGGATACTCTCAAATGTGCTGAACTGTTTTTGCAGACAGCTTGTAAATTCACCCACATAATCTTTTGTTACCAGCATATTTTGGACCTTTGGAGAGATGCCCTGGAATACCCCACCTCAGGGAAATATAGAGGAGTGTCTCAGTGCAAGTGTGGTGTCTGCTTCCAATGCTGTTTATGGCAGAGCTGAAAACTGTCTTCAAAATTAACAATAGATGTGCATAAATCTTCCTCAGTTACCTAGCAACTGATCTAAGACAAGGCTGAGGTTCACTGGGCTGGGTGGAGGTAAACCTGTTTCAGGAATGCCATGGGGTGGTCTAATAATACTTGGAGACTGCAAAAAGGGAAAGAAAGAAAATCAACTCGATAATTAGATGTTCAGGGTTTTTGTTGTTTTGTCTTTAGCAAAAGTAAATACAATAATGAAAATGGTTTGTTTATCTCAGGTGAAGGTTTTTACAAAGACTGACTAGTGTGTGTGTGTGTGTGTGTGTGTGTGTGTGTGTGTGTGTGTGTTAACAGGAGAGACAGGGTGCCACTATGCAGCCCTGACTGGCTGGGAATTCACTAGATAGACCATGCTGGGCTTGAACTCACAGAGATCCAGCTGCTTCTGTCTCCCAAGGGTTTGGCTTAAAGGCATGCACTACCCATCTGGCCTCCACTAGGTGGCTTCTGAGTTACTTTCCCAAGCTAAAATTTGGGGGCACATATTGGTTGTATGCCCTTATATGTAAAATTAGAAACCACAAGAAGAGGAATGTAGTTTTATCCTCATTTCTAGGATTTATGGGACCCCAAGGTGTTTATATTGGTTTTGTTGAGTATGACACCAAAGACGTATGTCCAAGGTTAAAGTTAATCCTGTAAAAGCAACAGTGTTGACATCATGATGCCACAGGTAACTCAGGAAACACACACAGCAGGCTGGCAAGATGGTTCAGAGGTTAAGAGCACTGACTGCTTTTCCAGAGGATCCAGGTTCAATTCCTAGCACCCACATGTCAGCTTATAACTGTAACTCCAAGATCTGACACCTTCACACAGACACAGATGCAGGCAAAACACCAATGCACATAAAAATAAACAAAAGAAAGAAACACATACATATGGCATGCCCCTACCCCATGTGTGTGTGTGTGTGTGTGTGTGTGTGTGTGTGTGCAACTATTTTCTGAAGAAGTTATATAGTTGGTGATGATTCATGAGAAATAGATATGAGCTTGTATAGGCCACTGGCTAACAAACATACCCAGTTTCTTTAAAAATAACAAAATAATTTAAAGCTATTTGAGCAAACAGAGAGTGCAAGCCAATAGTAGCAGTTCCCGTAGGCAGTGCTTCAATGTCTGCTGCAGGTTCCTACTTGAAGTGCTGCCTTAGCTTCTCTCAGTGATGGAGTATAAACTATAAGATGAATTAAATTTTTTTCCACCAAGAGCAGCTTTTGATTACAGTGTTTATCACAGCAATGGGAAACCAAACTAGGATGATGCATGGTCAGTAATGGCCTAATGCAATGTTAAGGCAAGAAAGCATGAGCTGTGTACACAGGGTTCTTCATGCACAGCATCCCAACCCTTTTAGTTCTGGGATGCTGGGAAGCCCTGACCTTTCTGCAGGGGATGCTGACTGAGGTTTTATACACTCCATGTCTGTGTCTCTCTTCTTCATAGAAGAACACCAATCCTAGTAGATTAGGGTTACCCCAAGTCTTCATTTTAGCTTACCTCTTCAAAGATCTTATTACCAAATACAGACTTATTAGTTACTTTATTATACAGTCATGACAAACTACTCAACAGAGGCAACTTAAGGCAAAATGACTTGAGGGTACAGCCTATCATGGCAAATAAGGTATAGCAGTTGGGTGCAGCCTATCAGGGTGGGCAAGGCATGGCAGCTAGATCTGCTCATAGCTTTGGTGACAAGAACGTGTCAGATCAGGAAACTGCAGATCAGGAAACAGAGAGGATCCATCTCCATTGGGAAACAGCACCAGCCTATAAAGCCTTATGACTATCCAGAACCCCACTTCCTCTAGTGAGGCCCCACCTTCAATAGGTTTCACAGCTTCTCAAAATTAGCGCAAACAAGTGGGGACCAAATGTTCAGGCACATGAGCCCACTCAGGACATTTCACACTCAAGTCATCACATCCTGAGATACTATGGATGAGGGCTCTAATGAATTGGGAGACACAATTCAGTCCCCAATAGAAACCATTTATTTTCTTTTTCGTTGACTTCACTGTAATATCGTTTTTAGTATTGGAGTGGCTGGGAGGGGCCTCTGGCATCCTGGAGACAGTGTGGGACAGCATGTTAGAGAACCCGAGGGTATGTATGTATCTCCTGATCCCCGTGAAGGCTGACGCAGCCTTCAGTAACTGCAGCATGTGCGGAGGAATGCAGTGTTTTCCCACCCTACACCTCAGCACTCACACATGAGAACACATGAAATGGAGGCTTACAGTTAGCATGGTCCTGTCTTACTTAGGATTCTTGTTTCTATCCACTGCTTTTGATTTAAAATACTACAGATGGGAACCAGTGGCATCGTCCATCACATCAGGTATTGAAAGTAATCGCAAGGGTTTCAGTAGAATAGGATTTTATACATACTTTGGAAATTGCTGCAGAAAAATATCGGTGGTGTGAGAAAATATGCATGATGGGTGAAGAAAAACAAAAGCATTTTTACAAGGAAATACACGTTGTTTTGTTCTAAGCTTTGAGGAAGCTGATTATGTGTGTGTTTATCTTCATACTTGCCTATTCATCTAAATAACGTACTCCAAAATATTTTAAGTCACTGATTTCTCAGTGAAATTAAATTTTTCTTTTGTTTTTCTTTGTTTTAAACTCTTGAAATAAGGGGGAAATTAAGATAAAAGTCTGCAGAGAGTGTCCTTTCCTTTAGCATCTGTCATAAGAACTGCTCACTGTCATTGGGATGGCAATGAGCTAGAGAGATACCCCAGTGGGAAAATTGTGTGCCAAGGCTTGAAGGCCTGACTTCAAGGTCCCCGAAACCCGTGTGTCTTACTGTCTGATTGCCGTGAAGAGACACCACTACCGAGGCAACTTATAAAAGAAAGTGTGTAATTAGGAACTTGCTTATAGTGTTGGTCCATAATGATTATGGCAGGAAGCGTGGTGGCAAACAGGCAAGCATGGTACTAGGGCAATAGCTGAGAGCTTGCACCGGTCTGCAAGAAGAAGAGAAAGCAAGACTAGGCCCGGCGTGGGCTTTTGAAAAGTCAAAGCCCCCCCCCCAATTAAACACATCTCTTCTAATAAGGCCACACCCCAACTACTTTCCTAAGAGTCCACCAACTGGGAATCAAACATTCAAATATATGAGTTTATGGGGGCCTCATTCAAACCACCAGATCATGTAAAACCAGACACAATAGAACACGCCAGTATTATTAGTGCTTTTCTAGTGAGATAGAACACCAAGACAGGACAATCCCTGTCCAACTAGCCTGGTGTACACATTGGCACACACAAACACAAATACACACACAAGTGCACAATTTTTCAAAAGCTTAACATACAGTGTCCCAACATAATTCTTAGCATCATTACTTGTGTTCTAGATGTGTGTGCATGTGCATGTACGAGTGTTAGGTCTACCCTCCTCTCTCTCTTTTTTTCCCCCTATGGTTCTCAGTTCCCATTAGGGGTTTTAAAGGGGTTAGAGAGTAAACTTGGAGAAAAGGTACTAGTGAATAGATCTGGAAAAAAAGTGATAAAAATAAACAAATGGACTAGTTTAGTGTGTCCAAAATATCATCCAAGGTGACCTAAAAAGAGGCAAGACTTGCTTCATGGTGAGTTTATTTTTTCTCTTTCTTTGAGGCATCCTTTAGGCACATACTCTTTTTAGAGAAGGCTTTGATTGGTTAAATGACTCCACAATGTATTATTCTACAAAGAAGAGGCTCATGAGGAGTGTGCCGCCGGGGCTCCAGTCTCCAGCACTAGGTAGGCATCTTGAGTTCATAAAACCTCAGCATCCCCTGCTGTTGTAAAGGTCAGAGCTCCACGACATCACAGAACTAGGAGGAACCTGGGTTGGAATCCTGTGCACGGAGAAACACTTCTACCCCGTCTGTGCTGTCTCTCCTTAGCATCCCAATAGGCAGTTACTGGATATGTGTTATCCTAGTTTGGTGTTCGTTCCTGCCATAAACACTGTGACCAAAAGCAACTCTTGGTGGAACGAGTTTATTTCATCTTAAAGCTCGCTTGCACTCCATGATGGAGGGAAGCTAAGGTCGGAACTCAAGGCAGGAACGTGGAGTTGAAACTGAAGCTCAGACCATGGAAGAATGCTGCCTATCGGCTTCCTCGCTCTGCTGTTCTCAGAGATACCTTAACGTTTTATTTAGCTGGTTTATCCATGTGTATTTGTAAGTGCCTTAATCTATGAGTGCAGAATCCCATGGAGTCAGAAGAAGGCATTAGGTTACAGCTTCCAACTTGTAACCTTTATAGACTTTCTCAAGGTCATTTTCCCTTTCCTTCCTGAGACTGCCAGAGCATCTCACCCACTGGCCTCACCCCAGCTCTCTCTAAGAGCAGCCCACAGGCCTGGCCTGGCTATTTCATTATCTCTCACCTGCATTGGCTCTCAGCAACACAGCGGATCAATTTTTTCCCCACTGATTCTTCTTCATCCTGGCTCCTTCTCCACCATCCGTAATACCCACACTTCCTACAACAAAGGAAAATCTACAAAATGCTTAACAAACAAAATCTCACCCCTGCTCCTCTATTCCAGTGGGGTCTGTTTTTCTATATGCAGCATCCTGATTTTGTGATTTTTTTTAAGTACTAAAGAAAAGCAAAGTTGATGTCAAAGACAGATTTCTCTTTATTGAGTAAGACTAGAGAGGGCTAAAAGTGACTGCCGGGCAAATTAATAAGCCTTCCTGCTCATCCCAATATTGACTTCTCTGGCTGCCCCCAGAGCCCAGTGGCTGCTCCACAGTGTATGGTCTCCTCAAGTCATTTTAACACACAGGTGTTTCAGACAAAACCCATCTACTCCAAGCTACTGTCTGTGTAATTTCTTTTTCAGTCCCTGCTCTTGTTTCTGCCCTCTGGGAATATCTCCGGCTGAGTTCCTCCCTGATTACCATGCTGGGGAATATTAAACAGTGGTGTTTTGTGCACCATTGGCTCAGAATGAAATATAGACCACTGCACTCTGGATCCAGCACTGCTCATGAACTGAAGTTGGCCTTTGATCCCAGCTCTGTCTGCCGTGTGACACCTTGTCACCCCAAATCACCTCAGCTTCCCCTTCTGGAAGCTGAGACCCCTAGAATCAAACTCAAAGTGTCATGAGAATTACGTTTAATTAACTCAAGTAGAGTGTTTTTCGCCCAGTGAAAAAGCTAATTCTATATGTACCCCAATATTTCTGCCTTTGCACTTACCACTCTTTTTGTGTAGGGAGAGAAGGGTGATTTTGCCAGGAAGGTGTATTGTTCTCTAGAGGAACATAGCCAATAATATGTATGTAAATATTTATACGTGCGTATAGGGGATTTACTAGGTTGGATTACATGACTGGAGATTAGAGAGTCCTGTTACAATGGGGTGTGCACACAGGAGAAACAGAGAACCCAGAAATTCTTAGTCCAGGATAAAAGCTTCAGAAAAACAAGAGCACTGATGGAGTCCCAACACTGCTGACAGTCTGGATGCTCCATGGAGACTTTCTGGAATGCATCTCCATAGAAAGGATGCAGTAAAACAAGAGCTACGGCGTCTTGTTCTCTGGAAGAATGCATCCAACAGGCTGGGTTTCTCTCCAACCATTCCACCCCATTCAGGTCACTACCACTGTAATGGATGGTGCTGCCCATTTTCCAGGAAGGCCTTACCCCCTCAGAGGCTATTCCACATGTCAGTCCTCTTCAGAAAAGCCCTCAGACACAGGCCCTTTACTAATCCCCTAGACATGTCTTAGTCCAGTCAATTTGATGACCAAGATGAATCATGGTAGGAGGGAAGAGATCTGGGAAACAGCTTAGAGCGGTTGCACCCAGGAGAAAATTCAACCCACCACCTGTTCTGTAAAGCTTCAGTGAAGCACAGTCACACTTTACAGTGGTGGCTGAGTCGTGATAAAAAGCTGTGTGACCCACACAACGTAAAATATTTCTTAATCTGGCCCTTTACAAAAAATGTCTTTTCATCACTTGGCTTAGAACATACAAACAAAATAGCTTTTCTCTATGACCTCCAGTGGTGAGAAGTCTAGCCTTGCTTTTTCTGTCAAGTAAAGTTGTCAGCCATTAATTAGGCATTGCTCTGTGCCTACTGGCTAATTTCTATTAATATTTGGATTCCTCATTTTCCTAGCAAGAGGTAATATCTATGTGGCTCAATGAAGAATGAAGTAAGAGGACTTGGGGCATAAGTCCGTGGTACAGCCCTTGTATAACAGACTCAAAGCATTGTGGTCAGTTCCCAGCAATACATGCAACCCCACATACTAGGATGAGTTACTGTCCCTTAGAAGCTTGGGCAGTACAATCAGGAATGTGGCAGGGGGTGTCTGAAACAGCTCACACTTCTGCCCATGCCATTGTGATGACAAGCACATGCTTATATTTCCTAAGCACAAATCGGGCACTTCTCCTCCAGTAGTGCGAGCCACGACTCAAGTTTTTGAAAATAGCATTAGCGGTGAAATAAGTTTGATATTCTTCGGTAACCTTCCACAATTCTCCTCTTTCTTACCGCTTTCTTGTCAGCTTCACATTATCCAATGGAGAATAGTATTCAAAAGCAAGCAATCTAACAGAAGTTTCTGGAATACTGGGGAAAAGCCTCTCTTCTGCATTGTCGATTATCATTTAGTTACATGTGGCTAATATGATTGAGAAAGTAAATTTTTCACTTTTAGTTCATGCTACTGAATAGTCACATGTGACCAGTGACTATCATATTGGACACTGAAGTCCTGGGTGATGCAGACGCAGCCACTAGTAAGTCACAGATGCAAATATCTGGATAGAGCTGAGTACTACCTCCCATCTCCTCATTTCCTCCCACCCTCTCTCCTACCCCTTCTCCACCTGCTTCATTGTTACAGACATAAAAACCAACCAATCTTCTGGTAGTCCTGTAGAATTTAATTGTACCGGAAAAGCCAGAAGCCTGCTCTAACTATACAGGCCCAAATTCTTACAACTACTTTTATGAAGAAATAACAATCCAGTCTACTACTCATCCGTTTTACAAGCCCAAGGAATGCCAGGAGCCACCATTTGGGTCTCATTTCCACCTTAGCCCATGACAGTGATTATCTCAATTAAATGGCAAAGTGGACACAGAGCAATTGGCCTGCTGACCCCAATTGTGAGCTACAAATGAAGGCTAAGTTTTTTTCAAAATCAAGTTCTATGATTCTTTTTTTAAAAAACTCCTTTAAATTACACAAGCCCTAACCATGACAGAGAGAGAGGGGGGCATCTGGTTTGATGATTTATGTATGGTGTGGAAGAAGAGCACATGGAAACAAAACCAGAAGTTTCATACCCAGGAGATAAGAGTTTGTGCTGGAGAGGAAGTGAGTTCATGTCCAGGAGCCACTGAGCAGCCAGACATCACTCTCTGGGGGCCGTTCCCACAGGGGCCATGAGCATTTAGCATGACATTTTTCTTGGTCATTTCCAAAGTGAGATGTTTAGCTTGCCACTGGAGCAAGACCTCTGGGGGCCCCTTCTCATTTCCCTCACCCTCCCATCCCCTCTCTCACAGTAACTCAGAAAAGCCCTTAAAGTTTCAGTCCAAAGCAAGAAGAGTTGGTATCACACCAGCTGCTTGCCTGCTGTGTGCATCAGATCTCCCTCGTGTCCTGAAGTAAACTAGCAGAGACAAGTCACCTCACTTTTCTCGGCCTTATTTTCTTTCAACAGAGAATAATAATACATTTGCCTCACAAAAGCAGTATAGAGCATGCACAAACACTTAAGCAGGCTGATGGTGGTGCTTCATACCTTTAATCTCAGCACTGGGAGACAGAGGCCAGCAGATCTCTGTGAGTTTAAGGCCAGCCTGGGGTATAAAGCAAAATTCAGGACAGCCAATGATACACAGTGAGACCCTGTCTCAAAAATCCAAATACTGGGGTGTGTATGGGGTGGGGTGTGTGTGTGTGTGTGTGTGTGTGTGTGTGTGAGAGAGAGAGAGAGAGAGAGAGAGAGAGAGAGAGAGAGAGAGAATGATAATAATGAAGAGAAACAGAATTTTGTGGAGTCCATAGCCTGGGGAAACAGGGTTTACACCATATAGCTCCAAACCCCATGAATCAGGGAAGGGCTTCTGGGTGTCCCTGTCTTGAAGATGAGGACATAAGCCTCCATTAGAACAGTGCTTCTCAAACTGCATAGCGTCTGTTAAACACACATTCTGAGTGATTAGACTAAACAAGGCCAGGGAGCACATGGGTGACTTTAAGGCTGCTACTAGGTCTGCTATATCACAGTTGAGGGGCAAGGAATTAAAAGCCTCGTTCTGATCTGTTTCTTCTGTACAGCTACATGAAAGAGAGAGCACAGTCTACTGTGGGGAGTGGGGGTGAGAAGCTTTGTAAGAGGATCATGTGGGGTAGCACACAGAGGATAATGTGGGGTAGTGCACAGAGGATAATGTGGGGTAGTGCACAGAGGATAATGTGGGGTAGTGCACAGAGGATAATGTGGGGTAGTGCACAGAGGATAATGTGGGGTAGTGCACAGAGAGAGGATAATGTGGGTTAGTGAACAGAGGATAAGGTGGGGTAGCGCACAGAAGCAGTGTCTGGGCAGATGAGTCAAGAAAGTATGGGAAAAGAGAGATTTTCAACCTTGGCTAGGCTCTAACTCACTTGGAGAACTTTAAAAACTATCGTTGTCTGGTCCCAACTCAGGATATACTGGTTTAATTCATTTGGATGGGGCCAGCTGTGGCACATTAAATAAAACAGCTCCCCAGCTGATTCAAGTGTGCAGCCAGGTCTGGAACTGCTGGGCTGAAGAGGTGACTTCCCCAGCTGGAAAGAATCAAGGAAAGGTCAGATCCAGATACTATGTCAAAGTAGGTTTTTAGAGGGGGGAGGGGGAGTGGCTAGTTAATTACAAGTAGGAGAAGTCAATTGATTGAAATCTTAAACAATCAGATTAATTTGATAATATTGTTAGAGAAAAAAAATCCCCCACTAAATCTCTAATTCAACTGAAATCATAGACACTTAGCCCTAGACCTTTAAACTGATTTGTCTGTTGAGAAGCCAAGCATGAATAGGAGGGATGAAATTTAAAATATTTATTAAAATTGGACTTGCTTATTTCATTAGATTGTGGATTCTGTCCTTGTTCAGACTGGGGAATGATTTTAATTAGGATATATAAGCTGCTCTATTCTGGGAATCTTTGAGGGCAGTTCCCACAGGGGTAGTGAGCATTAGCATAAAATTTCTCTTAGTCACTTCCAAAGAGAGGCATTTAACTTGTCACCAGTGCAGGACCTCTGGGGGCTCTGCTTTCTCTCACCCTCCCATAGTAACTCAGAAAGAGTTCTTCAAGTTTCAGTCCAAAGCAAGAGGAGTTGGTATCACACTAGCTGCTTACCTACTATGTGTACCGACCTGCTTCTGGTTAAAGTGATCTGACATCTGATATCTCATAAAGAAAATCAACATTGGAATCAAACAGCTCTCCATCAAAATCCTGAATCTGTCATGCGCCCACCAGCATGGGGAAAAAGAGCATTTCATTTTTCTCAGCTTTACTTCCTCTGATAGGGAGTAAAGATAAGCCTACCTCACAAAAACCAGTAACGAGGACGTAGGGACACTTCAAGCAGGATGTTTTTAGAGTCCATACCTTGGGAACTGAGGGTTTAAATCACGTTCTTCTAAGTCTAGTGAGTCAAAGACTAGGTCTGCACTTCAGAGTGACATACAGTTTCAGCACAGGTGTTCCAACAAATTGCAACGGAGGAAAGTCATGGGTTTTGCCACAAGGTGGGTTAATGTTCTTGAAAATGAAGGACAGACTGCCTCCTTGTTGGCAGATGACAGTTCAACAGTGGCCTTTCCCAGCCCACACACACAGCTCAGGCCCCGACTTGGATGCTCTAATATCATGTCAGGGCAAGCATCTGCAAACGTTATGATTATATACCAGAATGAGGCTGACTGAGGAACCAGACAACACTTACTTGAACAATTCCCAATAGATACGTCTCCCCTTGAATCACATGACCAGTGTGCTGTCTAATTTCACGTCAACTTAACATCATAAGCTAGAGTTATCAGTGAGGAGGGTGCCCCAATTAAGGAAACGCCGCCATACGCCTCAGCTGCAAGGCATTTTCTTAATAAATGATTGATGGGTGGGCCCAGCCCATTGTTGGAGGGCCATCCCTAAGCTGGTAGTTCTGGGCTTGGAGCAGAGACTGAAGGAAAGGCCATCCAGAGACTACCCCACCTGGGGATCAAGCCCATATACATACAGTCAATATCCCTGGTGCCAAGAAGTGCATGCTGACAGGAGCCTGATATAACTGTCTCTTGAGAGGCTCTGCCAGAGCATGACAAATACAGAGATAGATGCTCACAGCCAACTATTGAACTGAGATCGGGGTCCCCATTGGAGGAGTTAGAGAAAGGAGCAGAAGGGGTTTGCAACCCCATAAGAACAATACCAACCAACCAGAGCTCCAGGGGGGACTAAAACCACCATCCAAAAGAGTACACATGGACAGACCCATGGCTCCAGCTGCATATGTAGCAGAGGATGACCTTGTTGGACACCAATGGGAGGAGAAGCCTTTGGTCCTGCCAAGACTCAACATCCCCCCCAAGCGTAAGGGAATGTCAGGGCAGGGAGGTGGGAAGGGGTGGGTGGATGGGTGGGGGAACACCTTCATAGAAGAAGAGGGAGGGGGAATGGGATAGGGGGTTTATGGATAGGGGATAACATTTATGAGAGAGAGAGAGAGAGAGAGAGAGAGAGAGAGAGAGAGAGAGAGAGAGAGAGAGAGAGAGCTTGAGTAAGCAGCCATGGGAAGCAAGCCATTAAGTGGCATTCCTTCATGACCTCTGCATCAGCTCCTGCCTTCAGGTTTCTGACCTGTCCTCACTGCTTTTGATGATAAACTGAGTGAAATAAACCTTTTCCTCCTCAAGTTGCTTTGGTCATACCATTTCATTGCATCAGTAGTAGCCCTAACTCAGACAGACAATTGAGTCTTTCTCTTGGTCTCCATAGCACTCACCCCTTCCTCCATTCCTTTAAGAGGCAGTGAGCATCATCTCTTCTAAGCATTGCATACTTGCCAGTCTCTTTCCAGTTTAAACTTGAAATGTCCCCCATAGGTTTGTGTTTTGAGTGCTTGTTTCTCAGCCACTGATGGTATTTTAGGAGGCCATGGGTCTTTGGGAGGTGGAACCTGGCTGGCAAATATAGATCACAGATCCAAGTGCCTTCCTCTGCTCCTGGGCCTTCTTGCCAGGGCCCAGCTCTTCCATATGTTCCCGCAGCCACAGACTGATGGACCAAGACCCTCAGTGCCTAAGAACTGTGGACCAAGTACACTCTCCCTCCCTTAAGTTGTTCTTTCAGCTACTTGGTTCCAGAGTCACAAACATAGCTTAATCATGGAGTATATCCAGGTATGTCAAGTACAAAGTCTTCTAGAGACTAGACTCTGCCTCCTTAGACACCATGGTAACCATCACTGGGTGTTGACCAAGTCACTCTGACAACAGTAGAGGTGGGTACAGTTTCTGGTAAGAAAAAAGACCCTGGAAGATGCTCCAGCTAAAGCAGCTGGCTAGGGGAAGATTTGTTTTATCATGGGCGAAACTCTGGAGTAGTGCTTGTTTGAGGGAATCAGCTGGGGAGTCCTTTTAAATATTTTTTCTATTATAATGCAATCCTGTTATTTCCCCCCTCCCTTTCCTCCCTCCAAACCTTACCTGAGAAATTTTTTTTTTTTTTTTTTTTTTTTTTATTGACCTTTGGTCTTAAAACTTTTTTTTTTATATTTTTTATTATTATTAACTTGAGTATTTCTTATATACATTTCGAGTGTTATTCCCTTTCCCGGTTTCCGGGCAAACATCCCCCTCCCAACCCTCCCTCCCTTGCTTCCCTCTCCCCAACAGTCTAGTTCACTGGGGTTCAGTCTTAGCAGGACCCAGGGCTTCCCCTTCCACTGGTGCTCTTACTAGGATATTCATTGTTACCTATGAGGTCAGAGTCCAGGGTCAGTCCATGTATAGTCTTTGGGTAGTGGCTTAGTCCCTGAAGCTCTGTTTGGTTGGCATTGCTGTACATATGTGGTCTCGAGCTCCTTCAAGCTCTTCCAGTTCCTTCTCTGATTCCTTCAACGGGGGTCCTGTTCTCAGTTCAGTGGTTTCCTGCTGGCATATGCCTCTGTATTTGCTGTATTCTGGCTGTGTCTCTCAGGAGCGATATGCATTCACATTTTGATCATCCGTCTTGAGTTTCATTTCTTCTAGGCATCTAGGGTAATTCAAGCATTTGGGCTAATAGCCACTTATCAATGAGTGCATACCATGTATGTCTTTCTTTGATTGGGTTAGCTCACTCAGCATGATATTTTCCAGTTCCAACCATTTGCCTACGAATTTCATAAAGTCATTGTTTTTGATAGCTGAGTAATATTCCATTGTGTAGATGTACCACATTTTCTGTATCCATTCCTCTATTGAAGGGCATCTGGGTTCTTTCCAGCTTCTGGCTATTATAAATAAGGCTGCGATGAACATAGTGGAGCATGTGTCTTTTTTATATGTTGGGGCATCTTTTGGGTATATGCCCAGGAGAGGTATGGTGGATCCTCAGGCAGTTCAATGTCCAATTTTCTGAGGAACCCAGACTGATTTCCAGAATGGTTGTAGCAGTCTGCAACCCACCAACAAGGAGGAGTGTTCCCTTTTCCACATCCTCGCCAGCATTTGCTGTCACCTGAGTTTTTGATCTTAGCCATTCTCACTGGTGGAGGTGAAATCTCAGGGTTGTTTTGATTTGCATTTCCTTATGATTAACGTATGTTGAACATTTCTTTAGGTGTTTCTCGGCCATTCGGTATTCCTCAGCTGTGAATTCTTTGTTTAGCTCTGAACCCCATTTTTTAATAGGGTTATTTGTCTCCCTGCGGTCTAACTTCTTGAGAAATTCTTAAAGTGTGGACAGCTGGGTCATGACTCCCACTCAAAAGTCAGGTTTAAGTGACCCAGGATTTGGACTGGGCTTATGAGCTCTCTTTAACTTCTCCAAGCTCTTCCTGGGAGACACTCTCTAAGCTGTTTAGGTATACTTGCCAAAGGAAAAGGAGAGTAACAGTTGACTTTTATGTTGTAATGGTCACGTCCCTGTAGTTGACCTACTTTGGGTTTTGTTTGGAAGCTTTTAATCCATTAACTGGGATTAAATTCAATTAAACCTCCAATTTTACCAGCAGAAGCACAGAAAGGTAGAGAACCACTCTGTAATTCTGAATTTTTTCTAAAGACTTATTTATTTTAAGTATGTGACTGTTTTTGCTTGTATATATATGCAGGTGTACACACACACACACACACATACACACACACACACACACACACACACACACACACACTGGGAACCAAGCCTGGGTCCTTGCCCATTGACCCATTTCTCTAGCCTCCTAGTTCTGAACCTTACTTCAACAAAGCTTTCTGGGAGGGGTTGTGAGATGGGGAGAGTTAATTTCTAGCTAGCATTGAGAAGACATAGCAGATTTCTGTGTCAGAACACTAGCCTTCATTTCTCCATGCTCTCAGGGATGGATTAGGAAGAGCATGGCCATCCTCTGCATGGAAGTTTTCCTCTTTTCATAGCTCCTCCTTTCCAGTTAGGTGAACAAGCTAGTCATGACAACTTAGACACTGCAGAGAAACAGCCCAATACAGGTGAAGAGCTGGAGAGAAAGGTTATCAGGAAACAAAAGTACTCATGGGGAGACTGAGTGTCTACTCTCCTCCCTGCCTGGCATGCTGGTTGCTTAAACACACTTCTGGGTGAATTAGAAAGCACCATTCTTTTCTGGATGCATCTCCTATCAGATCACATGTGGGAGCAGAACAGTCTTTAGGTCTTTTCATATGAAGTTATTCCTTGGGATACTAAGGGATCAATACACTTAAGCTCATCTCTCTCACCACCACTGGTACTAGACAAGTCACTGTCTTTCTTGTCTTCCCCTCTGACCTTACCTGAGGCTGCCAGTTCTGATACAGATGCCGAAGAATCTGCTCTACCTCAATAGGCTGCCATGAGAAAGGAGATATGATTAAAAAGTTGATTTTGGATCAATGTGCTTTTAGAGAGATTTTTTTTTAGCAAATACACATACATTGTAAAGTCAGAAGAGACCAAAAACAGTTTTCTGTTAGTACAAAAACCATTTAATATTTATAACAATGGTAACCCAAAAAGTATAGCAAACTGCAAAGAAAGTATCTGAAATATCGTCATCAAAACCCTAATGTTTGTCTCATAAGACAATTACATATGTGTATTTAAAATGTATAGTTTCAGTTTAAAAGTGAACTTTAATTTTGGTGTAAAATATAATTTTTAGTATAAAATATAATTTGGTATAACATAAAATTAGAAAGTTGTGTTAATTAAGTTTCTAATGACTGTGACAAAATACCTAAGCAAAGAACTTAAGGCAGAAGGATTTGTGTTGGCTCAGTGTGTGTGTGTGTGGGGGGCGGTACCGTCCATCATGGTGGGGAAGACACAGCAGCAGGAGCACAATGCAACTGTTCATAGGATCTGCAACCAGGAAACAGAGGGAAACAGATGCTGGGGCTCAGCTCACTCCCCCTTTTTATTAGTCCAGGACTCCAGTCCACAGGATTCCATTCACATTCAGGGCGGGCCTTATCTGCTCTGTAAGTTTCTCTGGAAACAGACGCTAAGAAACCCTCGCAGCTGTGTTTCTATGACAACTCTATATTTTTGGTTGTGAGCCCAGCCCTTAACACCTGAGCTATCTCTCCAGCCCTCTATAGTGATTCTAAATCTAGCCAAGTAGACAGTGAAAAGTAATAGTTACACAGTAAACTATTCCATCACTTGAAAGTCAAACTAATTCCCTTAACTTGTAACACTGTTTATTTTTAATTCTGGTCTTTTCTTTCTGTTATTTTTCTGTGTATCTAATTTTTTATTTACAAATGCATGTGTTTTATAGTGGGTACCCCATATCTTCCATATGTGTGTTTTAATTATTATTTTGTAAACTGTTTTTCAAATAAAATAATACTCAGGAAAAGTGTCCCATATTTTATATTTTCAATGAAAAAAGAGTGTCATTCAAAGAATGAGATACCATATTCTTAGTTACTTAGTATTTTTCTGTTGTTTTGTAAACCTTCTGTGCTTAGGCAGTCAGATAAATGATGACATTTTTGTCTCAGAAACAACTCTGGACTATTCCTTTAGCCACATAGTCATAATTTTTTTTTTGTATTTAACATTTAGGACGAGTTGGGGCCATGTCTCTAAAGGTGCTAAGGTTTCTCAATGAGAAGTATGCACATTGGTTAGTTCTTTTTAATTTTTCTAAGTGCATTAGAGCATACTTATGAATTCTAGATTATTTAATGCTTTGTGAAGTACTTAGCCTAAGACTCTGTTCTTCTTTCCTATTTAATTTATTTTCTGATTATATATTTATATGTATATATCCACATATATAAGTGACCCATTTACATATATAAAAATTGTGTATATGTGTGTCCATAATATAAATGTACATGTACATACACACATATATACACATATACATATATATGTAATATATATCAACATGTGTGTGTGTGTGTGTGTGTGTGTGTGTGTGTGTGTGTGTGTGGTCTATGCTCAGATGGGAAAATTTGTAGAATACAAAAAAAGGCTGCTTGGGAAGAAAGAGAAAAATCCGTATTTTCCATCATTAAGAGAATTTTCTCTCTAAGTCTCCATGGTCACCCTCCTCAATTTCCCCAGTACTCTAAGTCTGAAAACCTCTTTTGCAAAATACCACTTGTAGACTCCTGATCCCAAGGACATCCTGATGGTACTTGTAAATGCTGACTGCTGTTCAGGTGATTTTACCCCTTTCACAGCATCCACATTTGTCACTAGTACATTCCACAAATGAATGTTCCCCTGGTGAGGCTGCACTTACACACTCTGTTCTTCGTTCCTGTTATAGGAAGCTCTTTATGGACACATCTTTGAGGTCTTCTGCAGGTATGCTGGCACAGCAGGAGAGAAGCTTCACCTGACTTAAAAAGCCACAGATTTATGTAAGAGAAAAAATAGAAAAGCCAAGCTAAATAATTTAGGGACCTCTATATAGGTTAAGGTGAGGGGAGACACACAGTGTTTGCTATACATGGTCCGGATTTAATGTTGAAAAAAAAACCCTCTCAAGCAACAAGGGCATATTTCTCAATTTTAGATCCTTTTATGTTTCTGTTTATGGAATGAACATATGTTCATTACAGGAACTATATTTCAGGAGCAGAAAGGCGAAAAACTTTAAATCTCACATCAGTTCATCCTGAGGTGTGGTGTGTGTCTTTCCTAATCAAAGCTACTCTGCCTTGGTTTTGGCTTTCCACTTCATGTTTCAGCAGAGACCCCCATGCTGACAAATGTGTGTGAAGATTTCTTCATGCTCTGTTAGTAATCGTATTGCCTGGAGAGACTAGGAGGGAACATAGATCAAAGACCACAAATGCAAAAGTACAGCAGAACAAAGTTGTCTGCTGTATGCATACAGCTGATGGCAAAAGTTCGTCTTCCTTCCTCACTAAACATCATCTTCCTAATCAAGAGAAAATGACTGATGAGTATAAGGGAAGATCTTATAAGCCGCAAGACATTTATACCTGTCTGGCAGGAATATGTCAGTAGAGACCAGGTCCATGAAAAAATGCTCTCATAAAAATATTCACAGAGAAAGCACTCATGCAGCCTGATTTATGGGGTGTGCTAGGGCTCATGCCTGTGATGTGTGATACTACTCCTGGGGAGACATAAATAAATGTCTCCTCACTAGAGATTGAAAGCTAACGACAGACCAAAGGATGGATACCACCAAAGTCTAATTTGATGAACAAGTGAGTTCTATTGAGTTACTTAGAGGAATATGGGTGAGGGGTTACTTCCAGGAGCAGAAATGACTCAAATAAAGCTCCATCACCAGAAGTCCACCCACTATGGGGGACAATGAGTTCTGGAAATCTGGACCACACTGCATATCGTGAAAGCATTTTAACAGGCTTGAGAGTGTCCACTCTAGATGTGATTCTCTTTCAGGCAGCTCAGCTTGTCTAAGAGCATTTCCCAGCAGTTTTTACTGTGTCTATATACCTGGGGAGGAGGAGCCTAGTGACTCTGGTCAGTTTCTGGAACTTCCTAAAGTCTTTGAGTTGTTTACTTCCTTAGCTTCCCTGCAAGATACACTGTGTCATTTCCATTTAGACCAGCATGTGTTTCATCTCCTTTTTAACATCTTAATGTTAATTCCCTCCATGATGGAAGTGTTTCATCTTGGGAAACTACTATGTAACAATGTGGCTTATCCTGGTAACTCATGAAGTTCACTCACATCATTCTTGCATGGCCTCTTTATCTAAACAACAAACGTTTCCTAGACTCACATTCTCAAAGATATCATTATTGCTCATTCTTTACCAGCCACAACTATCTAGGAGCAAGACCTGGGACAGGGCACCTGCCAGTAGCTCCTGTGGCTACTTTTGGGGAATAAATAGCTGGTTTCATTTCCTCTGGACATCTGTCCATCTCCTGGAAACTTACTCAGCACTGATGCTCTTACTGTGTTGCCCTAAAAATGTTTACAATTAAAAATATGTGTAGACACCATTCATAATTTCCAGCATCAATGGTGTTCCTCATGCCTTGTTCCTACAGGGCAGACAAGAGTGTGCAGAAACTCTCCTGAGAGGGCCCAGTGAGCATTCTTCAATGGAGAAGTTTCTATTACTATACTATCCTCCCCCAACCCCCACCAAAGAAGCTGAAGCTTCTGCCTTATATTTACTCAATAAAGTGCATTTTTATTAATTCTTTGAGGATTTAATAAGTGCATGCTTGCTCACCCCCTCCTCCCGCTCCTCCTTTGTGTTCCCTTTGTACAACTCATAGGTATGGGGTCATCCATTGATACTGGTAGAGCTACTAGAGGACACACCCTTAAAGAAAATTGACTCTCCCTTCCCCAATGCCACCAAATGTCAATAGCTCCCCAGTTAGGGGTGGGGAGATCAGGCAGCCCTTCTTCCTGCACATTGGTTGGAATGTTGATGGCTTGACCTTGTGCAAACAACTCCAGCTGCGGTATGCTCATGAGGGCAGTGGTTCTGTTATGTTCAGAAGACAGCATCACTCCATACGCCATGGTGTATTCTCTACGACTGCACCACTTATGTCAGTGAAACGGAAGATAATCAGTCTTTAGTGTCTGAATTTCAGAGCATTTCGAGTGCATGTTGTATACATGTTCAAGTGTGCGCAGGCGCTCTGCTGTCTCAGGGGTTATACACTTCATTGTTGTTGGGATTTTGTTTTGTTTTAAGACGGTGCCTTTCATTGGTCTGGAGCTCACCAAGTAGGCTAGACCAGCAGATCAAAGATCTTCCTGTTTCCACATCTCCAACTCTGAGTTTATGTGTGTATTCCACCATGCCCAGCTTTTGTTTTCCTTCCATTTTTAAACGTGGGTTCTGAGGATCAAATGCAGGCTTCATACTTGCAGAGTAAGCACGTCAACAGCTAAACTCTCACCGTAGCCCTCTGGGTCTCAGAGCATTTTTATAAGGGCTGGGATGTGGGTGAAGTAGGTGAGGCCAGGCAGGATAAGGCAGGATTCAGCGGATATATCTGGTATTGATTTTGATTCTTTGATCACAGTACGTAAATATTTGTCTTAATTACTGAACTTCTTTTCTGTAAATTTTGCTCCTGAGGCATAGGCCTTACATCTCCCCTAAGAACTGAACTAAACTTTGTTGTCTTGTTGGTGAAGGTGGACAGCTTGTTCTGATGAAGGGGGTGTCTGAGTTGCATCTGGCTATCCCCTTGACTTTGATAAATAGGTATCCACCCTCACCCCCATTGATGTGTTATTCCAGGTGGAGATGGCTTCTCTTCATCCAACTTCAATGCCCTGTATATAAAATACCAAGCCAGAAGATGAGCATCTTTTTCTTCAGTGATGACAAATTGCCTTCTTTTGATTTACAGGAATATCCAGAGTGTGCGAGCCTACATAAGTGCTAAAGTAAAGAAGACAAGGCCCTCCTGTCATTTGGGTTTGGTTGAGAACAGATGTCACCACATACTTTGTATGTCAGGAATGTGTAAGAGATGGCACATTGGGTGGTGGAGAGAGTTCAGGGAAGTGTTATTTGAGCTGAGGTATCAATGACTAGTGGACACTGTAGCCTGTGCCTCTTAGAACAGCAACCTTGTTCTCCATCCATTCCCGATATTCCATCAGTCCTGAGTTTGTGCCCACCATAACCACTGCACGTGTCCCGACTCACCCTTCAACCATGCTATAAGATAAAGGCTTCTGTTGCATCATTTAAAAAAGGATTGATACAAGGGCAGGCAATGGTGGTACATGACTTTAATCCCAGTACTCAGATGCCAAGGGCAGGCCAATATTTTTGAGTTAACGGCCAGTGTGTTCTACATAGACCAGCTAGGGTTACATAGTGAGACAACCCCCCCCCATCTATCTACCCATCTCTATCTACCTCCTATCTACATATATACATTTATATATACATGTTCAATATACATACATTTATATGCATACATTTATAGTAGACACATATCTTAAGACATAGGAGTTTAACACATTTTGAGAGATCATTAATATACAGCGGAAGAAGAGTTTAAATGTTTAGTTTAACGTGGAAATCTCTCATCTTTGCATCCCCGCCCCACGTCTGTGAAGTGTCCCCTGCCCCCTAACTTCAGGGACACAGTGAGTGGAAGAGCTTTTAGGGGCTGGGCCAGCCAAAGAGTTCTCCCCAGAGGGCAAGGAAGCAGGAGAAAAGAGAAAGTGGCCTCAGCTGGTGCCAGAGAGGATGGGACTGGCTAGGGGAGGGCGGGGAGCTCGCGGAGAGGGGAGGGACCAGCAGGCGGGGAGCGAGCTGCAGAGGGAAGGGAGGAGGGGAAACGTGCTCTCCCGAACCAGGCGGGACAGCTAGGCGGAGACCGCCCGAAAGACGACCGCGCCGGCCCAGGCCACCCGCCCTCCCGGCGGCTGCAGCGCGGACACATTCAACCGACAGCGCTGCTGGCAGGAAGCGCCCGGCCATGTTCAGCCGGAGCTCGAGGAAAAGACTGTCCCGCCGCTCGGTGAGTGTCCTCCACCCGAGCGGAGCCGCCCGCCCGGTCCCCACCGCCGGCAGCCAGCGCCCGGGCCCTGCCCCTCTCCGCCCCGCGGCCGCGCACCTGTGGCCCCAGGTAAGCTGGCCCCGCGGGCGCGCGAGGGGCTGGGCCCTACCCCAGGCCGGGCGATAGTGCCACTAGGGACCTGGACCCTAAATGCCATAGTTCAGGGCACCGGGGGTGAACCTTTTTCTTTTCCCCTTCTCTTAAGGAAAATGGGAACCCCGGCATGGAGACAGAACCTGGGACTGGCTTTTGGGCGTCCCAACTACCCTTTTTCTAGGAGCCCTGGCTTAGTCCAGGGCAGCCACCAGGTGGTCCCCGTAACTCCAGGGAACGGAAAGGTCTTGCTTTTGTTTCTTAGAAACCGGTGACCAAGGTGTCTGGGGGAGACAAAGCCCCAGCCAAGCCATTTCTTGGTGATTTGGTGCCCATGCTCTCTGTATAGACAGCCCACCTGGGACCACACGCCCTTCTCCAGGTGGGAGAATCTGGCCCCAAGTCC
The DNA here is from genome assembly GCF_011064425.1 of Rattus rattus. Lineage (NCBI taxonomy): Eukaryota > Metazoa > Chordata > Mammalia > Rodentia > Muridae > Rattus > Rattus rattus. The sequence continues at coordinate 54,256,918 of NC_046159.1, forward strand.
CCAGCATCAGAAAACAGTTGAGTCCAATCACCGAGGTGGGGTGGGAGGGGCAGGCCTTCCTGCCTAGGATACAAGTGGGGCTTTGAAGGGAGCCCTGATGGTGGACATGCTTGTGTTGCTTTTTGTTTTGAAGTTGACCGGACTGGGCCGGATTGAGAGAGGCCAGCCATGTAACGCCTGTGGTGACCAGTGTCCTGGGTTCGCTTTGCATAAATGGAGGTAGGATGGTCTTAAACACACAACACTGTAGGGAGGGAAATACAGACACTTTCCCCCTTTTAAGTCTATCCTGTAAGTCACATGGAAAGAATGCAAACACTGTTCCTTTAAGAGCCCAGCTACATCTGCTACAAATATTGAAGGTGGAAGTGGTGGCCAGACACTGGAGGATGCAGGAGATGCATTTTCCTGATGCCAGAGCTCTAAGTGGGAAGTCTCTAGGTAACCCAGCCCCAAACAAGTCAAACCTGGAGCTCGGTGGTGTTGCCAGGCACCATGGTGCAGTGGGTGGAGGATTGCCTAGACGAACTGGTGTTTTCCAATTGTGCTTTCAGTTCAGCCCTTGTAACTCTGGGTCCCAACCACAAATCCACCACTGCCTGCCTGCGCTGTGTCAACCCTCTTCCCGTGGCCAGATGTTTCTTATTAATGTGCCTCGAATGTTGATTTTCAGGCAGCCTCAGCTGGCTCGCAATGATTTTGTTTGGGAGCGGAGGGATCCGGGTACCCTCCCACTGCATCTGACTGGTAGGAAAGTTGGGGTGTGGGTTTACAGACCCCGCTTGGTGACATGAAGGTGAGTTCTCGACTCCCTGTCATCTTCATGAAAGGGAAAAAGTGGGTACAGTGGACAGTTGGCCAGTATCATTCTTGGATTAAAGCTCGCTTCCTACCACTCGCAGGGTCCTTTGAAGGACTGTTTTGGATACAATGGAGAAAAGTTATCTGTGGTCCCTCAGCCCCACCGCCACCTTCGCTCGTCTCTAGTTTCCTACAGCAATGGCACATGCTGGGCATTCCATGTTAAGGAACCTCCTCTGGTTTCTTCAGAGATGAAGTGCTTTTGTTCCCACCTCAGATGAGCCTGGCAGGCTCTCTGCCTTTGTTTCAGGGCAATGAGCAGAGACTTGGGGCTTTGAAGCATTTAATGACTCCTGTGGCAGAGTCCAGGCAGGCGACATTATAAATATGTGATTGGAGACATAGGCATCTGTCAATAGTGTCAGTGCTGGCTTCAAGGTGACAGGCTCTGGACAGGCCCTCGGCTATCTCAGGTATGAAAGTGGCTTACACCTGGGCGTGGACATTGAAACCTTTTCGTAAGCTAAATTCAGTGTGATAGCTCATGGCTTCTCTGGGTTCAGCTGGCAACGTCATGGAAGTGACGAGCAGGGCAGGTGGTTTGCAGTCTCCCTGTCTCCCTTTGCCTATGGATCACCTTCTGACCAGAGGCCAGTTGGCGAATGGCTCAGTGAGGGTATAAAGCTTAAACCTTATTCTCCTCAGCTGTGTGACCTCTGAACACTCAGTCCTTAAGAGTCTGCACTTCCCAATTTCTCTGCCGTTAGACAGGAGTGGCAAGGACACTCACCTGGGTTTAAGTGCGGTGTTCAAAGTATTGTTTATTTCCAGGCCCGGAGTAAATGTGCACTAATTTTGTCGGTCCCAGCTTCCTTCCAAGGGCTGCTCAGAGGGCTCTAACTCATTTATCTGAGGATGCTGGATGACCACGGTTGCTTTGACCTTCATGATCATAGCTTCTTAGAACTTTACATCACTTCAACCCAGCTGATTTTATGATGGGAAAACAAGGGTTTTATTTTCAGCCCATGAAGGAAAAGAGACCTTTTCATCAAACTGGGGGATTTTTCACATGGAAGCAATTTCCCCACGAGCACCAGCAAAAAGACTTCCCTTTGTGCCATGAATAGGGTTTTTATGGTGTTTCCTCTCATCACTGGACAGGAAGCAGTGTGGGTGACCTTCTGCCTCATCATTTGTGGGGTTGTGGTAATCTTTGTGGTCTTCTTTTAAATGGTCCTGCTACCTTCTTTTACTGGGGAACCCTCAGCCCTTTGGTAGACACCAATGCCTGGGGATGAAGGGCTGGAGTGTCAGGCATCCGGAGCTTGCTTTTGTTCTGACACAGGGAGAAGAACACACATCTTTCCCCAGATTTCAAGTCTCATTGCTGCGGCAATCTGTATGACCAAAGTAACTTAAGGAAGGAACAGTTTATTTTGATTGTAGTCTGAGAGTGGTTTGCAGCAGCTTGGGTCTGATGCTGCTTGTGTCCTGTAGCCAAAACTGGTTCCTCAAGGTGTAGCTGCTCCCAAGGAACAGATCTTCCCAAGTGACGCCATGGCAACCTCATCCCGAATTTAAGTGGTTAACAAAAGGCTAGCGCCTGTGACTGGGCAATGGAGGGAGGAAGATAGGCCTGGAGGTTCAGGAGGAGGTGGCAGGTGTAGGGGAGAGAAGAGGATAGACTGGAGGAAGCTGCCATAGACCAGAACGATGTGGCCAGGAGAAACAGCAAGTACCAAGGGACTTTCCAACTGGGGAAGAAGTTACAGTAGCCCTAGATCTGCCCAATCTAGGCATTGGTCTTGTGAATAAAATAACTGGACTGTGTGTCTTTTATATGGGCTTATTGGAACGTTAATTCCAACAACAGTAGTCTATCACCATGGGAAGGGCATGAGGGCAGAAGCTGGAATCAGCTAGTCACATTGTAGCCATAGTCAGGAAGCAGAGATGAATGCTGGTCCTCTGGCCTTTGGGGTGGTGTCTTCTAGAGTGGCTTTTTCCTTCTCGGTTATACTTTTCTGGAAACAGTCTCACGGACAAGCCTAGAGATACACTCCCCAGCTGATTCTAAGTCTGAGAAACTTGTGGATGAAGATTAGCCATTACAACAAAACCCCCTAAGAGCTTCCCTTGTGACCTCAGTCACTTAACTGGACTGTGTACGTTCAGCCTGCTCCTCCTCCATGCCAGCGCCCACATGGGCAGCTCTTCAGAGTCAGACAGAAGTAAGGTATTGCCTCCTAGCATGAAGGGCTGTGAATTTCAGGAAGGAAGCCCAGAGAAAACGAACTGCTTTCTTCTGGCACAGTGCTCAGACCTGGGGCTTTGAAGTACACCCAAGATTTAGCTGGCTTCTGTGCTTTGACTAGCTCTGTGACCTTGGGAAAAAGGACTGAGGCTCCCTTTCCTGTCTAGCTGGGAGATTCTACAGCACAAATGTTTGAATGACTGTCGTATGCCAGGTGTTTTGTTGGTGGTGGCGACTCAGCAAGAGGCAGACAAATCAGGATCCCGGCCCCATTCCACAAATAATTAAATCCTAGATAAGGTGGTTCATGCGAAGTCTCTGTGGAGATGACGCTCGGGTGGAGATCTGAATGAAGAAAGGGGGGAGGATCTCGCTGATTGGAGCTGGTAAGGAAACCAACATTCCAGCTCCTGGAAGCTTCTTAGGAACGGAGCCTGAATCCCATCCCTTGACCCGCTCTCTTGAACCGGAGCAAGGCACCTGGCTGACCTGCATGTACGTTAACGTCAAGAGGCACCGAGTTAATATAGCTAGCGGAATAAGTGGCAAAACTATTCTCCTCACGTTGGGTCTTACCATGAGGGATAAAAGACGTCTGTAGAAGTGTGGGTCTTATTAAAACAACTGTATTTTATCACAAGGACTTTGCCGAGTGATGGTACACTCCCATTTTATTGTTCCATTTTCCTTTAGGCAGCAAATGTAGGTATTTTTAGGATTTCTGATAAAAATAAGGGGTTACGTGTCTTGGAAAACAGGACCCACAATTCTTGCACTTCATGTCGAGCAACCGGAAGCCTAGGTGGCCTCTGCTCCCTACAGGTGACCTAGAGAAGGGAAAGCATCATCTCAGAGCAGCTTAGTGGAAAACCCCACAGCTTGAGGAGGAAGACAGCTTCAAGGACTACGACTTGGTACTTAGTGCGTCTGCTACAGGAGGGCTACTGGGGGCCGATTGTGCTCATGTGTTTGCATCTAGTCTACGTCATCGGCAGGGAGATTTGCACGGTGGCTTGATCTCTTCACGTTTGGGCACCAATGGCACAGTATCAGATGCCCATCATGAACGCCAATAAAAAACCAGAACACATGCAATAATAGGACAGACTGACTGGAGGGTGTCAGGCTCCCGTGTGTAACATATAAGCTTACCAAACCCTGTGAGCTAGGAGTGGTTATTTTATTGATAAAGAAATCAAAGCTACCAGCTGTTATATCACTTAGCTAAGGCCACTGGGCCACCGAGAGTCATGCTCACCACTGGAGACTCACCTGTCTCTTGTCACTTAGTATAAAGCAGTGGTCACAGCCGAAGGCTCCAGTCATCCATCAGTTAGTGGGGTCTGTTTCCTCCACTTGGCATATTGAACAAGCAAGGCCCCTATATTAAATTCAACCTTCTGCCTTTTCTAGGAAAAAAAAAATCTAACTATTTGATACGGTCAGGCCAGTTTTCTTCCTTGATTCTTGAGTAGTTTCCCTTTACATGGGGTTGAGTCTGACCTACCTTAGTTGCCCGAATTCTGATTAAGTAGTTCAGGACCTCTTTGAGTATCCAGGTTACCTGTCCTGTACTAGAAATCCCAGGTGAGTACTCTCATCTCTGCCAATGAGGTTTTGGAAACACTAGGGTGCTCTAAAACTGTAGAAAACAGTGACACCCGGATAAGTGCTTTGTGTCCTATCTCTCAGGCTTGGCAGCTCTTGGATGTGAATGTGACTGTTGACTCTTTTTTAGTAGGAATCCCAGGGAACTCAAGCAGAATGCCTGGATTTCCACAGCCAGCCAGTCAGCGACCATCCAAGTCCATCTGACTATAAGCATTTTCTTATGGGGCGAGGCCTCTCGGATTTTATCTGCTTATGCATTGCCTAGAGATTTTGTCATCTGGTTCTCTTGGTTTTAGATAGGACCCGAGTCTGTCCTCCTGAGAGGCTCCAAAATGCTGCCTGTGCTGCTCCAGGAACCACCCTGTCTACTGCAGACATCGAGACTGGCTCACAAATTCTGACCTCTTGGCCAAATCTAAGCTTCAGGCCTTTTTATGGTTGGGAATCAAAATTTATATAAATGGATTTTATAATATTAAAGAGGAAGCAGAAAATTACCAGAATGGTAATTCACAGGTTAGGGAAGTAATCTGAAGTTCAAATTTCCATGTTTATATACGAAATTACTGAACAAAGCCTAGCTCATTTCTTGATGTTTGTTTGTTTGTTGTGATAGCAGTGGGGTTGAGAAGTTGAACATGAGACCATAGCCCATATAGCCCAAACTATTTACTACCTGATGCTATAGAAAATGGGCGCTGCCTCCGGACTGGATTACTTACTATTTAGAGTGCACACATACTTAGTTTAGAAACGAGGAGTCTGAGAACCTCTGGAGTCACAGCCGTAAGGAAATGTTTCCTGCCAACTTAGTCGAGAACAGAGGTAAAAATAAAAGCAGCCAGAGAAGCAGGGCACAGACCAAAGCTCTTTCTAAAAGGCTGTCAACAGGGTTTGCAAGGCCAGATCAATGGCCCTCCAGGGGCTTCTAAGCCCCCTTGTAATCTCTTTAACATTGCAACTTTATGTATACATGTAGGTAGACTTTTACAACAGCCTCCTGGAGTCCCATTTTCATGAGCAGCTGACAGGGGCAGCCCACAGCAGGGCTAGACTTGGCGAGGCCATTATAATTATGTAGAACAGTTAGTCTCTGGATAAGGGAGGCTTTTCCAGGCACATGCTTTGGCTGGGCCATGGTTGCTCCAGAGGCACTGCCCTCAGGGGGCAGCCATGCCTGTGCCTTGAAAAGCATCCTTTCTTAGTTGCCTTAGCGACTCTTAGCTGCTAACCACAGCCATGATTTTGGGGTGATGCTGGCCTGGTTTTTAGTGGATTGTTCTTTGGCTATGAAATAGTTTCCCACCTATTGTGCTGTCTCAATCAATAAATTTGCTAAGAAAAGGGAAAGTACACGTGTGTGTGTGTGTGTGTGTGTGTGTGTGTGTGTGTGTGTGTGTGAATAACAGACAGACGGACAGACAGACAGATAGAGAAAGGCTTACGCTCTTATACCTGGGATCCTCTTCCAGACAGGACTAAGAAGTGTGATTTGGTTAGATGTATGATAGAAATTGAGTCCTTTAATAAATGTAGTCCTCAATATATTTGACATCTCATATTTGGAAATAGATATTGGTTTTATGAAAGGGAGTCTCTCTCACACAAACACATGCACATTCCAGAGGGGAGGAAACTGCAGTCGTGGAGCAAAGCCTGCTACCTGTTTCCGACATGCTAGCTGAGATAGTTTCCATATTTTTAAATGGTCAGAAAGTGATAAAAAGAAAACATTTTGTGCCACATAAAATTATATGAAAATTCCATTTTAGAAGCCTGTAAATAACATTTCGCTGGCAATCAGGCCCACCCATTCTTTCGGTGACATCTGAGGCCGATGGCAGTGAGTTACTTGGCCTCATGTCCTGCAGAGCTGAAGGTGGCTGTGACCTTGGACCGTTCAGAACCAGTCTCTCAACTGCTGAGGGAGAGATACATATTAATTATGGTTTACTATCTGTTTCTCAGATTTATAACATTTGTATAGAAATGATATATTCTTCATGTTATCATTTAGAGCTTGCATTTCTCCCTACTTTGAAATAATCTATAGCTATTTTCCACATTATTTTACATAAGGACATAAAGATCTGGTACATTTCTTAACTCTCAGCATGCATGGTTAGGTTATTTTGTTCTGGTTTTGTTGTTTGTTTTTGTGGTTTTTTTTTTGTTTCTTACTGAATACTTTTACCCCATCACCATTCCATACCTTTGTGTTTGCCCAGTTCTATATTTCTGTCACATAACTGGAACCCCTAGGTCAGAGGATATGGACATGAAAAATTTAAAAAAAACAAAACAAAACCAAACACTTGTCAAACTGTCCTGCCAATTTCCATCCCAATTCCTTTAAGAATCCAAGAATGTAAGCCTCTTGGGCTGTGATGTTGAGGCATCTCAGCTTGTATGGCAACCTGGTAATTAATCCTTGCTTAATTGCCCCAAGTGACAGTTTGTATCTGATGAGCAGTGAGAAAACAGAACATCGGTGTCAGTCACCTATTTTCCACCATATATTTTAATTTGCCTTTAATTCTGCATGTGACGCTCACGCTCTGTTGAGCTGTATCACTCACCCCAATATTTCCACGGTTTCCGTCAGCAGGAGGAAGGAGAACGGAATAAATTTGCTATTTTATTGTCTTTTGGTTCTGCAGGCTCAAAGGTTACCCTTTAACCTTGCCGTTAATGAGTACCCCAGAGGGATTTCCCTGTGGAGAGAGGGAGCATCGCCCACTGGGAATCATTGCCAGATCCCCCAGCTTCTTGAGATCAAAGGTTTTCTATCTCCCTACATAGAGGACAGCAATAGGTACAGTCTCTGGGGGCAGCTGGAGACTGTTTCCCTGCTACTGACTGTTTCTTTGAGGCTTGTAAAGACTTACTGTGGAGCATTTCAGTAGAGTGGCTAAGGGGCAAGCTTTAAACGTTGGTTGTTGGAATCTGTCTGTCTGAATGTGTGCATGTGTATAGAGGCCAGGGTTTAATTCAGATGTCATTCCACAGGAGCCATCATTTGAGCCTTTTAGACAATGTCTTTCACTGGGACCTGGGGCTTGCAGATTTCACTAGGCTGGGTGTCTAGTGAATCCCAGGGGATCCCCTGCTTCTGTCTCCCCAGCATAGACTGCAGAAGTGGTTACCATCACACCTATCTTTTTACTTGGGTTCTGTGGATGTCACCCAGGTTCTCATGCTTTTGCAGCAGGCACCAGCAACTCCCTAAAACGTTGCCCTGGTTCTGGTTCTGAGGCAGAGCAGCAGCACCAAGCAAGTGATGTAACCTTTCTGAGCTTGGTTTTCTGAGTGAAATGGAGGCAAGACAGCTTGTCTGGTGAGGTGGTTATCGAATGGGTTGAAACACACATGCCTCCGATGGAGACCGTGAATTCACAGGTTTCAAGAAGATCCAGGGGAAACAGGACTATATGAAGAGAGTTGTGGGTTCAAGGCACTAAGGTAGGTTTTTAGGAAGCCACTTCCTCAGGAGCTAAAGCCTATCAGTCTCAGTGGAAGTAATGATTCTCCTCTTAGAGAGACAGTGTAGCGCTCCCAAGAGGGAGCTTAAGTGACATTAAGAGAATGGGATCTCACGGAAGGGTAGACCCTTCTTACCTGTGGACTTTCCCTGGGGTGGGGGCAGGGCAATATACACATCACATGAAATAGCTTTGGTAGGACTGGACCCTATACCCTCATAACCTCCACCCAAGTGAAGTGTGCACACGGTGTTCATGAAACAGTTTTCAAAGGCTAAGAGGAAGGTAACTTTCAAACAGCCTCTAGGGGCCCCTTGTGAGTGTCCTGTCTCACCAGCTGCACTCTGAAACCTCAGGTTCAAGATGAGAACTACACTGTAGAACACTGTTTCTCACTACCCCGCTTAATAACAGTGAGTTCGGTGGCTCTCCAGACTTTCCAAGCACTTCCATTTAAAGGAGCACTAGTCCTTAATCCAAAGCTCCCTGCGATATGGCATAAAAAGGACGAATGTTTATTCAATGTCTGAACCTGAGATCAGGTCCTGAAACCTCTTAAAGCAAGATCTCTGTTTATATCTTGTTAGCATTATGCAGGATTTAAATCTTGAATTAGTTGACATTTGATATGGGCAAAAATACAAAGTTTAGCTTTCTTGGGATAACCAAAAATATGTGACAACGCGTCTCCCACAGTTCTTTCCTTTTAGATGGAGCATGCGTGTCCAGCGGGCACAGTCCCTACTGTCCGCTCTACTCTCATACTTGCTCTGCCTCGCTTGTGCACACCGGTGGCTAGTGTCAGTACACAGCTGATTTTGTGGCTACAGATTTAATAGGGACCATGACCACAGATGGCTAGAAAGATGCTAGGAATATTAAGTCACTTCTTGGCAGGGACAGCCATGCAAACCAAGACATTTAGGCAACAAAGTCCTCCAAGCCTGGGAGATGATGTGGGAAGGGAACAATGTTATGGAAACTTCGTGTGTGCCTGGTTCTTACATGTGCCACTTCATGGCACACTTAAAGCAGTTTTCTGAGATGTATCTTTGACCTTCCATTTTTCAAACATAAGGTAATGTGGAAGGGATGTAGCAACAGATAAGATAGCAAAGTCTAGTTCACTCAGACAGCAAGTCATGGGTCTTTCACGTTCAAGATACCAAGTCGTTCAAAATTATAACTTGTTTAGTTATAATTTTTGGTTTTTCGGAGTCTCAGTATGAAACTGTTCTGTGAAGTAAGTAGTCCTCTGTCTTCAGTGTGTTGGGAATGGAATCTGCTTCCTGTCTGTAAATGAACCTGTCTGGAGAACCCTGGATTAGCTGGTACATTTGAGGCTGGGGCCTTTTACGTGAAACTCCTATCAAATTGGAGGAGATGGTGACTGTGTTAGGGTCTCTGAAAGATGCCTCCAAGATTCCAAGCTCCATAGAAGGGGAATTGTAGCTTGACCAGATCTGTGTGTATATTAAAGATGGGGCTTCATTCAGCTTGTAAATAGCTTGGGGTCTAGTTGGGCAGACTGGAAGAATGAGAAGTCTTTAGAAGTCTTTAGAAAGATCATCGTGGCCTGGGGAGATGGCTCAGTGCATAAAGGTCTTGCCATACAAAAGTGAAGATCCCTAGAACCCATGTAAAGTCTGGAGGTAGGACCTGTAATCCCAGCACACCTATGGTGAGACAAGAGGTGGGGACAGGAGAATGTCTGCGCTAGGTTCCACAGAGCTGTGAACAAGAGACCCTACCCCAAACCAGTTGGAAGAAAAGGACCAATACTATAGGTCGGCCTTTGACCACTACAAGTATGTGGGGCACAGTGGCATGTGTGTACCCCCCCCACCTAAACTCTACACATAAAAATCAAGAAAGGTCATAACGATTTGCATGTTTCCTGAAGGAAATCCCCACCAAAGGGACCAGTCAAAGAGAGAGTTCATAGTATGCCTTCTGTGTCTAGATTGAAGCAAGCATAATGGTGCATCATGTGACCATTTTCAGCCTTTGGATTCGGGATTTTGAATGTGTATCCTGACACTTTGGAAATCTAGGCGACTCACTGGCAAAACCAATGCAATCAGATGTGGACAGTCAAAGGCTTTAATGTGGCCATTATGAGACTCTGTGGTTTTTTATTAGAGTATGAGATGGTATAGAACTGGCTTGCCCATGCTTAGGAGATGACTCGTTGTGTGTGTACAGCCTAGGAATGCTGCTCCAACTTCAAATGTTGAGGAGTTAGGCCTCGGGGGAATTTATTAAAAGAATGCAAGTGACTTTTTTTTCTCTTTCAGTGCTCTATAACATTGCCTCGATGACATAATTTTCAAAGCCTTTTGCTTTACAATCAGACACCCAGGGCTTTTCTTTCTCATTTGTATCTTTGATGACTTTGGCTTTTGAAGCTCCTCCAACAACTTGAGTTATTTAGAAATCTCCATGCCAGGCTCCTTTTCATCTTTATGAATCCAAACATTGGAGGCAGTAAATGAACCGGGAAATGCCTGCTCTCTCTTGGGCTTGGAACACTAGTAGTCCTAGAAAAGGATACAGTGATGACTTTTGGTTTTTGGGGGTGGAAGAACAAAATAGATGTTTCCTGTGATTTGGGGTCATTGTTATGGTTTAAGTGTGAAAATATTCCCCCACAATCTCAGGTGCTTAAATGAGCCTCCCTAATGTGCTATTTGAGGAGACTGTAGAACCCTTGCATGTAGGGTCTAGGTATGGGTCTTGAGAAACCCATGTTTGGTTCTCTTTTAATCTGTCAAGATATGAACAAGCTCCACCACAAGCCCCTACTGCCACAATAGACCAGACTCTTCTCCGCCACCATAGCCTGCCCCCTGTAAACTGAGCGAAGCAAACCCTTCTCCCTTCAAATGGCTTCTGTAAGATGTTGTCATACTGAGAAGAAGATAACCAATATGATATTTAAATTGTTTTTAATATATTAGATAACAGCATTTTAAGGTAGAGTCATCTCTTTAATTATGGCAGAAATGCCAGATAGCTAGTGTGTACTTTAGACAATTAAGAGTCAGCAAAGTTAGGTGTTTTTTTAATAAGGAGAGAAATAGTGAACTCCATCATCCAGAAATGTGTAGCCCTAACAGTTAGGTATGATTTTCTTCTAGTCTGTTTCCTTTGTGTGCAGTTTCACATAGTCATGTTACTTCCCTAGAGCTGAAGGAAATGAATCCTATATGACTGCCTTAAAGCAACAGAAGCTCCTGAGACTTCTGAAGTTAGAAAAGTCCAGAATCAGGTATGAGCAGAGTGTGTTCTCCCTGGAGACTCATGGGAAGATCTGGTTGCTGCCTCCACTAGCTTCTGGTGGTAGCCCCTAACCACTCTTCGTGTTCCTAGCTTGTGCACTCACCACTCCCATCTCCACTCCATCATCACATGGCATTCTTCCTGCCTGATGTGTCATCTAAGGATTTATTTTTGGATGGAGAACCACCTTAATCCAGAATGATCTCATCTCAAGATTTATAATTATATCTGCAAAGACCATATTTTCTTAAAGTAAGGGCACACCCCTCCCCATCAAGTTCATCTATCTTTTAGGGGTCTCTATATTAATGCTGCTATAGTAATCCATGAAAAAAAATTATGTGATTCCCTTCTTAAGTATCCTGTCCATGAATGACTTTCTTAAAAAAAAGATGATTTATGTATATGGGTCTTTTGCCTACACGTATTTATGTACACCGTGTATGTGCCTAGTGCCTATTGAACCAAATGATGGCATTAGGTCCCTGGAACTGTGGTTAAAGAGAGTTGTTAGCCATCACGTGGGTGCTATGTACCAAACCTGGGTTCTCAGTAATAGTACCCAGTGCTCTTAACTACTGAGACATCCCTCCAGCCTCCAGTAAATGGCTTTCTAAGTGTGTCACTTGTGAAACCATGTGGGTGCATAGAATATCTGGGCCTTGACTTTAGGATAATTTTGTGAGGAACCCAATTGCCTTTTTTCTTTTTCTTTTTTTCGGAGCTGGGGACCGAACCCAGGGCCTTACGCTTGCTAGGCAAGCACTCTACCACTGAGCTAAATCCCCAACCCCCCAATTGCCTTTTTTAAGGCACAGTTGAGGGCTTTCAACAGGAAAGGATTGTTGAAGCTGCTACCGGTGGTAGGTGGAATTCTGCAATGGAATTTGCAGCCCATATTGATGAGGTCTGAATCATTTGACCCACCCTGGGTCACCCTACAGAGTCCATCCATCTTCTTTTAATGCTTTTTTTATAGCTTTGCCAGGGAAATGCATAGGAAATGAACTAGTATCGGGCAGAGAGTTATTTGTGGAAAGAGTATTTGACCTTTTGGCCTTTTAATTAAGGTCATATAATAGATCCACATTCAAAGGGGGAGAAAATAGTCTTGTCTCAGAAAAGGAAGTTTTTAGTAATCCTAGAAATGAATACCATTCTTACAAATCCTGCTGGAGCCAGATCAGTCCCTACAAACCCCACTTCATGAAGAGAAGCATGAAGAGGAGGAGGAGGAGGAGGAGGAAGAGGAGGAGGAGGAGGAAGAGGAGGAGGAGGAGGAGGAAGAGGAAGAGGAGGAGGAAGAGGAGGAGGAGGAGGAGGAGGAAGGGGCAAGAGGGGGAAGAAGAGGAAGATGATGATGATTAATGCTCCTTCTCAGTTGTCCCATTTCAACCCTGTGAAAGGATCTAGACTTGCTCGCAAAGCTCATCTAAAATGAAGATGAGTGGTGTTTTTTTCTTTGTTGTGATCGTTATTATATGACTATCATTAACTGATCATTTGCAGTGTCCCAGGAGTATTATAGGAATCACATTCCTTGAGGTCTTATACAGTGGTAAGTGTAGCCGAGACTGGCCTTGAACTCACAGTACTCCAAGTAGCTTCCCAGGTGCTGAGATCTTAGGTGTGCACCACCAAACCCAGCCTCTTACATAATCCTCGAAACCACTCACAGGCCAGATACGAGTTTCTGCAGAGACTGAAGTGCTGCAGGTCTTAGGCATAGAGCAAGTTGATACCGACGCTGATATAGATCTTTTGATTCTGAGTACAGTCTGGATCCTCAATCTCTGTGCTTCCCTCAGGCTCTGGATGGCCGGGTGTAAACTTTAAACCATTAGAATATCCTGGAGGCTACCCATCGATCCCATGTTGTCCATTTATTTAGTTTTACTTGGGACTTAGAATAGGAAAGTTCTCAGGAATTGTTGGTCTGGGAGTGTGGTTGTAAACTTCATGCGTTTCAAATCCAGCCCAGCCTCCTGGGATTTGATAGGCATGTCAAGGACACAAGAAGAACATAAGAACGAATGTACACACATGTACAACACACATGCACACATGCATGCATGCATGAACGCATGTACAACTTAAATAATTTAAACATCATTTTGGTCCAGCTTCCCAATAGCTTGTTTTTGTTTTTGTTTTTTTGTTTTTTTTTTCATAGACTTCAACCTCATGTTAAGAATATGGGGGGATGACAAGGAATGAAATAGAGAGTGGCAAGGAAATTAAACTAGTAGCCCTTCCCTCCCTCCCTCTTTCCCTTCCTCCCTCCTTATCCCCACCCTTCTCCCGAACGGTCTCTTTATGTGGTCCCTCCGGCCTCCTGAGTTCAGGGATGACACCTGGCCTTGAGTTTTTCTTGAGCAGGAGTTTTTTCTCACCATCTCCTTTCCTATGACTTACAATTTATGGAGTATGGCACTGTGGTCTTTAGGATCTTGGGTCAGATGTGGACTTGAGCAAACCAAAGTATGATATCTCTGTGACGATGATCACACATAAATGAGACCATCTACTGGATAGTAAAATGGACATCCTTAGAAATCTTAAGTATTATAGACCTGGACAGGAGCAGAGAGAGCCCTGTGACAGAGCAGTACACTCTGAAAACTAGACCCAAGCCATTGGAGAAGTTGGTGGCTTTTTAAAACAGTGGAGAAATATACAACAATTTGAACAACATTACTAGGGGAAACACCCAGCTTTCCTTCTGGCTTGGCTAGAGAGAGAGGCAGGGGGGGGGATCTAAAGCTTAAAATAAAAGTCACACCTTTAGTGTGGGGTTCAATTCTTACAAACTTGGAAGTAAAATGTGTATCTTATGTAGACATTGTATCTTCCTTCTTTCCCTCCCTACCCTGGAGCCACACTGCTAAGGCAGTAGGCACCTTCTGCCTCAGGTGTTTGCACATACTGGCACTGCCAGGGTATGTTTGTGTAGCTTGGCCCTCTCCTACCCACAGGCCTGTTCTTTCTGGAGAACAGTTTTCCCACTGATCTAAAATAAAACTCTAGTCCCTAAGCCCCCTTTTCTCTTTCATGTTTTCATAGCCTGTGTTCCACCTGAAGTCATATGTCAGTGAATTCTGGGCTTTTTGTTTGTCCCCAGGAATAGTTTAACTTATATAAGCATGCCAGGAACACACAATTTCATTGCCTGTTTTGTTGTTGTTGAGTTCTTGATTCCTGGAGCCTAGCAAACATTCCATGCCGATGCCCTGACTGACTGAACTGCTGGGTGGCACGGAACTCAAAGGTCATAAGCGAAGGTGGATTATTTTGACAGTCATAGTTTTTGGAAAATTAAAAGTCAAGAGAAAATTTGAACAAATTATCTGATCATCTGTACTATGCAGAGGCACAGTCTTTTTTAAGGTGAGGAAACTTTCCTCACTAATGACAAATTGCATGAGACAGCTTCGTTCTGAAATTTGCTAAGGTCTCAACGGATGGATGTGTAAGGAAATCTTATTTGTTTTCTCAACAGGGATGTGACTGTTTCTCTTGCTTTTGTTAATTTGCAAATGTAGTTCAAGGGCTACTATGTCTGCGTTCATGTCTCACGGTGAACCCTGTCTTTAGCGAGTTATACCATCTCCTGTGGAAACTGTTAAGATAGTAGACATCACATGTTATGTTTGGGGTTAAGCGTGACTCATTTCTTAATCAAGATCTCAAAACAACTTCTGGCAATATAGGATTTGGGCTTGTACATAGGTGTAACAAGATTGATAATTACGGTTTTGTGATCCAAGAAGAAGTAACAAAGAACTACATTTCTAGGCCCCAAATGTCACCTTGGCTTCAGAGACCCATAGATTTGAGCATCTAAAACTGCCTGCCTGCCTGCCTGCCTGCCTGCCTGCCTGCCTGCCTGCCTGCCTGCCTGCCTTCCTTCCTTCCTTCCTTCCTTCCTTCCTTCCTTCCTTCCTTCCTTCCTTCCTTCCTTCTCCCTCCTCCCTCTCCCTCCCTCCTCCTCCCCCTACCTTCCTCCCTTCCCATGCTGTTTGGGAACGGAGCACCTGGAATTTAGTAGGCTGGGGCCAGGGACATTAAGCATCATGGCATCAGTGCCACCACAATAGAAAGGACCTTCCCAGTGATAACGGCAGCCTCAGTCCAGGATGAAGAGTGGGAAAGAGTTGAAAGAAGCAGATGCTCATGCAGGAACACATACTACACTTCTGAGATTTACAAACCCGACTAACTTCTCTGGGCCATGGTCCTCCAAATCTATGACTGGAAGGGGATTTTGGAGTCAGGAAGGGTCCTGTATTCATGAACGCACCATACAGCCCCAAGTTCAGAAGTCTCTCTCCAGGGCTCTCTTTGAAAGCCCCCAACGAATGGTATAGAACTGTGTCATGTCTCCTCCTAAAGCCAAGTGTGCTCCAGCTGCCTGCTGCGGTGTCCCCAGGTACCCCTGGAAACCCAGGAAGCACGGGCACGGGGAGAACAAAACTAGCTTTTTCTGTGGAAACTGAGTGCTTGGGAATAACTAAAAAAGAATGTTGAAAAAGAGTGAATTCAACATTTTGGAAATGTAAATGAAGCCTGAAAGACTTTTTTTTTTTTTTTTTTTTTTTTACTTTTTGGACGTGTCTTTAAATTCAGACTCTCTCTTTAAAAGAACAAAACAAACCCTGAACTGAAAATTTAAAGAATTTGCATTATAGGTATGTTTTATTCAAGAAATAGAAGCTATTTGAATCTGTAAAAGCCATGTGTAAAATCCATTTCCTGATAAAAATGAGCCTATAGTTGTGTATTTCAACAGAAAGTAAAGATTGAAGAGTGTGTGTGTGTGTGTGTGTGTGTGTGTGTGTGTGTTCCTTAATGTAACAACTATTGCTACTTATCCCTGCTTCTATAATTCTATCCTTAGGATTATATCCTTCAGTTATATCCTTGCTTGTTTTACAAAAGAAAAACAAACAAAAAACAAAATCATCAAAGAAACCTAACCTCCGGTTGCAGTCTGGCGCATGACCTGAGAACAAAGGCCGGGCTTCGTAGCCCTCATTAATTTCTCCTAGGACTTGCCCTTTAGTTACACTGTAGCCAGAGGGGTAGAAGTGAAAGCTACAGTTAGGGCTTCCCTGTGCTCCAGGGAAAGCAAGCGACCCTTCTCTCCCTGCTTCCTCCCGCCCACCAGAACTTGAGTGAGACAGTTGAAGCTTAGTAGCTGCAATGAAGTAGAGTCCCGGGGCTGAAAGGAGAAAGAGTGTTTGTGAGGACCAGAAAGACGCCATATTAACCTTAGACTGTGTATCTCTAGCCTATATTTACTTGGGGGAGAAATGAATCTCCATTTTGTTGAAGTCACTGTGATTTTTGGTTTTACTTGTTTATAGCTAAATTTCATTCCAGCTGGATTCTTAAAAATTAACAAACCAAGTGCAGATGCTGATTATGTTAGACAAAGACTCCCTCATAGCAGATACTGCCTGAGGGTTTAGAATTAAATTCCATTGCTTCAACAGAGTGACCATAACTGCCTTTTCTTTTTAAGAACATTTTTACTTTTATTTTCTGTGTATGTATTGCCTGCATGCATGCTTCTGTACTACATGTATGCAGTGCCCACAGAGATCAGAAGAAGGCATCAGATCTTCCAGAAACGGGAGTTACAGAGAGCTGTGAGCTGCCACATGGTAGTTGGGAATTGAACCCAGATCCACAGGAAAAGCAGTCGAGTATCTTGATCCACTGAGCTATCTCTAAATCCCAGAACTGTTTTTTCTAACTGTATCTGTTATGTGTTTGTAGTGCTTGGAAATTTAAAATCAACCTTTTTTCTTATGTTTTATTCACTAAAAACTATTATTTTAACTGAAATGGGGTTACGCTTTCTTTCCCCTCCTTCAGCCCCCCTCAGAGATCTTACCCTCCTATGCCACCCCATCAAGTGGATCACACATATTTTTTCGGTTATTATTGTAACACACACACACGCACACGCATACACATGTACAAATACATAATTTGGAAACCTTGGCTGAAGACAAATGTGCTCTTGCAGATAATACATGGGTTACAATGATATCATCAGAAGCTGTGGCTTTCATAAGTTGCTAGAGGAAATTTAATAAATTTGGATATAGTGGGTATTAGAAGATAACTTATTTTCATAGGTTCTCCATGAATATGGGCCCTTATCTATCAAAGAATAACCTGAACAATCTTAGGAGTGTCATCCTGTATCATGGACTTCCACCCTCTGAGGAAGTACATATGGTGTCTTAGAATGCATTCGGGGCTGCTTATTTTAGGATTAAAGGGTAGAGAATGAAGGAGCACTATGAATCCCTCTGATAGCCCCTATTGAGTTACCAGCCAGTTAAACAGAGGGATCAAGTTCATGTTACATATGCAGAGAAGAATGCCCGAGCGCTACCGTATGAGCATGTGTGAGGGGTGAAACCCCATTGCCTTGTGTGTGTGCAGCAGGGCGTGTGCCTTTTAACCTCTTAATTCAATAATCACCACTCAGAAGATCTCCTTGCTGGGAAGTCAGCCTTATTGCTTGTGACCCAAGATAATTTTTGTGCGTGTGTGAAAATCTTTTAAGATTTCTCTTTCTGGTGGTTATTATCCACCAGCTTTCTTCAAGTAGAGTGTCAAATTTGTAATAAAAGCTTGAGTAAACAGGACCAGAGAGATGGCTCAGGGTAAAAAACCTCTCTCCCAGAGGGTTCCTGTCACCCACATGGCTGCTCAAACTGTTTGTAACTCAAGTTCCAGGAGGTCTTGTACTTTTCTTCTGACCTCCAGTGGCACCGGGCACATACATAGTGCACAGACATACATGCAGTCAAAACACTCAGACACATAAAATAAAAAGTGAAAAATTTAAAGCTAAACTTGGAATTGATTAAAGAATTTTTTTGTGTGCCTACCCTAGCCTCATATTCCATGGAATATGACAAAAATGGCAGATAAGTTTATACGTTTGAATGTGGTTACATATTTTTCCTTATGTCCATGAGTTATATATATGACTATATATATATATATATATATATATATATATATAGTCATACTAAGGTCAATGTGACTGTCTAAGTCTAGGTATGTATATATGCTTTGGTTTTTTTTTCTACAAATAATGTGAAACCTTAGACTGTTTAACAGTAGGTCTTATAGTTGTTTTCACATCTGTGAACATAAATAATATTAATTAAACTTTCCAAAGATTGTATTATATCATTACAGCGATACTGTATTTTTTCCAGTTCTCTGGCAATGATCATTGTGGATGTTATAAGCATCTACTTATTTGAAATGATACTTCATTTTTCTCTGTATCACCACTGCTCTGATGAGGGAAAAATGTCAACAGGACAAAGTCCTACAAGTGAGCGATTGGTTCAAGGAATATATACATTCTCACTGAGTGGCTACTACTAAAAGGAAAAGAAAAATCCCTGTTATTTCAAACATGGATAAACCTATCAAGTTGTATGAAGGAGAATGCTATCCAATTCTAGATGTATAAAAAGAACCTAACTTCAGTAAACTTTAAGATTCTACAAAAAAAAAACTTATTAAAATAACTTCTGTTGCTATTATCCTGATAGTATCTGTGAGAACACAACTTACAGTCTGAATTAAGACATGGACCAATGTGTGGATAATACACGTGCTTATAGAATTTAGGTGGATCAGAAGATGAATTGTTTGGTCATAACATTTGGTGGGAAGGAGCCAGGCAAGGATTTGGGTACTGGTCTATTCAGCCTCTCCCCTTTTATCCCTTCCATCACTGGATCTGGAATTACACACTTGAGGAAGTCAAAGGTTTAAACGGATTAGGGCTAAGACCTCCATCCTTCATCCTTCCAGAGCTACTTCTTCACTTTATTAGTTTGATTCTAGTTTGAAAAGTCACAGGTTTAAGACCAGGTCTGGCCTGGTATTGCACACCTTTAATTCTGTCAGCTAATAGAGAGAGGCAGGCAGATCTTTGTGAGCTTGAGGCCAACCTGGTCTACACTGTGAATTGCAGGTCAGCCAGAGACATATAGGGGAACCTGCCTTAAACACATAAGCGAACACAAAATCCCCAAACAACAAACAATAAACAAAACAAAATAAAAAGCAAAACCCATCCCAAACAACAAGCAAGTCATAGGTTCTCCTGCCTGGAGGCACTTCCTTTCCAAACTCTACTGTATTATCAGAAGGAGCCCAAACAAGCATAGGGTATGGCCTGTGAACCTTTGTTTTTCTTGAATCTGCTTTCTCCGCTTCTCCCTTTAATCTATTTTCCACAGGATAGTCAAATACAAAGAAGTAGTTCCATGAAATATTGAATAGTTGCAAAAATATTGATAAAATATGTATAACACACAGACAATAGACAGCAGACGTGTGCGAGCCTCCCACTCGGCTTTAGGAAAATGAGCCTTCTCAGTGCATTTTCTGTTTATAGTATTATCCTGCCATCAAGGTATCACTATCTCCAATTATGTTTTCATGACTTCTGCTTTGATTAATGCTTTTGTTGAAAACATGTTTCTCTGATAGTTTGTTTCTTCATGTGTTCTTTGGGGACACATACACAAGAGCATCTCTGGAGTGTGTAGCCAGCAGTAGATCTGTGAAAGTCATGAGAGATGAGCCTGTAGTTTTGCTAGATAAAGATACATTCTTTCCCAAAGACATTTATCCATTTATGCTCCCATTAGCAGATAAGATTCTATTTTCTCCTTATCTTCCTCTATATTTAATCTTCTCACATATTTATGCCCTCCTTTTATAAATGTTTTCTGGATTGTCCTTCCCTACTTTTTTGGCCTCTGGGCTTTGTGGGTACGTGTGGTAGTTTGAATGTGTTTGAATGGTTGGCCCATAGGAGGTGTAGCCTTGTTGGAGCAGGTGTGGCCTTGTTGCAGGAAGTGTGTCACTGTGGAGGAAGGCTTTGAGGTCTCCTATGTGCTCAAGCTACAGCCAGTGAGACAGACTCCTTCTGCTGTCTTTGGATTAAGATGTAGAACTCTCAGCTTCATCTCCAGCACCGTATCTGCCTGTACTGTGACATGTTTCCTTCCTGGCATGACAAGAAGGGACTAAACCTCTGAAACGCTAAGCCAGCCCCAACTAGATGTTTTCCTTTATAAGAGTTGCTGTGGTCATGATGTCTCTTCATAGAAATAAAACCCTAACTAAGAGTTTCTCATCTTAACCTTCCAGGTTTGGGGTTAAAAATCACCTTCTGAGAACCCTTCTTATGCTATATTCTCCTTGCCCCAAGGCCAAGATCCAGGGAGGGCTGTGCCCACATCCCTTGGGTTCCCTACTCTATTCTCCCAGTACAGCACCACACCTAGACATGGTAGATACTTAGAATCTAGCTGGCAAAATCAGTGGCTCTGCGTGAAGTCCTCTCTAGTTTTAGTTCTCTGTTCACTGACTTGGATAAGGACGTGAAAAGGTTAATGGAGACTTGCTTCACGGGCCTCTGGCTTCAGTGCCATCTCATGATGACGTTATTTGAAACCTTCTTCAAAGGACCACAGAAGCTAAGCTGTACTGGTGGAATAGAACACTTTAACACGGACACTACGAAGAAGGATGCCCAGATGAAGTAAACAAGCACACGGATGCTAAATATGCAAGAGTTACATATTTGTCTCTAAAGATAGGGGAGGCGTCAGGTGTATGTCAACTTCTGATCTGGCGTTGCATTGAAAATACAAATAAAGTGACGAGAGTCCAGATGGGCAGCCTGGAAGGGCTTTGTCAGAGTCAAGGCTCTGCTGGTGACCATTCAGATTCGTTTATGGGCACTTTTGTTCTGTGGTGTGTGCTTCTGGGGATTAGAATCTTTCAGGCTCACAGCTGCACACTGCCTAAGAGCTGTGCGTGCCAAGCTGTACAGTGCGGCCGAGTACCAGGCGTCCAGGATCGAGATGACATAATTGCACGGAGAGGCCAGGCGCTACATATAGGATGTAGGCCCTATTATAAGGAATCCCTTACAACCAGAAGAGTATTCTCCATACATCATTTCATCAAATTGAAGGTGTGGGGAGATTGATGGGTGCTTAATATTCCTAGCAGAAGGGGTATAAGCCCCTGAGGTCTATAAGAGGCTCTATCATAGGGGGCTCGGTTTGCTCATTGTCTGGCCTTGCAATCTCAGGCAAGTCACTTAGCATGCGCTTTGGTTTCTTCCTGTGATACGGAAATATGAAACCTGGACAGCTTCCCATCAGGGAACAGGGGCGTAGCAAAGGTAACCACCGTGCACAGTACTCAGCGTGTGGAAAGTTCTCAGATACTTTTTCTGTTTTACGACTGTAATCCCCATGCCGTATATGGTGGAGTAGGAGGGTGTGCTGAAGAGGCTGGCAGATTGGAGTTGTAGAGTTGAAACTACCCAGAGTCCAGCACTTCTCTAATATCCCTGTATAAATTTCTACTGAGATAACTTGACCACATCAAGCCTCTCTCAATTAAACTGTGTGAAGAGGTGCTTTAACTTTTTTTTTTTTACTTACATATAATTTAGTTCTGTTCTTACATTTACAAACTATAAAAGTCAGAGTTAGACAGAGCTAAGTGATAAGGAAAAGGATCGTCTTTTTAGTACTCATTAAGAAAGCCTCTGGTTTCAGAGATTGGAAAGACAAAGCAACTACAACTCCTACTTTGTCCAGCTATGGATCAGTAAATGTGGAATCACCATGAAGGTTCGACAGGAACATCTCCCCTGCCCACACAACTCCAAAGAAGCAGAAGTTCAACTGATCTTGACAATAAAAAGGAAAAATCATGAATTTAGCTACATGGATGGTTTTAAACACTCAACAGGAAAGTACACCCAGGAGAGGCTAATTAACATTGGTATGCTTTCTAGAAAACACCCCATGGATCACACTCTGCAGACATTCACTGGAATTCATAGGAGATTTTATTGAAATATCTATTTATCACAATGATTTTCTCACTAAGAAAAATCTTGCCAAGTCATAAGAAGTCATGAGCTCAATTCAACTTTACTACTACTATTGTACCTACACAAGGACCTATAGTACAGAGGCAGAGGCCCAGTATTGTTCCAACTTGAAAATCATACAGTGATTACACTTCTTCTCTTTCCTTCTCTAGAAGTCATACAAGAAGAACCTTGCACCATGAGTCTAGCCCTTATAAAAGCTATCCAAGTCTCTGAAAGTGAACCCTGAGTCCAGCCTCGGACAAAAATAAGCAACACAACCAGAAAGAGATCCCAACAAATAGTTGCTTTTATGGGCCTATGCAGAGATCTAATGGATTTTAACTCAGCCTTTAAAAAAAAAGTCCTTTGTTCTGCCTGCTCCATATACGTTGCCTAGGGCTTGTAACGCTAGCAAGTATTGCCTTTACTCTCAGATCTGTTTTCATGCACCAGACAAGGACTTCCATAACTGCCTGTTATACAAATTAAACTCTTGCTATGCTTTTGGGCACCGCTAGATAAGTAACGCTGGAGAGCTACCCTAACTGCTGTACCTGACAACTCTCTCATCTCAGCCTTGACAGATCAATGCTCCAATCCCTAAACGGAAGTTTCTTTGGTCGTTGGGGATGATGAGAACAGGAGACAGAAACTAGGCAGGCAGCTGAGAGCAGGAGCCCCTAAAGTGACAGTGCCAGGAATACCAGAGGGTATGCTGGTTTATTGCCTCTTCCAAAATGAAGACTGGTCTTCAGACAACCCCTTTTAGGTGAAGTGTTTTAAAACTGGGTGTCTAGATTTTCATGCTAACAATGGGTTATGTCTGTTACCCAGCTTCAGCCCATTTCCTAAATTAACAAGAGACCAGCACCCCTGAGAGGAAACCTTTGTTTTACTGGGATAATTGATGTTGGTTACCTGGAGCTCAAATATTATCAGTGGTTATTATGAGTCCAAAGTCCTTGAGGCTGAGTGAGGCATGGAGAGCAAGCCAGTTTACAGCATTCCTTCATGGCCTCTACTTCGCTTCTTACCTGCGGGTTCCTGCCTCAGGTTCCTGCCTCGAGTTCCTGTCTCGGGTTCCTGCCTTGGCTTCCCTCAGTGATCTAGAAGTGAATAGACTCTTTCCACCTCAAGTTGTGTCTAATGTTCATCCCAGCACTGGCGTTAATGTCTGGAACTTTGACCTCTGAAAGTTTAATATCGTATAGAGATAATTTGCTCGGTTTTACAGAGAGCCACTCATCTTTTGTGTATATGTAGATTGACAACCTATCCTACACTGTTTGAGCTCCCCGAGATGCTCACTCCTCGGATGGGATTTGGCCTTTCTACTTCAGATGCAAGCATGTTTTTGTCAATGTAGCCTTCAAAATCACCAGTCTGGCTCCTTGACTCTGGTCAGAGAGAAAAGACAACAACAAAACAGCCTTTAAAAAAAAGTGCAGACATTGTATCCTTAGAGAGGCCTCACGCTGGGGAATAGTTGACCAACCTGTAAGGAACTCAACAGTTTTTGGGTGTGTGCTTTTACTTGGTTACAGTTTGAAGTTTATTTGGGGTGGCTGTGGTTTTATTTTGTTTTCTTGGCTTTGTTGTTGTTTTGGGATGGGAAGAACTTCAAGTCCAAGGGATCTGGAAGGACTCAGGGGAGAAGAAGAGTATGATCAAAATGTATTCAAATTTAAAAATTGTTTTAAATAATAAAAATTATTTTTTTTAAAAAGGACAGCTAAAGGGTCTTCTAACAGAGGCAGCACTATCATAAAGATGCCTGGAGTGGAAACAGCTAATCATATCCATGGAGGAGACACTGCCCAGAATTTCCTAATCAGTAACTCCAGCTTCACAGCCTTCAGGGCTGCCTTGGACGATCTCTGCTGGACGCTGTAAACAGCATCAACTGATGATATTTTGCTGTTTATCTGCAGCATCTTTCTGTCTACTTATACTCATTTAAAAGCACAGTATGGCAGATCATTCTCTGACTGTACAGAACACACACACACACACACACACACACACACACACAACTTTTGTCTTCTGTTTTCAATAGGATTTTCCTGGAAACCTAAAAGCCTAATGGTTTTACAGTATATGTGCAGGCCATTTTATCTTATTACATTATTATGCTATTGTGTGTGGTTTGGACTCAGCTATCTTTTAATAAGATGATACTTTTATTTGCTCGTGATACAATGCCTCATGGTGTTAAAAATGAAAAAAGATAAGAAATTATTAAGTAGGACAGAGAAACGTCAAAAGGATGTAAACATAAAATTTTGTAGTAAAGAAATGTTCCTCTGTGTTAAGACACTGTCCTATGATGGCCAGATGCTTCCAACATGAAAGGGATACAAACTTAAAATGGAAAGCCTCAATACCACTTAAAAGGTGGAAAAATTGTGTAAGGCATGCAAAAGGTGCTATTTAAGTGTGTGTGTATGTGTGTGTGTGTGTGTATGGCTGATATATTAATCATATATATGATATATAGTCATATATAATTTATATAATATATATAATTTATATAATATATATTATAATTTATATAATATATATAATTTATATAATATATATTATAAATTATATATATGATTTATATAATATATTATATAAATATTATATATATATATGTTTTTAAAAGCCTTACAGGCCTCTTTGTCTCAACACATTTTTAGTTACTAAAAAGTAAAAATAGAATTAAAACTGCAGACTAGGGATTATTGGCTAGAGTATGAACGGCTTTGAAGGTTTGTTAAAAACGAAGCAGGAAGCGAGAGGCTGTTATGAGGAACTTCAGGCCCTCGGCTGTCTCTGGGTGAGTAGGAGTGGAGAGGCCAGGCGATGCTGTATGGCCCTTGCTTGTGATGTGTGCAGGCCTCTTCTAAGACTGCAGCTGAGAGGCAGTCCCTCCGCCAGTCACAGTGTGATGAAAACTGGCAGGCTAGTGGGATATGCTTTGGGGTGGCATGCACTGTAAGCCTCTAGTCCTTCTTTTTCAGCCCTGAGATTTCTTGACATATTTTTTTCCAGAATACTTCAAAGGCAAGCCCACACACAGGGTTCAGAACTCGCCCTAAACTTGGGTAGGAGAAGTTTGTCTTTGCTTCTATTTGAACTTTGGCATATTTCCCTCAATTAAGAAAGAATCATGGTCATTGCATTAGGAATACCTGTGAGTTTGTTGCCAATAAAATTCCAGATGCTTTCAAATCACCTAATAGTTGTGGCATCATTGCTTGGAAATGAGTGTAACCACTGGACTTGTTGCTTGACCTCTGTGTATCATTTCAATAAAAACATTAATACCATATACACTAAATTGTATGAGACATACGTATGGTGTTGTATATGTACGGTGTTGTATAAAGTATATAGTATGTGTGTGTATCCCATTCCATGTATACATCTATATGACAGATATATGTGCTGTCAACCTAAATACTTTAAACTGTTACAAAGTGTGTATATACATCTTACATGTATAGGCACACATTTTATATGAAAGAAATGTAAATTATGCCATCAAAGCTTAAAAACATTTTAATCACAGTTTTAATGTAATTTCTTCCCTTTACACTTTGAACATTTTCTTTTGCTTGTTTTTCTTTGATATGGAGTGCACTAATGTTCCCAGACTGCTGGGGTGTGAAACACAAACTTAGGGCCCCTCAGCCTGATAGGAGGGGCAGGAAGAGTTTGTTCAGGAGGAACATGAGCAGGCATGAGGTATCCTGTCCATCCTGTGTCTCTCAAAATAGACACAGTATGAGAACGTTCAGAGAAGAACCAGAACTTTCTGAAGGACTTGTGGCTCTGCTTTTCCACTCCCCAGTCTGCTCTTCAGATCTTTACAGTCACTGACATCACACAAAGGAGCATCTCCTCGCTCTGCCTTCCTCCCTTTATCAATGGGTGTTGGACCCTTTCCCTCCCCTCCTCCCAGCCTGAGCTTGGAAAGGGAGGGCAGAGCCAGATTTGCTGAGATCACTGGCGAAGAGACAAGGTCTCTTGGCCTTGGCTTTTCCTCCAGGGTACTGGGACCAAAGTTTCCTCTGTCCTCCATGACTTTTGTCACATCTAAGAACCTTGTTGCTGAGAGATACTTCTGTGCCGTAGTACTGTTTGAGAGCCCTGGTGTGTGAGCATGTGTCTGACTTTGCTTAGCCACCATGTTTTAAGCATCATAGGTGACCATTTCCTTGTTGATAAATCTGGATTGGAATGGTGCTTACCTAGGGGTTACTGTGAAGGTAAAGTGAGTCACACCTGTAGTGCTGAGAGCAGCACGCGACATAGATCAGTCTATTTAAGCATTGGCTATCGATATTAGTGATTTATAACTTAATGTTCTCCTTAAAATTGGCTTATAAAAGTGGACAGGAAATGGAGAAGATAATAGAGCATATGTAATGGAGGAAAAAAATTGGGGGCGGGGCTAGAAAGGTAGAAATTTTAGACTGCATGGGCTTGGGGGAGCAAGGATGAAAGGTTGAGTGGGATAGCATGGGCATGCCTTGGGGAGCAGTGGGGTGGTGGGCACAGCATGGGCCTGGGGAGGAAGGGGGTAGTGGGCACAGCATGGGTCTGGGGGAGGAATGGGGTAGTGAGCACAGCATGGGTCTGGGGGAGGAATGGGGTGGTGGGCACAGCATGGGCCTGGGGGAGGAATGGGGTGGTGGGCACAGCATGGGCCTGGGGGAGGAATGGGGTGGTGGGCACAGCATGCATCAGGGAGAAAGGTGTGGGTACACAGCACAGGTTTCAAGGAACAAGAGGGTGGTGGGCACAGCATAGGCTTGGAGTAGCCAGGTGTATAATGAGCACAGCAGAAGCCTGGCAGTGCTGACCTGGGGCATCTGACTGACCTTCTGAGTTTGAGTGAAGTTGGATTTGAGATATGAAGGACAAAGAGCTGAGCTGGGTGGCATGATATCTGAACCGGTACCTTTGCTAGGATAAAGGACCGTGGGAAATGTGTGCCTATGGCAGGGCAAAGCAGGGTCAGTATGGAGCACAAAGGGAACCTGACAGATGAGGGCATGAGCAATGGAGGCTGAAACTGAAGGGGCCTGTGGAGTAAGAAATGGTATTTGGATGGGACTGTGGATATTCAGAGGCAGGTGACGACCTTTTCGGAGATGCACAAGCACAAATATCCTGTTTAAAGACACCACATTGAAACAGAACACATACAGATTTACATAAATCATAAAGTAGACAATTTGAACTTTCCCCCAAAACTGGGCAGCAAGTGTCTATATTAAGGAACACCGTGAGGGGGCTGGAGAGATGGTCCACTGGTAAAGTGCTTGCCTCACAAGTGTGGAGGCCTAACTCTCCCTCCCTCCAGAACCCACATAAGAAGCTGGGTACAATAGTGCTTGCTTGTAACATCAGCAGTGCTGAGATGGAAGGCAAAGATAGGTACATCTGCAGAGCTCATGGACCAGCTAGCCTAGCCTACTTGGTGAAATTCTAGAATAGGTCTATGAGAGATCTTATCTCAAAGAAAAACAAAGGAACATGTTTGCAGAATGACACTGGAGATTGTCCTCTGTCCTACACACATGCATGCACACTTGTGCACACTTGCACCCATGGAGAAGAAACAACATACCTGGCTTCTTCTACAAGTGGAGTGTTCATCACTGGCACGAGTGTGAATCTTCTTAGAAATAAATCTGTGGCACAATCACAGTAACAGGATCTTGCTACTTTAGCTAGACTCGGGTTTGTATCCACATCTTTTTCTGTGCTCAGCAGTTTATGGAAACAATGACATATGCCCCCACCTTTGCCCATCAAGCAAAGCAATAAATGTGATTATCCAAATATAAGAAGGATAAGTGTTTGCTAGGTTCCTACTTGAAAACAACGAAACCATTCTCAAAATAACTTTGAAAAGGTTCAGCCCAGAGGGAGGAATTTAGTGAAGTTCGTGGTTTTGTGAGGATTAAATGAGCTAATATATTAATGTTTAGACAAGTGCCTGGCATGTATTAAATTCTTTGTCGAGCATGAATTACTATAGTGACCCAATAGAGGTGTTTAATAAATGTTATCTTCGGCGTTGCTAGCCTGCCTGCTCAACAGTGTTTGTTCAATCTCATTATTGAACATGTGTCTTTAATGTTAGCCGGTAATGGCTAGTCCTTGGGGCTAGAGCATCTAATCACACAGAGATTCCGCTTAATGGTGATGCCCGATGGTATTGAAGCCTCTTTTATCCATTGACTTGTTCCCCTAACGAAGCATTCAATTTCAATTTTTGTTTCTTGCCACAATGGAGACAGGTTCTGTGAAGAGGTCTGCTTTTTCTCTCCCTTAAAGGGCATGGATTATTTTTCTTCCCTTGTCTTGGTATCCACACTAGTCCTCACTATTAACAATTAAAAGAAAAAAAAAAGAATGTGATCTTTTAGAAAACCATATCAACTTCATCTACTTAGGGAGGAAATTTTTGTAGTAGTCTATCCATTTTCAAATACTATGGAAGATTGCCTCTGGAAAACGAAATGGGTCGGCTTGAGAAATTTCAAGGCATAGCACCCTCGCTGGCTCTGAAATAGCTGACATTTGTAATTCGATTTTTTTTTTTTTTGATTCCCCAGACTTCTCAGGCTAGGGTAGAAAAGGTCAGAATACTTTGTGGAGAAAAGTGATACAGGTTTTATTTTTCTCATTCTGTAATCATATTCTTCTTCTTTTTAAATCTTTATCTCTTCTCAAGTGCCAGCCTTCTAAAAATAGCCATGTGTTGGTTTTTGTGCTTCCTCAGTCTAGCCCAGGATGATATTCTTTTTTTAAAAAAAAGAGATGTTATCACAGAGCCTGGTTTCCACTGATAATTTACATGGCCACGGAATCGCCCAAGCAAACTCATGTAAGATCAGCCAGGACAAATGTTTAACATTTCGCCAAATTGTCTCTGTTTGTTTAGCATTTCTTAGCTTTTGAAGCTGCCCATAAATAGTTGTGAAGTTATCACAGAGGAGATCAGCAGAGATGGATTGATGTTATTCCCAAGTGCATGTCTAGTACCAAAAGCTGGCTAGTATTTCCAGAGGTGGCCGTGGGAGCAACATTAACTGTGTCGTGGAAAGCTGTTTGTCATTGCCTTGTTGGAAGCTGCACTATCGATGGTCCTCTGTGTGGCCAACCCTGCTGGACTGTCAGTAAACATTTGGGATTTTGACTTCATCCTCGTGGGATGTGAGCAAGAATTAGGAGATAGAAAAATCTGTATCCTCAACAGTAGTTTGATGAATGTTTTTATTCAGGAAGGAATATCAGGTGACCCCCAGTATTGCCTCTGAGACAAATATTCTGTCAAAACTACCATCAAGTACCCGAAGGGCCCACAATGGAAACATGCACCAGAATAGAGAAATATATCAACCTCAATGACCTGGGTGATTGGACTAATGACGTTCTCTGTTGGACTGTGGAAGCCTTGTGTTGAGAAACATGGCAGCCATCTTTTACTGTTTGGAAGTCCTGCCTGAGGAGCCAGCTCCAGAAAGTGATGATCCCAGAGCTCCTGGTGGAAAACAGAGCAGGGTAAACATCTTTGCCAGAACCTGGGCATCCCCCAACCTGTTATAAGTGCTTAACTTCCAATGTTGCGTTTGCTCTTCCCCTGTCACTGCCCTAGGCTGGCCCTATCATAGCCATTGTACAGGGAGGATAGCTGAGGCACAGGGAGATGAAATTGCTTACCAGGTACTACAAAGTTAATGGGAGCATATTCTGTGTTATCTGCTGACCATTCAAACACAGGCTTCTATCTTATATATAGCCCCCAATATTTTGTTACATCATTCTCTTATAACACTTCATTTTCTGAGTTGATACCAATTCTTCCCCATTTGTGGTAAAGTACAAACACACACAGATACACACACACCCCTAGTATTTACACTTCTAAGAATTTCCATTAGGGGGTATTTTCTTTTGTTTGTTCGTGGTGGTGGTGGTGGTGGTGGTGGTGCCATGTGTGTGTGTGTGTGTCTGTGTGTGTGTGTCTGTGTGTGTGTGTGTGTGTGTGTGTGTGTGTGTGTGTGTATTTTGGTAGTATTGGGGTGGATATTAAATCAAGGCCATCAAAATGGGAGTTACATCCTCAGCTGCAGGATTTGGATATTTTTAAATTAATTATTTCATTCCTTTACATCTCATATGATATCCTACTTCCAGGTTACCCCTCCACCAGCCCCCCCATCTCAGAGTGTGGGTGTGGGGGGGAGCACTCTCATGCAGGCAAAGGGGAGAGGGGAGGGCAGGATTTGGATTTTATCAAGTTCATTTCCTTTTTCTTTTCTTTTTTCTTTTAAGTTTTGAGATTATGATTTAGTTATAACATTTCATCCTTCCCTTTCCTTCATCCAAACCCTCTCAGATACTGCTTCCTCCTCTCCTTCAAACCCAAGTGGCCTCTTTCTTCACTAAAGAACAGGTTCATTTTCTATGAGAAGTAGCATATTCAAATTTGTACATCTCTAATAAATGAAAGCAGGAAGCTTTGGGGGTGGAAGGAGGAGAAGTTCACTGTGACAAAGTTGGTCTTGTTGATGATGTCATGGTGGGGTTCTCTAGAAAGACAGAGGGAAGCTGGAGTAATGTAAATACAGACATTACCAGCTCGTCTACTTAGGCTATCTGTCCCCAGTGTGAACCTAGCAGGGATGTCTTACTCACTGAGTGAGTTTGCTTGTTTTGTGCCTTTAATTTTGAGGCAGGGTCTCATGATGCCCATACTAGCCTCAGCTAAAGATGACCTTTGTCTTCTTAACCTCTGCTTCCATCTCCCACATGCTGGGACCCCCCATGTGCACAGCTGTACCTGTTTTATGTGATACTGGGGATCAAGCCCAGAGCTTTGTGTATGTGAGGCAAGCATTCCAGCAGCCAAGCATGTTAGCCCACTTTCTGTCACACATGACAAGTACGTGAGAGAATCCATATACAGGGGGAAAGTCTACTCTGACTCATATGTTGAGAGGCATAGGTTCGTGACTGGCTGGCTGCATTGCTTTCGTACCTCTGACAAGGCCAAGCATTATGGCAGGGACTGTTGTGTGGTGGAGTTAGAGTCTCACTTCATGGTGTCTGGAAGCAGAAAGGAAAAGCAAAGGCCGGGGCATGCTGTACCCTTGAAGAGCACACCTCCAATGACTTGCTTCCTCATAGGCTTTCCTCTAGGCCCCACTTTGCAAAGTTTTTACTACCTCTGGGAAAGTAGCCCATTGATGAGGTCAGAACCTTCAGGATCCAGTCACCTCCCCAAACCTCACCTTTGAACATGGCTGCATTGCAGACTAATCCATAAACACATGAGCCTTAGGGACACTTAGAATCTGCATCGTAGCAGAGAGAAAAGGATCTCCGGACTCTTGGAGTTAATTTTTTGAAAGCCTCTGGTAGTGCAGACTGCTCATCACGCTATAAGCATAGAGCACCTAAGGACATGCGCCTTTTAGTGCACTGTAATCCTTCAGCGAAAGCCAGTGACTCTCTGTAGTGTTTGGTAGGAGATTCAATATCTGTATTATCATGGAGGACAGTGGCCAGTGTACACTAGAAGAGGTGGCTATTCTCCAAGATGGTGTGCATCTTCACAAAGCCCTTTCTACTGGACCATGGTCCTGTGCAGCAGGGTTTCTGAACCTCAGTACTACTAATATTTTAAGCTAGATTTTTCCTTGCCTGGGTCTTTCCTGGACATAAGAGAACAGTTAGCAGCAACATGAGTCTCTGGTGCTAGACATCCACTGTGACAACCAATAGTATATGTAGAGATTGCTACATGTCACCCATAGGGCAAATTTCCCCAAGTCAAGAATTGCTGCAGTCCTTGATCTGACCTTGTATACCGACGTGAAAACGTGAGTTCTACCTAGCATGAGGCTTTTATTATAAGACTTCTCAAAACTGGCCATGGATGTGATAACCTCGGCAGGTAGATCCGTGGAGGGATCGCCTCACAGCACACCCTTAAATCATTTATTGATTGAGCTTTTACTGAACACATGTGCCAGAAGGCCTCAGAACTGCAGGATGAAGCACGGGCTGTCACGAAGGTTAGATGTTGCTTCTTTGTGCTCACAAAGTATGAAACATCAAATAGAAGGTGCCCTGTGGGGAAGGCACAGTTTGACAGAGCTAGGAGGCCCAGAGAAGATGTCGTTGAGTTTGAGAAGTGGAGAATGCATGCACAGGGGACACGTGAGGGAAAGAATGTCTCTGGTCCTTATGCCAAGCCCTTAAACAGAAAACAGCTTCACACGTTTAATGGACTTTCAGGCCAGTCTACTTAATATGTAGGAAACAAGGCAGACTCGGGCAGACGTACAGAGCAGAAATGTACAGGCCAGACTGTCATGGAGATTAACGATTTTATCCTAAGACCAGTGGGGAGTCACCGAACAAATTTTACACAGGAATGACGTGACATGATTTGATTGGCACTTTGAAAAGATCAATCTATTCCCGCCTGGGTCCAGAGAGTGTGAGTTTCCCTCAAGGCCATGAGGGTTCACCTTGTTCCCTGCTGGGCCACTTGGATATGGAGTCTTTTGACATTGCTGCTGCCTTTGGTGCCCGTGCCCATCCTCCAAGCACCCCAGTTGGGAATCTTTTACATCTTCAAAAAAAAATAAAGCAATTCCTGTCCATGTTCTACCTTTGTTCTCCTTTAAACTGTGATTGAAGCCAGGCTCCAGATCTTTGAAAGCCCCAGAGAAGAAAATGATTTCCATGGTAGCTGTAACCATGGGAAACCCTCAGACTAACTCCCACCCCTGTACTCCACAGTGCCCCATTAGCTCTCAGTTAATGTAAAACAAGGGTTCCTGTTCAGCTCTTTTCATCATAGCCCATGGAGATACGCGTCTGCCTTTGACTTGTGCCTTCATCCCGTCATCATTCGGGGAGAAGAAAAAGTGCTGCTCACACACCTTCCTTTGTTCGCAGTTAGAGAAACTCAAGGGGGAGCCATGGAGAGGATACATTCTCAGGTTTCTTTCCCAAACCTCTGTCACTTATCAAGTTGTGTTGACAACTCAAGAACAGCATACATCTTTGAAATATGTGAAGATTGGTTTAATTGTCATTAAAAGTAGCTTCTTCTTAGTTTCTCTTCTACTTCATTCTCTCATGCTCTTGGCGATAAGATATCTCTTGGTGATTTATAGACATGCCTAACCTTGTGACAGCGTGCCATGATACTGTTTTGGGATAAAGTCATAGATGTCTAAGATGCATGTGGACCGTGGTTCACAGGTTGGAATCAGGTATACTTAAAGAGATGCTCAAAATACTTGCAGGAACATATAATTCCCCACGAGGGCTTTGGATGCAGTTTCTAGTCCAGTGCTACAGAGGATGGGTACAACGCAAAGTTGAGCTGGCCAGGGTTTCTCATGATGACTGTATTCTACCAGCCATGATTGAATCAGAAGCTGCTGTAGAAGTTAATAGACAGGAGGGCATGGGGATAGTGTTTGCCTTTGGGGAGACTTGGGCAAGGAGAGCTTGAGAAAGGAATTCCAAAAGAAGCTGAAACACTCTTCATTTCCAAAATGTTTGAAAAATACATTGTGTATATACTACCTGAGATCAACCAGCTGAGGGAAGTTTTTATATTCAGCCCTTCCCTGGGTTACCAGACAGCCAGGGTACTTCTCCATCATCTCTGTGTGTGATAGAAAATGAGGAAGATCTCTACGCAGCAGCCTCCTGCCAACATGGTGGTACCCTGTTGCTTCCAGAACTCCCTTATAAAAATAATGAGCAACTATTGTTGAGTTGGACTTATCTTCTGTCATTTTTATTTGGGTTTATTTCTCAAACAAGGAACCTGGCAATCAGTCAAAACCATCATGCTGACAGAGATTTGCCCTGGAGAGCTGGGCCTGCCCTTCCGGGTGTTGTTGTTGTTGTTGTTGCCATCAGATTGGCATCGATGGGAGCGTGCTTGTAAAAGTTAAGAAGATGACCTGTGGTACAGCAACCTAGCATAATAAATGTCAGCTCCTGGATCGCATTAAGCTTCTGTGAAGTTGATTTGAGGGAAGACAGTGGGGTCTGACTGGGAGAACCATCCTTGATGTGGCTGTGGTGAGAGCTCTCCTTCAGCTCTTCTCATGGAAGCCCGTGACTCATGGTCAGATGGAGAGACGGGAATTATTGATTTTAGTTTCTGCTCTCAGTGAAGAAAATTAGCTGAAAACTAATTCTTTCTCCAAAAGCCATTCCCAAGAGTGTGACACGGGGCAGCTTGACTTGTGAGAGCCACTCTGAAGCCCACTTCAGCCTCCACCCCCACACTCGGCTGCTTACAGCCTCCGTGCTGGCACCATATATTTGGAATTTCTTTAAGTTGGCCTTGAGAAAAATGTTCTTCCTCTTAAGTCATTAACATTTAAATAACAGCCACCTCTGCACCTTTACAGTGCAATTGGGCTCATTAATTTTTTTCAGTGTGTATCTGCCCTTGGTGGTTTGAGAAATTCCTCTATGGAAGACTTCCTGCCCTCATATACCCTGTTGGTCAATGCTTGAAAAATAGAAGTTTTTACCCAAAATGTTACTTAACATAAACTCCTTTCCCTTTATTCTCCATAAAGTACCTTAGACTAAGGACAGCGTGTGGCATACCTCTTGTATCCAGTTGGTAAAAGTGACTTACACGAGAGTAAGATGTACGTGTGCCTAATCTTTTGACATTGTGGCATGACCGTCTGCAAAGCTCGTGCGTGAGAACCGCACAATTAAGTTGCAAAATAAAGTCATAAAAATTCATAATGTTAATTTTACAGTTTTGTGTTGGGCCATATGGTTAGCTATCCCGGAAGCACATGTAGCCCTCACGCTGTAGTTGGACATGGCTGCAAGTCTCCAGGAGCACCTGTGCAGGTTGGATGCAAACGCTCTGCTACTTCACACAAAGGACGTCCATATCCTCAGAAGATGCACTCCACGTGGTCTTTGAAACAGCAGCTGTGAATGTCAACCGTAGACCATGGTGGTCATCATTTAATCTCTATAGTAGCCTTGTGGAATAAGTATCACCAACACAGAACTCCCAGACGTGGACGCTAACCGCATATGAAGGTTTTAGCATAGATCCTGACATTGGCTAAAAGCTGCTGTTAGAGGCTGTGATAGGTACCAAATTTCTTGGACTTGAGTCCATGTCAACAAAGAGGCCTCGCCCGGCTTTCCTGTAATGTGAAGAAGTTTTTCTAACAGCTGAATGCTTCCTTTCTGCTCTTTGGCTTAGCCTGACCAAGTAACAGTGAGAAACGATGCTATTCGTTCCATGAATGTTAACTGTTCTCCTTTCAGAAGTTCCCTATATCCATATTCAGATGTACCCTTTGATTTTAGGCTATTCACGACCACAGTCCTGATAGGCACATTTTATCTACATATTTTGTTCCTAGCCCTCTCGTTTATCCTTGGGAATCTGAGTCCCACAGCAGGGATATAAAGGTTCTATATAAAACCACATAACAATAGGCGGGGGGAAAAAACCCAAGACATCTTTCAGGGCAATGCAGAAATGTATTATATCTCACATTTTCTCACACGTGGAACTAATTGTGACATCCTGGAGCCGTTCCTGCACACAGATCCCAGGGCTATGCTGTGAGATTATTGGAATCCCACCTCTGCTGATGCCCAGTTGGAGAGCCTGCAATATCAGCCCAGAGCTATGCAAGAATAATAAAACTGAGCCATGTTTTTTGAAAGCTGACCCGTATGTTTAATACATTTCAGTACAAGAATGAAGTCAGGCTTGATTAGAAGCCATATAATAACTTCAGTTAGACTGTACTCTTCATTTTAGAGAGTACGCTGGTTTTGGTTTTTGAGGGTTTTTTTTTGTTTGTTTGTTTGTTTTGTTTTGAGCAGTGTTCTCTCTCTCTGGAAGCTGGATTTCTTCTGCCTCTGTTTACCCATTCTGTCTTAACATAATTTGAGGATACTTCTTAATCTTGCATTCACTCTCTCAGGTCTTAGGCTATGATTTCATGAACATGACCTCTCTAGACTAATAGCAACATTAATCATAATATTAGGGATAACAGGGCAATGACCTTCCCATACTCTTGAAAAACCCCTTTAAATTGAAATTTCATTTTGATTGTTAGTTCTCAATAAGTGGATCCCATTGAAGCTCATATTTTTTTAACCTATGGAACGCCAATGTTTATGACTGGGGATCCATTATTAAGTACCGTTAGTTCACTTTTCCTTTGTTAACACCATTAGAGAGGTGTGCCCCTTGAATATGTTTATCACTGTGTGGGCACTTTATTTGCATGTTTTAGAAAAATGTTTTGCCTATTACTATTATCTGAGTGTTTTGTTGTTGTTGTTGTTGTTGTTGTTTTACAATCACTATTTTGTGGAGGATGAAGGCCCAGAGGTGAAAGGGCTTGTCTAACAGAGCTTTGATATAACAGAGCCAAGTGAAGCTTGAGTCCCTGTCTCTGCCTCACGAGGCCTGGCCATTCCTCAAAGGAAGCTCATAGAACATTAAGCTTCCTACCTTCATTTAAAATCCCTTTTGACAGAATACTAACCAACAGGTCAACACAGGCTAGTATGGGCATCTTCTAATAGCTAACTGATATAGACATGAATTCTAGTCTATACAACCCCCACCCCAAGGTAAATGGGAATCCCATTTTATAGATGAGAAAGCAGGCTCATAATGTTGTGCCTTGCACGAGTTTTAAAGTTATTAATATGTTAACCAGGCATGGTGTCACACATGGGAGGCAGAGGCAGGCAGATCTCTGAGCTCAAAGCCAGCCTCATCTACAGAGAAAAAGAGAGTTACAGGACAGCCGGGGCTACACAGAGAAACCCTGTCTTGCAACCCTCGTCCCCAAATAAAAGTTATACAATTGTAGAGTTAAGGTTTATATAATCAGTTCAGGCTCCTTCCAGCAGAAGTTGGGATGGACACGTTGGCAGCTCCAAGTTTCTTGCAACTGTAGGCTATCTGTGCTAATTCACCAATGTGGGAATGTCCATAAAGCAATTGTAATAATTGCCAGTGAAAACTACAGAAAATTAGTTAGAAGAAGTAATAAGCTATGTGGCAGGGGAAGAGGGCTCATTGCAAGAACTTAACTCTACAGAGCTGTCCTCTGATCTCCACACAGTGCTGTGCTATGTATGTGCCCCCATATTGCATACACAAAAAGCCAGAATCATGGATTTACTCCCTGCCTGTCAGGCCTTATCCAGACTTTACCTCCAGAGGTAGAGGGCGGGCACCATTAGTCTCTTCAGACCACTTGAGCTTGCTTCCTTTGATTCCCCAGGGTCGCCACCTGGTATTGTCTAACAATTTGCTATGCCCATGAGCCTTAGGGAGGCTTCCACAGTTGCCTTGTCTTTGTTCTGAGAGCCTTTCCCTGGCCTTAAGGCTGAGTCATCAAGGGTGTGAGCAGTTCTGTTCTCAACAACATCCTTTGATCTGGGATGCTCCCCAAACATTTCTTCCTTTGGTTACAAACACCGTGGGGTTCTTTTCCTATTTGGAGGGCAGAGGACAGAGTTGAATAGGTCAGCATCCTCTACTGGCAAAAGTCCTAAGCTTCCTGGACCTGAAAATCCAAACACCCAAACTTTCTGCAGTAATGAAAATCCACAGCAGAGGGCAGTCTCCCACGCACGGCAAGGTGTCCTTGGCCCTGAGCTTATTTAATTGAAAAAACCTACAGAAAAGTAATTAGCCTGGCTTCATAAGAGAGGCAAATCCCTTGCCACCCCTCAGCCCATCTTTTGTTTAAAGAAAGCCATTTGTTCTTGAAGTGAAGATTCCCCCCTCCTTCCCTTCTTGTCCCCTGCCACAACTGTTAGGTCTAATTTCTCTAGCTCAAAGATAGAAAGGGGTTAATTTTAGAGAAGCAACCCCTATTTGCTTTGTTCTATATGCAGAATAGGAAGGACTTTGGAGCATGGTACCGGCAGTTCCTCCGTTTCTGGTCTGTCAGATTTTCTTGGTCCCCTCTTGAGAAGGCAAGCCTGGAGGAAGGATATGAATCCCAAATGTGTGTTTCGCTCTCTCCTGCCAGGCACTCTCCCAAGGCTCTTCCCCACACTCTTTAAATGAGCGCAGATCCGCCATTAGCAGATCTGCTTACTACTGTCACGCACACATGGGGAGATGGAGACCCTGATAGGTTTGCTGTTGTGGTTCTCTGGGCTTTACCTCTCACGTGCTTTAAAACAGGGAGAATCAGATAAATTGCTCTTGAAACCCCTATCTTCTCTCCATTGGAGACAGAAGCTTGGAGGACAGATTTCCCAGGAAAATGGGTGTGTCGGGGGGGGGTGGTGGTGGAGGTGCTGTCGCTGTTGACAAAGAGCTTTGTTGCTGCCCCTTCCCACCCAGCCGAGCCTGTGCCTCCTCAGAAGGTTGAAGCTGGGTCAGCTTATCCATCAGTGCTGTGCTGAGCCTGGTCCAATTTTAGCAGTAACCTGCTTCTCCCTAGGAATGTTGCAGTAGGAGCTATAGCCCTGGTTTTGCAAGCCTGGCCAGCTCACATGGGCTTCTGCTCATCCCCGGAATACAGAAAACAAACTCAGGAGTGGTCCACCTTGGGTTTTTTTGAGAGTGTCTCTTTGGAACCCAGGGCTTACCCATAAGGGCAGGCTGACCTGGCAGTGAGCCCCAAGGATCTGCCTGTCCCTGGGATCACAAGTTCGTGTCACACACTCAGCTTTTGTATTTATTTTATGGGTTTGGGGGATCAATCTCCTGTCTTCATGTTTGCACAGCAATCTCGGTGTGCCTCTTTACCAAATGGAAGTCTTATTCTCTGAGGCATCAATCAGTCAACAGATTTATTCCAAGTCTTCCCACCTAGTGTGTTTCACATTGGATTGTAGGTCTCTAACCCAGCACCAGGTCCCGGGAGCTATACTTGATGGAAGTTGGACAGATGCTGGAGTGAAAAGCCACAGTCTAAATGCCTCTAAAGTAAATACAGAAGCACCTTGGTCACTCTCCTGGTTAGCCTCTGAAGTCACCTGAGGGGGAAGCTGCAGTAGGAATCGCCTACATCAGGTTGGCCTACAGACTGTCTGTAGAGATTGTCTTGATCATTGATTGGTATAGAAGGACCAGACTATGGTGGGCAGAACCATCCCCTAGACAGGTGGCTCGGGCTGCATAGGAAAGAGAGCTAAGTACAAAGCAGCCAATCAGCAAGGGACCCTCTGTCCCTCCATGGTGTCTGTCTCAAGCTGCTGCTGCTTGCGGTTCTATGCTGGCTTCTCTTAATGATAGCCTAGGACCTGAAAGTATGAGTCAGGTGCATCTTCCCTTGCCCTAAGTTGCCTTTTTTTTTTTTTTTTTTTTGTTTTTGTTTTTTTTTTTTGTCAGCAGCCGGAAGAAAAGCAGATCAGTCACCTTGCAGCTAGTTCACAGAGGTTATAAATGGCAGTAGGTGCAGAGTTAATGGGTTTTCTGGGTTTACAAATCATGTGACCAGAAGGCATCAGAGAGAGAGAGAGAGAGAGAGAGAGAGAGAGAGAGAAAGAGAGAGAACGCGCGAGCGCGAGCTGATGGTAGGAGTGAGAATTTTTTTTTCCTGCTGG
This sequence comes from Rattus rattus, assembly GCF_011064425.1. Classification (NCBI taxonomy): domain Eukaryota; kingdom Metazoa; phylum Chordata; class Mammalia; order Rodentia; family Muridae; genus Rattus; species Rattus rattus. The sequence goes on from NC_046159.1 coordinate 54,296,939, forward strand.
TTGCTATATTAAGCTATACCATATGAAATCGCTGTTTGCTAGGGAAGATCTGGGCCGGGAAGCATAAATTTGGGAAGCACAGGCATATTGATGGTATTTAAATCTGTGAATGAGATCACTTAAGGAGAAAATGGAGGTAGGGCCGGGACTGGGGGCCTGCTGCTACAGCCTGAGGCTCTGCAGCCTTCAGAGGATTCACAGAAGAAAAACCCCCAAAGGAATTATAACCGAGGGAAAACACGGCCGAGAAAAGCATCCACCCTAGTCGAGAGCTCGAGTGTGCATAGGTGTGCGCGTGCTTGCGCAAGCTAGAAGTCCTGTTCTCTGATGGCTTTCCCAGGTACCCTAGACCCTGCCAGATACCCTCACTTGGGGAGGAAGCAGATGCAGATGAAGGAGTACCAGGGGCTGCTGAGCTGTGACTCATTGTCTGCTAATGGTTTCTCCCTTGGTTTTCCTCTATTCCTCCCAGCACACACCTGCTCTTAGTGAAATCGTCTGCCTGCTATCTAGAAAAGTCTGTCTGAGTGAAAGTCTCCAGAATTCTTAAACCGCTGTGCTGCTCGTGATGGATTGTTTGTGTGTGTCAACTTGGCTGTGCCACAAGGTGCTCTGATAGCTGATCTCACAGTATTCTAGGTTTTTCGGTGGTGGTATTCTCGGATGAGATGAACATTTAAATCACTGGGCTTCCGTAAAGCAGATTGTTCTTCAAAATAGAGGCGAGTTTCACCCAGGGAGCTGGACTGACCTTCCCCACAGGGTGAGGGAGGTTCCCCAGCCTTTCCACCTCACACTCAGCCCTGGCTCTTGTGGCCTTTCAATGGTGACAGTAACCTGCTGGGGTCTTTTGCACACACTGTGGGGCTTGGCTTTCTCAGCCTCTGTGGTTATGGGAGCTGATCTCTTATCATTGGTCCCCCTGCCTCACTTCCTCGTCCGCTTATCTACATCTGTCTTGTGTGTTTATCTCTTGTCCACTTTGTCTTTGAAAGAGAACCCTGAGTAACAGAGTACTTTAGAGTCTCTTTGTCACACAAGCTTCCGAGACATTGGCTCTGGTAGGATCTGACCCTTACACTATTTCTTCTGTTGGAACATGCTCAACAGAGTGGACGCCTTGGTACTGTCACATCCTTTATAGTACAGCCCTTCATGTTGGAGTTGCTGCCCTTCTTAAAGGCTTATAAGGCCGACGCTAACCATGAAATACTGTTTTGGAGGCTCTCCCGAGAACTACTTGGATTCTGCCTAATCATAGCTGTATGATTGACAGTCACCCTTTTTAAAATTTATTTCTCCTTTTTCAAGTATGCTTTGCAGGTTGTTGGGGCTTTCTGTTTATCTTTTTTGTTTGTTTGTTTTTGTTTGAAATTAGTGAGCAGAAAGCAAGAGAATGAAGGAACGATGTTTCTGCTTTCTTTGCTTTACCAAGTACAATTCAGTCAGTAGCTTTAAAAGGTGTCCCCAAAACCTATTTTAAGAAATATTTACTGTTTGTTTTGAAAGACATCTTCTCATGAATTAATTAATTTAAATAGCTCAGGAATCCCTGAAAGGTATAAAAATAAGTATTTCTCGGGGTTGGAGCTTAGTCACGAGACCCCAGCACAGCTGTGCTGTGTTTAAGGTGGTAACTGACAGTCCTGGAGCAGTGAGGTGGTGACAAGGGTCTGAGAGGTGAGGTGACAGCCATATGGACACAGATAAGGAATAGCATTAGCTAGTTTATAGTACCAGGTGGGGACTTCAGAGAAAGAGCAAGGGTCAGAGGTGACATTGTTAGCTGAGGCCAAGGTTGGGTCTTTATCTGTAGGTCATGTAGAAAGAGCTGACACCTGCTCACTGGCCAAGATGTGCAATGTCATCTGGATTTGTTCTACAACGAAGTGCCTGAGGGTGGGGCCCCGGTGACTGGGGATGAAATGTCTTTGAAAGAGCAGAATGTGTTTCTCATGCCAGCCATCATTTAGACAAGGACATAATTTGCTAATGAGAACTTCACCAAACAGAAGGTTATGCCAGCGGATCCCCAAATCAACAAATGACTTGGGAAACGGTTTGCTCCCTAATATGCAGAACAGTGGAGATCACCAGGCAGTTTTGTCAACAGCTTGCTTTTCTGCATAGATAAGTGTCATACAGAGAACAGAAAGAAAACGTGCTTCAACTTCTTGGCATATGCTTTTTGTATATTACATTTATTACTTTGAATATAACTGATAATTGTTTTATTTTGTAGAAAAGCAAAGAAGGTTGTCTGGCACCAAATGCTGGACTATTTCTCTCTCTACATTACTCCTTGGAGCTTGCGGGGTGGTTTGAATGAGAATGGCTCCCATAGGCCACCAACTCCTGGTTCCAACTGTTTTAGTTACTTTTCTATCACAATGAAAAGACACCGTGACCAAGACAACTTATAAAAGAGAACATTTATTTGTGGGCTTGCTTATGATTTCAGAGGGTGAGGCTATGATGTCAGGGAGCATGGTGGCAGGCCATGGGCCAACTGGGCCAGTAAGATGTCAGTCAACCTAAGGCAAACAAAGACTGGGAATGAAGATGTGATCTGCTGTCATCGTGCACTTTGCCATTACCATGAGAAATAAGTACCTAAATGCTAGCTGTCTGGTCCAAGACATGGAAGGAAGCAGGGTAGATCCCACTGTTCCAGGTCTGCCAGCCCAGCTGTTAAAGAGAGAGCCCTGTAGACAGACTCAGAGCAATGACTCACAGATCTTATATCCAGTATTGTTGTTGTAATAGGTAACTGATACACTCAGGCTTGAGGAAAAGTGTATATTCTAGTAGTCAGAATATCCATAGGGACAATATCTTTTTTTTCTTTTAAATTTTTTATTTCCCAAATATGTTTGATACCTCACAGGTATTGTAGCTTCAAGCTGACATGGCCCCAGCAGTGCCGACCAGATTTTCAGCCCATGGCAGGACATCGTTATTTAAAGTCTGTAGGGAAATAAAACCTGTGTACTCATTTGAAGCTGCCTTGTAAGTGTCATGAACAGTCATCTGTGAAAATAAGGAAGGAGATTGTATTTCTCTGCAGAATTCCACTGATAACTGCTCAGGATAGTAAGAGCCTAGGTCTCTTGCTGCCAAGCACAATTTCTTGGATGCTCTCAGACTCTCTCTGGTACTGATGCAGAGTCACAATGCACTCTGTTGCTAAGGGTGTACAGGGTTGTGAGGAGGGACAAGTCACCTTTGCTTTGAGTATTGTAAAGGCTAGAATGTTTGTGAGAGGCTTCAGTGCTGGGGACATTGGGAGGGAAGCTGTTGGAGAACCCCTGGGTCTAGCATCTTCTGGATGCATGATCCCGTAGCTATGTATTGGGTATCTCATTTTCTACTTCATGTCTGTCAGATGTGTGGACATCTTCCACTTGATTGTGATTCCTCCATGGGCAGCAAGTAGGTCTTTTTCTTTTATGTATGAAGCATTTAGAATATACTTGAAACTCATGGGAGGAAAGGAGGAAGGAAAGTAAAGAAAAAAGGTCATTAAATATTGACAAGTGGCTGCTTTGTCTTACATGAATGTGTGTACTTTGAAGACTGTCAAAAGAGAAAGAGGCGTGTGTAACGCTAGACATGTTACATAATCCCTTCAATCTTGTTTTTCCATCAGAAGCAATACGGGTAGCCCCTGTCTCATAGGATTGGAATGAGGATTGTTTAATCAGATCCAAGGGATTTAGTATAATAGCTGGAGCAGTATACACAGAGCTGACACTAAACTGTAGGTGGTGCTGCTGATGCAACGGAATGTATACCTTGGTGATATACATTATACTCACACACGCCTCCCAGAGAGAATCCACATGGACATACTTAAATAGAAAGAACACTGTGAAAAAAACCAGCCCCTACCGCACACAGGACAGACTGAGAGGGCCACAGAAGCACAGGTTGGGTGGAGAAGGGCCTAAGGTGGGTGACAATTAAAGAACGGTCAGACCTAGCTTGGGTGGTACAGACTTTAGGTATTTATGGAATTCTGGGAAGGTTTGGGTCCCCCAGGATGGGACCTGGAAGAGCTTGCTGAGGAAAGGGCCCCTTGCATTGGGAGTGATTAGGGAAAGCCTGGCCTTGCTTCTTGAACGCTGTGATTTTATTCTCAGGTCTGGATAGAGAGAATGCAGTTGAAAGACAGCGCCGGTGCTTGTCTCCCCTGCTCTTCCTTCCTCTTGTTTATTCTGTATCTTCCATCCCTTTCCATCAGTCCATAAAACATCCTGCCTATGAGTTTGTAGAGATCTGAGGTCTAGGTTCAGATGCTGCTGTTTGCTTCTGCTTTTGTTTGTTTGCCTGCTTAATTATTGTATAGCACACTGTTCCCCTTTTAACCCCCCCCTTTTTTTTTACATCTATGAAATGGGAAAATAATTCCTACTTGAGAAAGTTCTTGGGAAGGCAACGAAAGGTAATATTAAATCAGGGCTGTGTTCCGAGAGGAACAATTATTCCTCCTTTTTTATTCCTTCCACGATCCTTTTCATCCTACAAGAGGTGCCTTTGACAACTAGTTGAGACCCAAAAGTTCTAATTGGCCTCACCTTCCTCTGGAAGGAAGCATCTTCCCTCTTTAGCTGTGCAGGTTTCCTGTGGGATATGACTTGGTGCTCACATAGGCTGTATGGAGAAATACCAAAATGTCCTCTAAACATTTCCAGGTATGTCCTTCTTAGAGAATCCTGTAATTAGCCAAGGAACTATTGATCGATCTCAATCAATCTCTTTCTCTCCTCCCTCCCTCTGTGTGTGTGTGTGTGTGTGTGTGTGTGTGTGTGTGTGTGTGTGTGTGAGAGAGAGAGAGAGAGAGAGAGAGAGAGAGAGAGAGAGAGAGAGAGAGGAGGAGGGGAACTACAAAGGATAGGACTACTTAGGAAAAACAATTGAACATTGGCCACTCAGTTCTTTAGCCTATGCTTTTTAAAATTGGCAGGTAGCAGGTCTTAGCTGTTTTGTGAATTTCGCCACATCAGTCCTACTGTACTAGGGATTGAGCCAGGTACTGGGAGCATGTTTAGGATTAAGATGTAACTTACTGTAACTGTCCTCTCCGAGGACCTAGTTATTCTCGGTTCCTGTCTGCAAGCATAACAGAGCATCATTAGCAGTGTCAGGGACTGGTTCCTGCCTGTGGAATGGGTCTCAGTTTGGAGCACTTATTGGCTGGATATTCCCTCAGTCTGTTCTATCTTTGTTCCTGCACATCTTGTAGGCACGACATATTTTGAGTTGAAGGTTTTGTAGGTGGGTGGCTGTCCTTATCCCTCCACTGGGAGTCCTGCCTGGATACAGGAAGTGGCCACTTCAGTATCCATAGCCCCCACCGCTAGGAGTCTCAGCTAGAGTCTCCCCCATAGAAATCCTCTGGGACCTCTCCACATCCTAGGTCTCTGGCATGTCCTAGAGATTGCCACCTTTCCCCTGCCAGCTGATCACCTTGCTCTCTCCCCTGCTCTCTCAGCCTTCTGTCCCTGCACCACTCCCCTCCCTAACCCCTCTTCTCCCCAGTTCCCTCCTTCCATCAACCACCAATATCTATTTTGTTTCCCCTTCTGAGAAAAATTCAATCATCCTTCCTTGAGCCCTCCTTGTTACTTGGCTTCTTTGGATCTGCTGATTATAGCATGGTTATTCTGCACTTTATGGCTAATATCCACTTATAAGTGAGGACATACCATGCATGTCCTTTTGGATCTGGGTTACCTCACTCAACATGGTATTTTCTAGTTCCATCCATTGGTCTGAAAAATTCATGATGCCCTTGTTTTTAATGGCCGAGTACTATTCCATTGTGTAAGCGAACCAAGTTTTCTTTATCCATTCTTCAGTTGTGAAGCATCTATGTTGTTTCTGGTTTCTGGCTATTATGAATAAAGCTGCTATGAACATAGTTGAGCAAAGGTCCTTGTGGGATGGTGGAGCATCTTTTGGGTATTTGCCCAGGAGTGATGTAGCTGGCTCTTGAGGTAAAACTATTCCCAGTCTTCTGAGAAACTGCCAAATTGATTTCCAGAATGGTTGTACATGTTCATACTCCCACCAGCAGTGGAAGAGTGTTCCCCTATTCTGTTAGGCTCACAGGTAGGAACCTAGCATAATCACCCTCTGTGAGGCTCAATTCAGCAGCCAATAGAAAGAGATGCAGATCACAGCTGAGGAATGCCGAATGGCTGAGAAACACCTAAAGAAATGTTCAACATCTTTAGTCATCAGGGGGAAATGCAAATCAAAACAACCCTGAGATTTCACCTCACACCAGTGAGAATGGCTAAGATCAAAAACTCAGGTGACAGCAAATGCTGGCGAGGATGTGGAGAAAGAGGAACACTCCTCCATTGTTGGTGGGATTGCAGACTGGTACAACCATTCTGGAAATCAGTCTGAGGTTCCTCAGAAAATTGGACATTGAACTGCCTGAGGATCCAGCTATACCTCTCTTGGGCATATACCCAAAAGATGCCCCAACATATAAAAAGACACGTGCTCCACTATGTTCATCGCAGCCTTATTTATAATAGCCAGGAGCTGGAAAGAACCCAGATGCCCTTCAACAGAGGAATGGATACAGAAAATGTGGTACATCTACACAATGGAATATTACTCAGCTATAAAAAACAACGACTTTATGAAATTAGAGGCAAATGGTTGGAACTGGAAAATATCATCCTGAGTGAGCTAACCAATCACAGAAAGACATACATGGTATGCACTCATTGATAAGTGGCTATTAGCCCAAATGCCTGAATTACCCTAGATGCCTAGAACAAATGAAACTCAAGACGGATGATCAAAATGTGAATGCTTCACTCCTTCTTTAAAAGGGGAACAAGAATACCCTTGGCAGGGAAGAGAGAGGCAAAGATTAAAACAGAGACTGAAGGGACACCCATTCAGAGCCTGCCCCACATGTGGCCCATATATATACAGCCACCCAATTAGATAAGATGGATGAAGCAAAGAAGTGCAGAAGTGTAGATCGCTCCTGAGAGACACAGCCAGAATACAGCAAATACAGAGGCGAATGTCAGCAGCAAACCACTGAACTGAGAATAGGACCCCCGTTGAAGGAATCAGAGAAAGAACTGGAAGAGCTTGAAGGGGCTCGAGACCCCATATGTACAACAATGCCAAGCAACCAGAGCTTCCAGGGACTAAGCCACTACCTAAAGACTATACATGGACTGACCCTGGACTCTGACCTCATAGGTAGCAATGAATATCCTAGTAAGAGCACCAGTGGAAGAGGAAGCCCTGGGTCCTGCTAAGACTGAACCCCCAGTGCACTAGACAGTTGGGGGGAGGGCGGCAATAGGGGGAGGGTGGGGAGGGGAACACCCATAAGGAAGGGAGGGGGGGGGGATGTTTGCGGAAACCGGGAAAGGAATAACACTCGAAATGTATATAAGAAATATTCAAGTTAATAAAAAAAAAAAAAGAATGAAACAAACAGTTCTAAAAAAAAAAAAAAAAAAGAAAGAGATGCAGAGACTTACATCCAAACATTTGGTGGAGCTTGGGGAGGGAGGAAGATTGAGAGACCCGAATAGGATAGGGACTTCACAGAAAGACCAACAGAGTCAAATAACCTGGTTCTTTGGGGGCTCCCAGAAAGTGAATCACCAACCAAAGAGTGAACATTGGATGGACATAGCCCCCCCTGCACATATGTAGCAGATGAGTAGCTTGATCTTCATGCAAGTCCCCCACCAACTGGAAAAGGGGCTGTCTCTGGGCCTGTTGCCTGCATCCCAAGCCCTACATGGATCACCTTGTTTGGCCTCATAGTGACTTGATATGTCACTATGGTGTTTAGTGGTGGTGGGTGTTTAGTGGTTCTCTCAAAAGAGAAGGGGAAAGTGAAATGGGGAGAGGATTTGTGTGAGAAGTCCTGGGAGGAGGGGCTGATATTGGGTTGTAAAATGAATGAATGAATGAATGAATGAATATGTATCTTCCCCTTCAGAGGCTCACATTCATAGGCCCTTCAGGGTGCATTAATGCTTTTGCTATATAGAGTGTTGGGCTGCAGAAACATTGGAAGAGAACTGATTACCTTCTGTAGTTGTTAATTCTCTCATTGGTGTCAGAAAATACATGACAAAATATAAGGAAGGAAAAGGTCAGTTTGGCTCACGGTCTGAAGGTGCAGTCCATCATGGCTGGGACATTATGACAACTGGAGCTTGAGATAGCTGGTGGCATTGCACCCAAAGTCAAGAACAGAGAGGTCAATGCCACTTCTTATGTGCTTTCTCCTAATCCAGCCCAGGACCCAGCCCAACGTTTGGTGCCACTGACAGAATTAGTTAATCCAATGTAGAAACTCCCTCACAGACACACTCTGAGACTTGTCTCCAAGGTGGTTCTGACAATCAATATCAATCACTGTACTTTTCTATTTCGTTCTAGAAATGAAACTTCATCTCATTTATCTGGGATTTCACAAAGCAACCTTTATCCCTGTGGATCTCAGATGATGGATTTAGTCTCTTTACACTGATAGATGATAAGAAACACAGGGGTTATTTATAGTCATTTCATGGTTGTATAAATATTCAAAGTGTTTTATAAACGCTGGCACAGATGCCCAGTGCTGACAACCTGTGTTGACAGTAGCCCTGAGTTTTGGAGGACACCTTCTGACCCAAAGTTAAACCTTATGTGTGGGAAGGGTATCTTAGAGAGGGATATAAATGGTTGACTGTTTGCCACCAAGTCCTATCACTGTGTTGCATCAGGTATGAGTGTTAATGGCGACCACCAAAAAGTCATCCTTGCAGGTCAAGCCTGGTGACCCTCCTTCACACATGGAGAAGTTTCTAAGACCATTAAGTGCTAAGTCCTGTGCTAAATCTCCCTTACCTTTGGGTGGCTTGCCATCTCACCCTGCAGCCAGGTTTCCTTATTGACTGACACTAAAATTCATTAAACCTGCCTTGGTTAATGGATGTGTGCAGTTATTCAGGGCAAACATGATAGGCAATGGACAAGAATGCAACATGTTCTGAGGCCAGCAATATTTTTCCTATTGTAAAACAATTCTGTTCACCTACCTTTTCATTTCTTTGTGAATTTCATACATGAGGACTATGTTTATATCACTTCAACCCCTCCTTCTCCCCCCTCTAACACCTTCTGCCCACCTCGTCCTTTTTCTCAAATGTGTGACTCCTTTATTATATATCTTTATTATATATGTATATATATGTATATATATATGTGTGTATATATGCTTGTACACACACACACACACACATATATCCTGTTAGATAAGCCCATTTAGTGTTGCTCATATGTACATGTGTTTAAAGCTGACTACTTAGGATTGGAAAATCTATCAGGAAGTTCATCCTAAAGAAGATTGATTCTCCCTCTCTGGGCAGCCATTGAATGCCTGTATCTCTTCATCTAGCAATAGTGACTTGTGAGACTTTCCCCATCAATGTTACCATGTCAACTGGTATCATTGTGCCTGCCTTGTTTAGGTGACCATGTTATTAGGCATCTGTAAGTGAAGTTCCCTGAAATATAGGGAAGACACTATTTTGTAGCAAACATAGTGGTCCTCTAGCTCTTAACATCTTCCCTCATCCTCTTTTACAGTGATCCCTGAGCTTTGGAAGAGTAGCATTGTGTATGTATCAGTTGGAGTTGTTGGACACCCCACAGTAATATATTCTTTGCATTTTGACCAGTTGTGAATCTCTGTAGTAGATAGGGGTAAAGGCTATATGTATCTAAAGGTATAAGAATATGTATTTATTTAGAATGCAATTAGAAATTACACTGATTTAGGAAATAGTAGTAAGTTCTCCTTAGGCTCTGTGATCTTACTAGCCATGTATAGTTTGGATGTTAAAGTTTACAGTACCAAGTATGATTTTCGTGTTATGTATAAGACTCTAAGTTCAATTAGACAGCTTCAGTTGTTCCCAAAATATAAGTGCCACTGTTGCACCCTTAGAGGATGTCATGCCATGTTGGTCATTGCTGTGGTTTTTAGGCATGACAGGGATAGACTGTGGACTGCTTTTATCTCTTGGAAGCTTGCGTGGTACCTTCTGATACTAAGAGCTAGTCCTCTTGCTTCCAGGTTAGTTTTATAAAGATTTTTTTTTAAATGTAGTATAGTCTGTGTATGCATACAATGTATGCCTGCAGGGGGCAGAAGATGATGTCAGATATCCTGAAATTACATGTCTTTGTGAGTCTCTTCTTCACATGGGTGCTGGGAACTGAACTTGAGTCCTCTGGGAGAGCAGTAAAAGCTTATACTACATAAGCTTGAATGGTTGTCTTTTTACAGGTGGCCCTACTTTGCTTCAGTCCATCGTGGTGTAGTCTGCTCTCTGGGGATCCACACCCAGCATCTGAGCTTAGTGTTGTAACTTCATGGTTTTGCCCAGAGTAACATTTTGTGGTGACATGCATGGCTTGGACAAAGGTTTCTGAAGTTAGTTGACGTTCTTCTTTTACAAACTGCTACCTTTGGAGATTGGTTTTCTCTGGCAAACCCAGTCTCTGTCCTGAGAATCTTGGCAGCATCAGATGTCTGCTTGGCTTTTGTATGTTTAATGTTATACTTCAGTGGTTCTCAAACTGTGGGTTATGACCCCTTTGGCAAAGCTCTATGTCCAAAATGATTTACATTACAATTCATAACAGTAGCAAAATTACAGTTATGAGGTAGCAATGAAATAACTTTATCATTGGGGGGTCACCACAGCATGAGGAACTGTATTAAAGGGTCACAGCATTAGGAAGGTTGAGAACCACAGTTTTTGGTTTGATAACCATTTTTATTTCTAACTTGGTGGGACTTTTTTACCTGGTAGCCTTCTGTGAGTACAAAGACTACTATAAATGGATACGTGTATTTGATTTCTGTTCACTGGCATGCCATAGCAGGCTCCTTAGGACTCCAGGGCAGAATGGGTGCTGGTGAGTCTCGTTGATAATCACCAACATCCCAAATAAGAACATGAAAGGGGCTACCTATGCAAACCATAAACCAGAAACATGAGTTAGCATTTGCAGGAGAAATGTGTCCGAGGTGGCAGAACTTCACTCTTTGGCAAATACTACTGAAGCTGGAAGTCAGTCATCCCCGTCCCTGGATTTAGGTGAAAGGACCCAATTTGTCAACTGCCTTCCCAAAGAGAAATCTATGTCTCCAGAGAGGACTTAGAAACTTCAGGAACTCATTTCTTTATTGGCTTATACTATTGAAACTTTGCCCAGGGTTAAGTTTTTAAATTTTATTTTATGTGCATGGATTATTTTGCCTGAATACAAGTCTATGTACCCTGTATGTACTTGGTGCTCACAGGGGCCAGAGAGAACAGGAGTTAAAGACCCACCATGTGGATGCCGGCAATTACACTTGACTCCCCTGGAAGAACAGCAAATGCTCTTAAACACTGAACCATCTCTACCAGAACTCACTGTGGCTACAGTCCAGACTTTTTAAAAATATTATATTTTAATTGATTCTCTGAGACTGTCATACATTTATACAATGCCCATTGATCATATCACCCCAGATCTTCTCCTCACCCTCTACCCTTTCTAAAATTCATGCATTTTTTTAAAAAAAATAAATTTATAATTTAGTAGGACTGTACGTTTTTTGTCAGCTTGCCTTAAACTCAGGTGGTCTGGGAAGAGGGAACATCAATGCAGAAAGCACCTATTCCAGATTGGCTACTGGGGACATCCATGGGAGCATTTTCTTGATTAATATTTGATGTGAGGTGACACAGCCTGCTATGGGCAATGCCATTCTTGAACAGGCTGTCCTGGGAGTATAAGAAAGGTTAGCCAAACATTATCCTGAAGTGCAAGCCAGTAACAGCATTTCTGCCCAGCCTCTGCATCATTTCCTGCCTTGAGTTCCTACCCTGAGTTTCCTCCATGATGAACTCTAATTTGTAAGGTCAGATAAACCCTTTCATCCTCAAGTTGCTTGTGGTATGGTGTTTACCACAGAAATAAAAGTAGATTAGAGCATTCATCCATTAGTCCAGTTTGTACAGCTCTTGTACTCATGGGTATTAGACCATCCATAGACGCATGGTTGATAACTTAGTAGGGGCCTGTAGTCGTTAAGGAAACTGATTCTCCCTCCCACCCCCTAGAAGCTGTCAGTTGTCAATAACGTCTTAGCTAGGGGCCAGAGCTTGTTAGCCATTACCCCTCCATGCTGGGCGTGTTGATTAGTTTGATCTTGTGTAGTCTTGTGAAGGCATCACAGCCACAGTGAGTTCATGAATGCAGTGGTCCTGTCCTGTGCAGAAGACACTGTTTCACTCTCATTTCCCTGACCTCTGATTTTTAAAACCTTTCTGCCCCTCAAATGGTCCATGAGCCTTGGGATGAAGGCATACAATATAGACATACTGTTTGTGGCTGACCATGTGAGTCTCCATGTTAACTGTCATTCATGGCACAAAGAACATTCTCTAATGAGGTCTGAGAACCACATCACTCTATGGGTAGAAAGAGATACATATTTAAAGGGATGCCTGGTGCCGTGTCCATTTAGCAAAATAACAGTAGTTCAACACTGGGGTTTATAAAACTATGGTTTCTTTGTCAGATTTACAGTATCTGTCTTTCCCATGGATGTGGCCTTAAATCTAGTCAAAAACAAAGGATAAGTTTTAAGCAGATAATTGTTTAATCACAAATCAGCACCCTATGTAAGCTGTCACTGAGCAAACTAGGGAGCAGTCCCTGTGATGCTTAATGTGGCTTAGTCTGCTTTTCTTGAAGAACCAGAAGGGCCTGTGTTTCTCCCTTTCTCTTCCTTTTGTAGTCTTGGTCCATTGCTTGATTTCTGTTTCCAAATCCCCTGTTGAAAGCTGAGTGTGAGGATGACAGGTACAGGCAACCAGAGGCTTTGTGTAAGGGCAATGATACTGGATGGAGAAGAAGAAAGGACTGAGAGGATGGGAAATAAAGAAAGTTGGAAATGGTCTGGCTGAAGCTCTGGAGACAGCTCCAAGTATAGTGTACAAGGAGCCCAACACACACTTCTATATTATGATGAAATGTAGAAATTTACAAACCAGGAATAGTAGAAATGGCTCTCACTGTTATTGGTGCAACTCCCTACTGTTTAACATGTTAAACATTGCCCCATGGCTTCAGGAGGCTGGAATTTATGACCTTTATTTTCTTGTGGGAGAAACTCAAGCAAACAATTGTTAAGTTGTAAAAGGGAGATTTCTAATGTAAATATCTGACATCCACAATATTCCAGCATCTAAACTATCTTCAGCACCATCATGGTGCTACAGATGGAAAATTCCAACACCTGACTTCGTGACAAGTCAAAATGTGGGCACATTGACAGTATTGTAGAAAGTGACTTTCAGTCTCTGTCTATGAGGTCTGAGAATTATAAATAATGATTTCATATTTAGAAGATTTCATCACCCAAAATTTCTTATTATTTATATGTAAATACCACCCTACTCCACTCCCAAGCACTGGAGTTGCAATAATATTGCCATGCCTGTTTTTAATGTGGGTTTAGGTGTTGAGGGATAGACTTCAGGTTCTCATGTTGGAAGGAAAGCACTTCCCTGCCTGAGGCAGGTGGATCTCCATGAGTTTGAGGCCAACAAGATCAACACAGTGAGAGACCCTGTCTCCAAAACAACAACAACAACTAAGTTGGTTTTTTGGGGGGCCTGAAAATCTGCAAAGAACAGTGTTCTAGGGATGGTTTCCATTGCTGTGAAGAGACACCAGGAGCAAGGCAATTCTTATAAGGGAGAGCATTTCATTGGGGCTGGCTTACAGGTTCAGAGATTCAGTCTAATATCATCAGGAAGCATGACAGCATCCAGGCCGTCATAATGCCGGAGAAAGAGCTGGGAGTTCTACATCTTGTTCTAAAGGCAAATAGGAGAAGACTGGTTTCTGGGAGCTAGGAGGAGGGTCTTAAAGCCCATGCCCACAGTGACACACTTCCTCCAGTAAGACCACACCTCATCCAACAAGGCCATAATACCCAATAGTGCCACTCCCTGGGCCAAGCATTCAAACCACCACAGGTTTTAAAGAATTGATTGAGTTCGTTGAATCCTGAGACAGAGTAGTGGATGTATTCCCACCATTGGCTGGAAAGTTCTGTTTTTAGTATATGCGCTGCCGAAGCGAGCACGGCTGGAAAGTTCTTAACCAGCTGGGATTAAGATCATAAATTTGTGAGAGCTGGTAGATAGCTCGGTGGATAGGAGTGCTTGTGAACTAGCGTGAGGACTTAAACTTGAATCCTCAGAACCTACATAAAAAGCCAAGCGTGAACATAATACCTATAACTCCAACGTGGGGGCAGGGAGGATCCCCCAGTGCTTGCTGGCTATCAATCAGCCTAGCTCCAGGTTCAGTGAGAGACCCTGTCTCAGGAGACTGTTAGAGTAGAACACCTGACATATTCCTCTGGCCTCCACATACATGTAAATATACAACAAAGACATGCTCGTATGTGCACACACACACACACACACACACACACACACACACACACACACACACACACAGAGAGAGAGAGAGAGAGAGAGAGAGAGAGAGAGAGAGAGCGCCAGCCCTTTTCACAGTGCAGTCCTTCCAAGATATGTGCTATTACTCTTCTGATTTAGTGTTTGTGGTGAGATGCAACTAGAAGGCAAGTCACTACATCAGTCCAATCTCTTGTTTATATAGTTAAAGAAGAACAGACACCACCCCCTAAAATTCCATGGACCAATAAATCATGCACTAAATAAGGCCTCCAACAGAGCGAGGCCGCATATGGCAGAAACCCATCCTCAACGCTGTACTGGTTTGTTCCTTTCTCTGTCCCTCCTTCCTCCCCCCTTTATTATTCTTTTCCTCCTTCCCTCTCCTCCCTTCCTCTCTTACTCCCTCCCCATCTGTCTTTTCCTTTTCCTTTGTTGCATCAGAATTTGAACCAGTAGAAAGAAGGTATTTTGGAACACCAAGTGGGAGAGTGCAGTTAAGTTGTAGGAGGTGGACTGTTAGGAGGAACAGCTCTGCGGGGAACATGATCTTCTCTTTGAGGAGCCATATGCTGTAGCTCTTTGACCGTGCTGAAGCCCCAAAGCTCCAGAGGAACCCAATTGCTCTGTTGGAACTTCAGATAGTGCAGAAGGCCACTGTAGCGCAGCTTCTGCCCCACTGACGGTCTAGGGTGCGGTTCCAGTTAGGGAGAATATAAAATAGTTTCCTTCCCAGCAGTGCCCCAATGGTGGTAGGTTTTATTTTTACTTTTTTTCTTTTATATGCCGTCGACAATTCTGCTCATGCTTTAAAATGCTCTGGGCCCAGAGTGAGGCCTTTATGGTGCTGATTTTGATTGCGCCCGCATACTGTATTTATTTGCTATTTAAATCATCTTTGTCTGGAGCAGATCCCTTGTCTGAAGCATCTGACCCCTGCTGTTGTTAATGAAGGGAAAGGGAAGGGGAGGCAGGTCCCCTCAGAGCAGCCTATTGTGTGTAAGCATCCCAGGGGAAGGGGAGAGAATATGAAATTCAGCATGACCAAGAGCTGGTTGGCTGTTGTTGGAGAGAGGCTTTGTCTGAGTTGTGTCTCTTCCTGGTCCTAGGACCGACTGATGGATAGAGGGACTGTTCTAATCATGGGAAATATACAATATCATTGTTTTCCTCCCCATTGGCCTTCCATCCAATTGTTCCTGTACTTTTCTTGGACTCTTGCCTCTTTTGTCATGCCTCAGGGTGACATCAGGTGCTGAGTGACCAAGGTCTGCCTGTTTTCCATGAGTGGGAAGATCTGGACTTGGGAATCCTACCCCCAACTCCCAAACCCCTCAGAAGAGTAAAAATCAGGGCCTTGGACAAACTAACCTTACTTAAGGCAGGACGTGGGCAGAACTGGGAGAAAAAACAAAGAATGAGGCTGGCAGATTAACCCCATTTCTTAAGATTTTTACTATTTTCTTCATGGCCAACTTATTTTTTGTATTCATTTCCTAGAACTTAAACCTCGAGCCCCCTGGATTCAGGAAAGTACACTGCTCTGACCTGTATACCCAGCCCTCTGATCTTTTAACAAAATCTTATGAAGTTGTTATTCCTCTGGATCCCTGAGCTGTTGGGTGAACCTTGAGTTTGTGTCTACAGTATCCCCACTGCTTCCCCTTATATCTGTAATCTCTAGTAAGCTTGATGTGACTGCTCTAGACATGACGGGGGGTGGGAGATGACCGAGTTCTCGAAATCATGCACCAATCTCCTAGAGGAGCTGAGTTCAATTCTCAGAACCCACCCTGGGCAGCTCGCAACTCCCTCTAACTCCAGCTCTAGGGAGATTTGATGCCTCTGGCTGTCACAGGTACTCATGCACTCGTACGTGGACACACACACACACACACACACACACACACACACACACGCACGTGCACACATACACTTAAAGCTAAAGTAAATCTTGAAAATACTTTTTACATTTGGTATTATTCAGGTGTGTGTGTGTATGTATGTTTACATGCATGCATGTATGTATGTATGTATGTATAATATAGGAGGAGAGTTTGTTCTCTTCTCTCACATAGGATCTAGGGATTGAACTCAGGTCATCAGACTTGGCAGCAAGAGCCCTTGTGTACTGAGCCATCTTACCAGCTCCCATGAGTTCTTTTAATAACATTATCCTTGTAACATTGGTTACATTGCTTGCAGTCTTTTGAGCTCCTGTTCTGGGCATGTTGGTCATATTATCAGCCCGGATGAATGTACCTGCCTGAAGTAGACACAGTGACTATTCCTATAGAAAGGAAGCTGCAGAGGCACCAAGAAATTACTCAAGTCAGCACCCAAGCTAGAAAGGTGGAAGCAGGAGTCTTCCCCACCCCCACCCTCATCCCACCATGTCTGGTTCTAGTTCTCTTCTGACTAGTGTCTGTGAAAATTATTTCCCACTCTGTTCTCTGGAAATGGATGTCCTGGTTTTCTCAGTGAGCAACTAGAACTTGGCCACAGAGGCACTGGATTGTCTTTGTTTCAGCTCAGGTGATACCCATCAAGTTCAAGTGGTGCTGAAACACAAGATCTGGCAAGTATACATGGACATTCTCAGTGTATCTGTCCATGCAGAAGGCTAGAGGCGTGCCAGGCTGGTGAGTTCCCACGGATCAGAGCAGTGGTTTGGAGAGTAGTTGATTATGTGGGACTCTTGCACAAATATACTATGGAAATACTGTTTCTTCAGTGATCTTGTAGCGTATTTCTTTGCTTTTACTTGTATTTTCCCCTTGTATATATTTATCTTGGAATTATTAGGAACCTGAAACTTTATACTTGAAATGTGGTTAATTCTAATTAATGTGTTACCTATGCCAGTTCACACTGAAGTTTTATCTCTTATCTCTTTGAAAGCAAAACCTTGAATGACTTTATTTATTTTATTAATGTATATATTTACTAATATGTATCTATATATTGCTAGGCATGGCGTCACACACTTTTAATTTCAGCATTCTGGAGGCAGAGGCAGGTGGATCTCTGTGAGTTCAAGGCTAACCTGGTCTACATAGAGAGATCCAGAACAACTAGGATTACATAGAGAGAGAATTTCTTTCAAAAAAAAAAAATCAAGATCAAAACCAAAAAACAAGAAAGTGAGAATTCCTATTTTAAGCTAGGCAGAGTAGCATATTCCTTTATTCCACCACTTGGGAGCAAAAGCAGTGGATCTCTGCGGTTGAGGACAGCCTGGTTTACAAAGTGAGTTCCAGAAGAACCAGAATTACACAGACAAAACCTGTATTGAAATACCAAAAGAAAACATGTTTTTAAGGTTTGTATTTAATTTTTTTCATATAATATATTTTGATTATATTCTTTTCTCTCTCCCAGTTGCTCTAAGCTCCTCGCCACCGCTCTATCCACCCAATTTCATGTTCTTTCTTTCTCACTCACAAAAACAAAAACAGGAAAAAAAAAACAAACAAAATAAAAAGTGAAAATTGGCAAGATAAAGCAAACCAAAAAGTCAAAACCAAAACCAACCAACAAACGAGAGACACACACACAAAACCAGAATGTATTCTGTGTTGGTCGCCTGCTCCTAGGCACAGAACCTGTCCTGACGTGTGGTTGACATGTGCAGTAATACCCCAGTAGAGCAAACTGGTGTTTCCCTTCTGCAGCAGGTATGTATTACAGAGAGCTTCTCGGGGGAGCCGTGAGACTGTCTGCTTGCCTTCTCAGTGCTGGGATTTTATCTGGTTTGAACCTGTGCAGGTCTTGTCACAGTCTCTGAGAGTTCACATTTGTATCCGTTTTGTTATGTCTGGAAGATGCCAGTGCTTTGCCTTGAGCCATCTCCCTAGGGCCTCATTACAAG
Source organism: Rattus rattus (assembly GCF_011064425.1). NCBI lineage: Eukaryota > Metazoa > Chordata > Mammalia > Rodentia > Muridae > Rattus > Rattus rattus. The sequence goes on from NC_046159.1 coordinate 54,315,353, forward strand.
GTTTTTGTTTCTTGTACAGCACTTTTATTTCACACGCGTCAATGAGTGATTTGTTTTGTTTGTTTTGCTTCTACAATGTCTGCTAGATCATCTTATGTTTAATTAAACACTGGGACTCAATAACCTACAGTAAACTACGTCGTTTGACATCAGGTTTCTCAAAAAGCTGTAGAGCGATGACTAGCACTGCGGCAAGGTTAGGCCTCCTTTGAGAAAGTGAGTGTGTGGCGGTGATGTGGCAGGAGCATCTTCATGGTTCTCGGAGACTCAATGTGTGCTAGCAGTGTTTCTCAACCCCTTTGGGCCCTGTATCTGATGTGGGGTGTTGCACATCAGATATCCTACATATCTGATATTTGCATCACAATTCAGAACAGTAGCAAAATTATAGTCATGAAGTAGCAATGAAGTAATTCTATGGTTGGGAGTCTCCAGGACACAAGGATCTGTACTAAGGCGTCAGAGCATTAGAAGGTTGAGAAAGTCTGTATGACTGCTCAGGGCATGCAGCTATAAGAGGTTGTTTTGTTATGTTTTATTTTATTGGCTTCTTTAAATTTACATTTATCCCCTTTCCCAGTTTCCCCTTCAGAAATCCACTATCTCCCCCTGCTTCTATGAGGGTGCTCTTGCACCTACCCACATATCCCTCCCACCTTCACACCCTGACCTTCCCTTACACTGTGGCATTGACCCTTGACAGGACTAAGGGTCTCTCCTCCCATTGATTACTGACAAGGCCATCCTCTGCTGCATATGGGGCTGAAGACTTGGGTCCATCCCTGTGTACTCCTAGGATGGTGATTTAGTTCCTGGGAGCTCAGGGGGATCTGGTTGACTGATATTGTTGTTCTTATGGGGTTACAAAACCCTACAGATCCTTCAGTCCTTTCTCTAACTCCTCCATTGGGAAACTTGTTCTAGTTCAATGGTCAGCTCCGAGCATCCACCTCTGTATTTGTCAGGCTCTTGCAGAACCTCTCAGGAGACAGCTATATCAGGCTCCTATCAGCATGCACTTCTTGGCATCCACAATGTTGTCTGGGTTTGGTGTCTATATATGGGATGGATCCCAGGTGGGGCAGTCTCTGGATGGCCTTTCCTTCAGTCTCTGCTCCACACTTTTTCTCCGTATTTCCTTCTGTGAGTATTTTTGTTCACCCTTCTAAGAAGGACTGAAGCATCCACACTTTGGTCTTCCTTCTTCTTTACATTCATGTGGTCTGTGAATTGTATCTTGGGTATTCCAAGCTTTTGGGCTAATATCCACTTGTTAGTAAGTGCATACCACATGTGTACTTTTGTGACTGGGTTACCTCACTCAGAATGATATTTTCTAGTTCCATCCATTTACCTAAGAATATCATGAAGTCGTTGTTTTTAATAGCTGAGTGGTACTCCGTTGTGTAAATGTACCACATTTTCTGTATCCATTTCTCCATTGAAGGATACCTGGGTTCTTTCCAGCTTTTGGCTATTTTAAACAAGGCTGCTATGAACATGGTGGAGCATGTGTCCTTGTTATCTGCTAGAGCATCTTTTGGGTATAGGCCCAGGAGTGGTATAGCTATAATAAGTTTTTAATGTTCCTAGAACCCTAGGCATAGCTCCCTGTTACACATCTGGACTTTTCTTATTTCAGAAGCAGCTTAGTTCTCAGGATTTCTAATCCCAAACATAAGCAAGGTTGTCTGGTAGTATAGCGTCTATACAATATCATCTTAGTTTTCAGAAGAGCTGGTCGGATAGCTGAGGTCAAAATGGTAGCATTTTTCACTTTGAATTGCTTATGTAGTGTAGCAAAATATACAAAAGACCAAACAAATAAAAAAAAACCCAACAACTTAGTTTGCATTCCCCTGATGTTTCTGGTGGATTTTTTCTATGTTAATCAGATATTTGTGTGTCATCTTTTGAGGACTGTGTATTTGTTTTGTTTGCCCACTTATTGATTGAGGCGTTCGACTCCAGTTCTTTGTGTAGTCTAGATACCCCTTATCAGCTGTGCACGTCTGCAAAGATCTCTCCATTCTGTAGGCTCTCTTCACTGGACTGTTTCTTTTGCTCTTCCAAAGACTTTAAATCCATTAAGATCTCATCTATAAGTTGTTGGCTTTATTTCCTGAGCAACTGGAGTTGTTTTTTTGTTTTTTTGTTTTTTTCTTTTTTTTTAAGAAAGCCCTTGCCAATGTCTGTGTGTTCTGTATATGTTTTCCTCCAGCAGTTTGAGGTCTAATATTAAGGCTATTGGTCTGTTTGTTTAAGTTTTGATCAGGGTGGGAGAAAAGGGTCTAATTTCATTCTCAACATTTGGATACCCACCCTTTTCAGCATCTTTTTTGAAGAAGCTGCCATCTATCTATCCATCCATCTGTCATTCCTATCTATCTGCCCACGTAGAAGTAGCCGTAGCTTCGTGGGCTTATATCTGAGTCCTCTGTTCTATAGTGCTATGCATCTGTTTTGTTCCAATGCCATGGTGAGTTTGTTACTATGGATCTGTAATATAACTTGAGATAAAGCCTTATATTTTTGGTTGTGAGCCTAGCCTTTAACGACTGAGCCATTTCTCCAGCCCAACTTGAAATAAAGTACCATCCCTTTTTTTATTTCTTTCAGAATTTTTGGCATATTTTGGGCGGGTTATTCAGTGAAACTGCAGACCCAAGAATGTGCCTCAAAAGCTGATTTTTTTTCTAAAAAGAAATTTCTATCCATCTTTATTGGTAAATAGTATGTACAGATATCAGCCTTTCTGTGTGATTTCTCTATCTGCTTAGGAAAGGACTTTGCATAGGAAAAGAGATTGGAGTGGTGGTACGAACAATGACCCAGATGGGTGGGTTTTAGTGTCCATCGTCCAGGAGATTTTATCTACAAATCAGGAAGTCTTTATTCATGCACTTCCTTCCACCTTGTCATAATTTATGTTGTCACTCCATTGTCTAGCCCCTCTTTCTTTCTGTACATATTCATGGAGTTTAAACTCTAATAGTTTAGCCCTTCTTTTGAGTGTCCCATGCCCATCTCTGTGTATGACTCTTGCGTTTCCCTGTGTTAATGGTTGTATTTTTTAATTGATGATGTGTAATAGCAGTTTATTTTCTAGCCAAAAATAATTATGAGATCTTAAGGAAATCATTATATTGAAAATTTCTCCAAGCTGTAAAATCTAAGTGAAGTAAAATCCAGCAGAATCCTTGTCTGGTGAGGACTTGCTCTCTGCTTCAGAGGGAGCTCCACCTTGCTGCAGGTTACATGGCAGAAAGGGCAGCCAGTCTCCATTCAGTTCTCTTCTTCTATAAAAGCAATTGTCCCATTTGTGAGGGAAGAGTCCTCGTGACTTAGTCACTTTCTTCAGAGAGCTTACCTCTGAGTACTTTCACGTAGTGTTTAACGTAACATATGAATTTTGAGAGGATTAATTCTTAGAACTTGATAGCTCCCAAACTTGTTGGTAGAAGACTTTTGGGGGCACACAGTGAAGGTGCAGATTCCTGGGGGCTTCACATGGAGCACCTGGCTTAGCCTCTCTGGGTCAAGCATATCCCCTGAGTTATAAGTGGTAGACCCTTTCTACCACTTCCTCTCACCTGTGTGTTTTTTTTCTTCTCTCCTTCTCTCCCTTCCCTCCCTTCCTTTCTGTTTTGTTTTGTTTGAGATAGGGTCTCATGTGACCCAGGGTAGCTTTGATCTTGCTGTGTAGCTGAGGCTGGTCTTGAACTCCTGATCCTTTTGCTTCTACCTCCAAGTGCTAATAGGCATGCACCTTCAAATCTGGATTCCCTGAATCAAGGTATAAGTAAATATAGATAGGCAAATATCTATGGCTATCACTGTAGATAAAAGCATAGGCAAGAACTTTCTGTAAAGGACTCCAATTGGTCAATAACTAATGCCAACACCTGACAAACGGGTTTTAATGAAATTAAGTGTTCTGAGCAGCAACGGAAATGGTCAAGTGAAAGGAAAACCCATAGAATGGGAGAAAATTTCTGCTAACTATGTTAAGACTTTTCATTGTTTTGGGAATCTCTGTTTGTTTGTAGGAAGCATTTGCCAGTAATCTAGTCAGTTTCCCTTTATTCTTCTTTTGCTTGCACTGTAGGGTATAGTTTACTTCCAACTAGGTTCTGTCCCTTCCACTTCCAAAGCCATGTCTCTGTGAGTTCTCCACTGTCAAGAAACAGTTAGCACATTATATTAACTCATGGATATAAATTAGTTCATAACCCATACCAGGGTTATATTGCTGTTTTCTTGTTGTTGTGCATGAGTGTGCATAAAGGCCAGAGGTCTGCCTGGGGTATATTTCCTCAGGATGCTACATATCTTATTGTTTGAGACAGAGTCTCTCTCTTTTGGTTCTGTTGGTTGACCAGTAGTCCCAGGGATCTTTCCATCTCTCCCTTCTCAGCACCATGATTATAAGCTCATGGCACAACATTTTTAATTTTTTACTTGAGTTCTGTGGTCAAATTTGTGTCCTCATGTTTGCATGGCAAGCACTTTACTGACTGAGCTACCTCTCTGGCCTCAATACGACATTTAAAAAATTCTAATTATTCTAATTAATTATTCTAATTAATATGTCATTATGTGCACTGCATGCAGGGCCTTGAGATGCTGAAAATGGAATTTCACATCTGTCTCTCTTGTTTAGTAGTCCTGTTGATTATGGTAAGTTTCCAGGCCCTCTAGGTCTTACTTTTCTTGCATATGAAAGGAATCTAGTGTGGGACCTCCCGTATTAAGCAAGTGTTAGGGTTCAATGAGATGCTGTGTATAGCATGCTTAGCACAGCAGTGGGCTAACAAGCTAAGTGAAGTAACTACCGGTTGTAAACAAGAGTGTGTTTCTTTGCTCAGTTGGTAGGATACTTTGCTTCATGCTCAATTTTGGTTCTAAAGGGCTTCCTTGCTTCTTGGTGGAAGTACCTTATAAGCAGATAACCCAAGGCTATGCTTATAATCCATGGTTCATGTGGCTCATTCCCAGAGTTGTGTGCAGTGTGCACACAAATGGCATTTTGTACCAATTCAGACTTCTAGAAAAGTCCTCAGTGAAACCTAATTCAGAGCTCTAGAAGAGTTATGGAAGAGATGTGAAAGCTGCTCCTGAACTGGCTGTTTCCTCCTCTCTTTCATTGACATTCTTAGCCCATTGAGACCTCCAAGTCACCTCATGTCACAGAATTCTCTAGACCTTGCTGGCCAACCTCCACCATATCCTATTGCCAAGACTCCCTGGAGGTGCTACTACTCCCTTGCCTTGAATTCTCCATACAGTATTCACTCTCCTCCATGTCTGCCTTCACTGCTGTTACCCAGTTATACCTGGGTTTGGTTCCAGGCTTGTCTTACTCGTCATATTCTGTGATGGTATTCTTGAACGATGTCACTCTTCTGAGTTCCTTAGCATTCTGGACAGGCTATCCTGAGTTCTTTAACTCTCGGATGATGTAGCCATTGACAACTCCTCTGCCTTTCTGATTGTCTAATATGAGGTGGATCTTCCTTAGAGGATATAGGACTTCTAGAATTTATTGGCATCCTGGTGCCTTGTGGGATGGAGGGATGAGAGGAGGAAGGTGACCCTTCTTATAAATAACTCAGAACATTTAAGTTTGACAGTTCTAGCTGGAGAGACTTTCTAGCATGATTTCCATATGTAAATGGCATTTTCTGGTGTAGCTTATGCAATGACAACACAAATAGATTAGTGTAGTCTACTGTCCCTGCCACCTCATTGTTCTTCTTATGGCCAAGTGGGCATGGTAATAGATCTTGTCCCAAGATTGCTGTTGATGTGAGATGATGCAAGAAAAGCTCATAGTGACAATAGATGTTTTTATGTAAGTGCAGAAGAATGTTCCAGAGACCTCCAGTGTTGTTTCTAAGATGAACCACCACCAATAGTTCTCTTCAAGGAGGAGTTGATTTTTAAAAACAATGATAATTAGGCAAGCAAACACCATACTGGTTGCAGAGAGGGAAAGGTATTCTGTTTTGGTTGTTTTTTTTGCTTTTGTTTTTCACACCTGCTTTCTCAAAGGAATGGAACTCAGTGTTCAACAAAACTTGGCAACAAGTAAAATACGTGGTTTAAAGTTGTCAGTAGTCATAGCAAATGTGAAATCAAATCTCTCATTTGCTTTGGAGGGTCTGGACAGCAAGGACAGCTGGAGTGTTGCTATTTTTTATTTCAAATAAAAGAGTCAGCTATTCGTTACCATAGAAACCACCAACCTAATTATAAGGAGTTTTGCTCAGTGGATAAAAGTCATCATTGCTCTTCTCTTCCCATGCACACCCAGATCTCCAAAATATTGCCATGGATTTGGTCTTGGATGAAGGGATTTGCTCCCCTTTTCAAGATGATTAGAATGTATTGACAGCTAATCCAGGAAAGAAAAGCAAGAAACTTGGAGAGACAGCATTCACATTTACAACTTGTGTTCTACTTTGAAGGAGATAAGGAAAGAAATAGGAAAAAGAAAAAACTCACAAGCAGTTACTAAGAACAATTAGTCTCTAAAATCCAAAGGAGCTGATCTTTCCAAATCTGCCTCTCCTCTCCCCGACACTGGGTAGATGTTCTAATTCTCGTCTAAGGGAAGAATAATGATTTCTATTCTAAATCTATCTCTGGGGTCTTCCTGGTCTGAAATCTTATGATAACATTGTATGATCAGTTACATTACATAACAGTGCAGTTTGGAGAAGGAATGCTAACTATACCCAAGAATGGACAGGTTGATCAGAGCACATGTGGGGATGAATGGATACACTCACCATCTAAGGCAGCAGGTCTCCACAAACATTAGACAACATGTATTTCCAATGGTCAGCAGCAAAATTGCAGTAACAAAGTAGCAATGAAAATAATTTTATGGTTGGGGGTCACCACACATGCAGAACTGTACTAAAGTGTCACAGCATTAGGAAGATTGAGAACCACTGAATTAGGGTCACCTCAGGGAACACGGCACCTTCTTTTATACACCTGTCTTTGAACTTTCTGTCTGCTTGTTTAAGGATCATCATAGTCATCCGGGTCTACCTGGATTTTTCTGGCCTGATCCCAAATAAATAGTCTCCTAACAGTCAGCAGACAGAAAATTAACTGAAATTGAGGAGCAAGCATTATGGGTGTATTTTGAATATAAGATCCCTCAGAGATTAGAGATTTGCATCTTCAGTTAGTATATTTTGAGAGGATTCCATTTATAGAACATAGCAGCTGTAGGCTAATGCAAGTGCTAGGCACGCTGCTTACATTTTGTTGACCTAAAATGCTCAGTTGAGCTATGAATGTTTCATACATTCCAGGAGTTCTGAGAGATCCTTCAGGCTATTTGTGATTGGAGGATGGGTCATACTTCATAGGACAGACAAGCGTCTGTGAAGAGAAGGTCTTTATGGAGACTGAAAACACTAAGCATATAAGTATGTTGGAGGACGTTGGCAAAGAGTGCATTAGGAATGAAGTCGTTTTCACAATTTATGTAACATCTCATGATGGGAGATGCTTATCTTGTGATGGGGTTCCTTACACCTTATGCGGTTTTTCTCTATTCTTCCTGCCCATCCTCCTCACTGCTCCTCCCTCTCCTCCTCCCTCTCCTCCTTTTCCTCCTCCCTCTCCTCCTCCCTCTCCTCCCTTTCCTCCTCCCTTCACTTTGTGTAGACGGGCACACATGTATAGGAGTTACCCTTGTGTGCTTTTTCTCTGTTCTTACTGCCCATCCTTCTCCTCTTCCCCTTCCTCCTCCTTTTCTTCCCCTCCCCTCCTGACTTTGTGTGTAGGGGACACGAATATATAGGAGTGTGCAGGTGTACATACATGGAAGTCAGAGTAGGACATCAGATGTCTTTATCCATCATTTCCCACATTATTACCATGAGACAGTCGATCTCCCAAACTTGAGTTCCCCTTCCCAGCCAGGCTGGCTGTTTAGAAGCCTCTAGGGATCTGTCCATCTTGACCCTGCCTTTATAAGCCCCCCAGCTGTGCCCAGGAGAATATTTAAGATGCCCCTTTTCTTTTTAGTTATTTGGAAACACAATCTATGTTGTTATTGGCCACACACAGTCAGCCTACTTGGCTATAGAACACTGGAACATGTGCCTGTGTAAGCGACACTCTCCCTGGTGAGCAGCACCTCTCCTCTCATCGTTCTCCTGCAAGCCTCTGTTTTCAATCATTCTATTCTCTCCTTCCTCGTCCATGCCCCGCCCCCCATCCATTATTCTATACTCTTCTTCCCAGAGCTCAACTTAGGCACATGGAAGTAACATCCTATGGGTCAGGCATTAGTGTCTCTGCATCTGCCGTGTGTGTTTCACTTAGGATAATGTACTGTGGGCTTATCTATATCATTACAAATGAGACGACTTCTACCTTTTTAAAAGGTTAACAGTGTTTATGTCACATTTAAAATCCATTTTAAGTGGCCTAGTGGCATTCTCTTCCTGGAAGTTGTAAATAATGGTGCATTGAACACAGAATGCAATCACCTCTTGAGGAAAGAGTTTCCATTCCTCTGGGTGCATACCCAGTTGCAGGACCACTGGGTTATGTGTTAATTCTGTTCCGAGTCCTCTGAGGATGCTCAACACTGCGTTCCAAAATGGTGCTAATTCACAGTCTTACCAGGAGTGTACAGAAATTCCTTTCTTTCTACATCCTGTCAACACTTATATTGTATATCACCTAACGAGTGTAAGTTGATGAACATCTTTTTTGGAGTGCATCTCGGTCATTTTTTTTTTTTTTTATTAACTTGAGTATTTCTTATGTACATTTCGGAGTGTTATTCCTTTCCGGTTTCAGACAAACATCCCTCCCCCCCCCTTCCTTATGGGTGTTCCCCCCTCCCCCCCCCCATTTGCCCCCTCCCCGACAGTCTAGTTCACTGGGGGTTCAGTCTTAGCAGGACCCAGGGCTTGGTCATTTTTAACCACGAGTCAATTCTGCTGTTCTTTGGAGAAATGTCTAGTCGGGCTCTTTTGTATTTTGTAATGAGATTATTTTTCAGTTGTTGGAAAATTTGAGTTTCTTCTTCATCTTAGGTGTTAGCCCCTTGTGGGATGTGTGATTTTCAAACCCTTTGTTTTGCCCTGTCTGCTGTCTCTATTCTTCTCACCGTGTTCTTTCTTGCACGGTGCCTTTTCATTTGCTGCAGATGCTGTTTATCTATTTTTGCTTTTATTGCCTGTGATTTAAGAGTCATATTCAAGAAATTGCTCCCCAGATTAATATCATGTTGCTTTCCCCTAGAAGTATTTCGGTTTCTAGTCTTACGTTTGAGTCTTACATTTTTCTTTAGCTTTGAGAATTTTGTACATGAGTTGGATGAAGTATCGCTGTGTCCCCCTACTGACCTCCCCAACTCTACCCAAACCTTCTTAAACATACTCCTCCTAGCTGCTTATCTCTAGAAAAAATAACCTTCTAAGTACAGTTAGAGTTACATGTGCCTGTGACTGGCAACTCTCTCAAGAATCAATTGACCACCAATTTTATGGGTTTATTTCTGCACCGTCAGTCTATTTCATTGATCAATATGTTTTTGCAGGCAGTATTGGGCTTTGTACTGCATCTTGATTTCCAGTAGTGTGGCCCTCCCCACAGCCCTACTGTTTTTGCTTCAGATGATTTCGGCTATTCATGGTCTTTCATGGTTCTTTATGAAATTGATTAGTTTTGTTTATTTTGAAAGATGGAATTTTATTGGTTTCTTTTTAGATAGTTTGCTATTAATACATAGAAATGCAACTTTACTTAGTTCTTATTCCATTTTAATAGACTTGAAGCTTTCTACATATAAGGTTGTAGTATCTATAGACAAGCAATTTTACTCCTTCTAGTCCAATTTGAATGCTTTATATATCTTTTCCCCAGTTGCCGTAGGTGGTTTTTATTGTACACTCTTTAACCTCCATGTTTAAATTTACACATAAGGTTTTGTTTTGATTTTGATTTATTGTTGCTTTGATGCTTTTTATAAACAGATTATTTCCTTATTTCCTTCTGATATCTTCTGCCACTCAGATATTTTTTAATGTTTATGATTTGTTTGTTTATGTTTTTAATGTTTACCTACATATACGTATATGTTCTACATATTTGCCTGGTGCCCTCAGAGGCCAGAGAGGATGTCAGATCCCCAAGGACTGGAGTTAAAAAGGGTTGTGAGCTGCCATGTGGTGCCGGGAAGGGAATCTAGATCCTCTGGAAGAACAACCACCATTCTTCCGTGGTGAGCCGACTCCTAGGCCTCTGTCTCTCTGATCTTACTGCGGGATGTACTTTGTTGCATCCTGGTCTCTCTTCAAACAGGAGTTCTTCAGAGAGAACTCTCCTTTCTTGGCTATCTTGGTTTTGATAGCAGATCTCCATTCCCCTCACTCACAGAGCTATCCTGTTTACATGATGAAATTTTCTTATAGAATTTTATTACATAAAATTCGACTATGAAGTCTAGTAATCTATGTGGTAGGGAAGCTTAGTTTTCTAGAAGGTAGACTCAAAAGGACAGGGGTATCTTCTAAGTTATTTACTTATGTACTTACAGTTTAGAATTCTGCATCATGCTAAGAATAAAAAATATGGGTTGAGAGCATTAACCAGTGAGAGACTGGTATAGTAAAATGAATCCTAAGAATTCTGGTGTCTTCTTAATATACAGATGAAGAAACTGGGCTTAATTTTCTAGAGATAATTATGATGTCCCGTGCTTCTCATAGAAAAGGCAAGTAGTTGACTTTCCTAAGAAACTCTGTGATTCTTGAATTAATAACTCCTTAAATTATTCAGCAATCCAGCCCTGCCATGCCTAATATATTTTCTCAGTTATACAAATCTTATTGACTGTATTTGAGATGTTTTATTTATAAGAAAGCTGTCTTACTCTGTTTGTAACTCTTTCTCATAATACCTGAGACTGAATCTAGTGAACCAAACCTTGCTGGCCCACAGTTCTGGCGGTCAGGAAGTCCAGTACTGAGGTGGAGGGGGGCTGGTGTCCAGTCCTGGGGGAGGGGTTGATGTCTGATATCTACTTCCTTTATCATCTGTAACAGAAGATAAAAGAAAAAAAGTATAAAAACGAGAACAAAGGGAGCCCAAACTCTACATTTTATAACGGACAACACTCCTGAGATGATGAAAATGAATCTATCTTCAGAACCTCGACACCTCCACTGTCACCCACCCAGCTCTATAGCACTGGAGATAGAGCTTTCAAAGTGGTGGTGGGGGGGGGGTGGAAGCTTTCAACCATAACAATTAGTTTCTAAGTCACTGTGTGGATTTACTCTTGTTAAACTTTAGCAATGTTGTTGTAGATGTTTTCATTGATATTTATAACTAACCCATTTAAACAGTATGAGCTCTGTGTTTAAATGTATCCCAGAGTTGTTCAATGACTCAAGAGTAAACCTCAGAGGTCGCAGCTTCACCACCCCTAATAATGTAAACACACTAGGGGTCACTTTCCAGAACCCCAGCATTTTCTACCCACGTCTAGTCTAGGTACCTACTAGTCAAGTTTCTCTTGTAGACTTGCTTTTTCTGATCATTTTTACAAATTGAACCATGACATAGGTGGCCTTTTGAGTCTGATTGTTGTTACATCAGCATTATATTATTAGGATGATTTTGTTGTAGAGCCGCAGGTATCCATGCTCTATTTCTTGTCTCAATGTACCATATTTTGTTTATTGATTCAACCTTTGATAGACATTTGGGTCATTTTCATTTTCTGGCTATGCTGAGTCCTCCTGCAGTATTTATGCATATGTTTTTGTGTGGTCAGGCACTGGGGGCAGGGGTTACGGCTTTTGAAAATCCACTAAACGATTTTCCCAAGTAGCTGTGTATTTCTACTAACCACATTGAAAGATCACCATTTCTTCACACTTATTGTCTGTCTTTTTATTTTTTTTATTACAAACTCTTAAAAATGATCTCTTGATGTGTACAAGTGGGGATTCATTGTTGACTTTTTATTTCTACAGAGAGGGTAAATCCTGAGAGCTGTCCTCTGGGAAATGAACAAGTCTAAGTACTTTGATTATGGTTTCTGATAAAACACTTTTTTAAAACTTCCTTTTATTTATCTTTAGTAGTCAGGTAATTATATTGACTTTTAACAAACAGCTTTAGTGAGATGTAATTTACATCCTACACAATTCACCCTTTAGATACTCTAATTTGGTGACTTTTGGTAATATTCAGAGAATTGTGCATTTGTCATGAAATTTTTCAAGTACTTTTATTACTTGGAGAGGAAACCTTGAATCCTAAGCCATGATCCTTTAGGTACCTCTTCCCAACCCATTCATAAGCAACCTCTAATATACATACGTTCCGTCTCTATTGATTTGCCGACTTAGAGCATTTCCTATATTTTTTAAACAGTGGCTACTTTCCACTTACTTCAGAATTTATTGGTTTTTTCCCTCAGGAACGTAAAGTTTCCTTTTAGTAGAAATAAGAGAACTAGTTAGCTTCAACATCACATAACAATAGTAACAGTGATGTGTGCAGACAAGGTGTAGAAACCGTGGTCTGCTTCGACATTACACAACAAAAGTAACAGTGTTGTGGGCAGACGAAGTTGAGGTCACCACAGTATTGTGGTGTCCACTGAACAGTCTACATCACTGAATGGAAAGAGCCATTGTTTTAGAAATGGTGGCTGATACTTGTCCTTCTGACTAGAATGGTTCAGAAGAATACACCATCTTTGATGGTGCACACATCCCCTAAGAGCATCTCTCTAGGGAACTGAGTGACATCGTATGTCAGCACTCCAATTTGCTAAGGGGTCGGGAGAGCTTCATATTGCTCTGACCTCAACAAGGACAAGTCATTGACAGAGGGAAAGCATAGGCCAAACTCCTGGCCATTTTCATCCACAGCCATCAGGAAGCTCTGATCTGCCCCATCCTCCTCCAGCTTTGTTTCTCTTGAGACAAAGTCTAATGTTCCCCAGGCTGGCCTTGAACTTACTATGTAGCTGAGGATGAACTTGAACTTCTTTCCATGCTCTTGCCTCGGCCTGTCAAGTGCTAGGATTACCTCTGGATGCTGAGTGCATCTAGTATGATGGATTGAATCCACGTTCCCTGCTTGCTATCTAAGCATGCAGCCAACTTAACTACATTCCTAGCTTCATCCCTCAACCCCCTCCCTACTGATGTTGAGCTCACCTCCAAAGCAGGGTTTGGGTATAAGAATACTCACTTCTAAGCAAAGGAAAGCTTTGCTCAGCTGAGGGTATTTGAGTAGCCGTGTTTTCCTGCTCAAACGACCCAGCCAGCTTTCAAGTTTCAAGTACACTGCCCTTAACCATGTTGACAAAACCACAGGTTACCTCTTTATGTTTTTGCAAATTGTATCCAAATCAAATCTTGCAAGCCACATTCTGTGGTGGGCAGAGCGGTTCCTTATGGGCTTACAAAGTGACCCGAAGGCATGTGTACACATGCATACCTCAACATTTGGAATGCATCAGCAAACCAGAAACATGCTAAATGATTTCTTTTAAAAACATTCTACAAGCAAAGTGGGATTTAAAAATGCATTTAACATGTTTTCCTTTGGTCAGATTAACCATATGTTACAGGCAAGCTTCACCTATGGCAACAGTTTTCATCTGAGGCTTATTATAGCTTAATAAAATAGTGTGGGGGTTGTAAGTAGAACTTCGTGCAGATCTGCTAGGAAAATTGGGACTCGTGGCTTCTGTCTTTTTGCCTCATTGGTGTACAGATGGCTTGATTTTCACCTCAGTTGCAGATGGATGAAGCTAAGTCCCCATTGCTAAGGTGATAATTTCCCTCCAGTCAGCATGCCAAAGAACACACTTTGGGGTCTCCTTTCCCTAGCCCTAGTCCTATAGCACCCACACACAGTATGGTGGAGAGCCACAGGAAAGGGCACCAACTGGATCTGGAGACGTCCTGAGAAACCCACAGAGGGGACCTTAGAGTTGAAATTTAGTGGTTAAAAAGCAGTTCAGAATGTGGCAGCACGAAGCAGCCTGCTATGGATGGATTATAGGGAAGGTAAGTGTGGACAGCCCCAAGACACAATCTGGGGCTGCAAGTAGTATGATCTGGCCCCACAAGGAAAACCTCTGCTCTGGTACACAGATGCCTCCTCAGACCTGCGGGGACCTTTGCAGATGGCACCTCTTGACCAGGGACAGGGGTATGAGCTCTCTGGATCTCCCTGGGCAGCCTGAAACAGTTCCTATCACCAGAAAGACTTCTTATTTATACTGGCAGCATCTTCTGTTGAGAAAGGGTAGTGTAGTGTTCATTTCCCCTGCTTCTGTCTGGTCACCTTTGGGTTGTGAGTTACGAACCAAAATAAAAAATAACTAATGTTGAGAATATTGGACCATGTGCCTAAATAGCCAGTGGCTGCAGCTATGGAACCCAAGTGTAGTGATTTGCTCAGTGGTCTACCTGCCCTGGTCAGTCGGTCTGTCTGTCTGTCTGTCTGTCTCTTTGCTTTCTTTTGTTCCTACCATCTCCTTCCCCCTTTGCCTCCTTTATTCCTTGGTGTGATCTTGAATAATTTCCTTGTGATAGAAGGAGGCCCTCAATATGCCAGGATTATATTCTATTCAAATGGTACCCAGTGGAAGAAAGAGTCTTCCTCCCAGGTTCTTCCTATAAGCATTAGGACATATCTCTGCACTGGGGTACAGGATATGCCCATCCCTGAATTCTCTGACCAGTCATGGCTTCTTTGTATTAGAGCAAGAGATGCCAGTTAGCCTAGCTCACAGACTGAAGATGGGTCCTCCACAAAACAAACTTAAGAGCTGAAATTGCACCTGGGAAAGCATCTTGAAGCAACGGCAGGAAGGATAAGAATATGCTGGAACATACAGTTCCCTCTCAATGTGATACAATCACATGGGTCAGAGTGAGCAAGATGACCTATGCTAGGTCAGCATCAGAGGGTCTTTGAAGGCCTTTTGCAGAGGGAGTAGAGAATAGCTGTGCAGCAGGAAACAGGCAGATTTGCAGCAAGACCCAGTCTTACTGCTCCCTCCCCCCTTCCTACCTGTTTAGAAATCTTAAGACAAAAGAGAATTGATTGCATCTAATTGCCTATAAAAATCCTGAAAAGGTATTTATCACACACTATAAAAGGGGAAACACCTACAAAGTGAGTGCCACTCACCCAGAATCCAAAGCTAAAGGGGGAGATTGCCAGTTTGTGTCTATTTAGGATTTAGCAGTGAGACAGAAACTTAGAAGACAGAAACTTGCAACTGATAGCTCTTAATACTGGCCACACACGGAGACAGGCAGTCCCCAGGTTCGGGGGTCAGGCAAACACCTACTTGCTTCCATATAGGATTGGTGGTATGAGATGTTAGGATGCTCTAACTTGGGACTGAGACACGAAGTTATCTTGACCAGGTAGATATTATAGTTCATCTTGGTAAATCTAGCAAGTTTTCATTGTAGAACCCTACCATTTATCTCAGATTATGGTGTACATCTGTTAGTTGTTATCCTCATAAGTCTCTGTGTGGGGAAAAAACATGTCTTTCAACTGCAGGGTATGAGTCAGTGGGTAAGAGCTTGCTTGAGGATTAAGTTCAGATCACTAGCACCATGTAAAAGTCATTCCTAGCTACAGACACCTCTCACTCCAGTGTAGGAGTGCAGAGATGAGCAGATTCCAGGAGCTCACTGGACAGCCAGCTCAACTGAAGGAATGGGTGTTATGTTCAGTGAAAGACTATGTTTCAAGGGCTTAAGTCAGAGAGCTATAGAATAGAATACCTGGTGTCCTTCTCTGGCCTCTGAATTTGTGTGCACAGGTTTATACACCAATGAGCATGCACACACACACACACACACACACACACACACACACACACACACACAGAGAGAGAGAGAGAGAGAGAGAGAGAGAGAGAGAGAGAGAGAGAGAGTGTGTAGTGTGCTCAAAACTCCTTGTACAGATTTTGTGACACGACACAAAAACTCAAATTTATTATAACCCACACTTTGGCATTTGTACACATCTCTTTGACTCAAAATCCAGCGATGTTTATACCAGGATTTATGGATTGGCTTATAGGCTGTTGGTGAACCATTGCACTTTTTCATAGACCATCAATGCAAGCCATAAAAGTAACCTGTGTGCAGGCAGGGTCAGCCCACCTATCTTTCCTGAGAGGGGCCAGGCACCCTCCTTACGTATATCCATGACCCCATTTGTTCATCTCTGAAGCATACTGCACATTGACCCAATGTGGGAGTAGAGAAAACAGCAAAGCTTTCCTTCACATTTATTGATCTTAAAAGCGTGTGAAGTAGTTTAGATCTATAAGGCATTGTGCTGAGAACTCTTGTCCCCCTTCTTGCTTTCTTTTGTTAATATCTTGGGAAATCATTGTGCGATAAGCAAAATTAGGAAATTCGCATTGCTGCAGTACTTCAAGGACAGCCCCTGTGCGTGTGTTCACTTCTTTTCCAGTGAAGTCCCCTTTTCTGGTTCTGGACTCCATCCAGGATCTCCTGCCATGCGTTGCTTGTCCCAGCTACTTTGTCTCCTCTTTTGTCACTGATCCATCCTTAGTCTATCTAATGATTGAAGCATGTCAGGACAACTGCTCAGTGATAGCACGGGGTTGACTGTGATCTGCATTTTTCTGATATGATTGAACTGAAGGATTCACTTGATAATCCAAGCCATCGAAGCCACATTGTGACCTTCTCTGTGCAATGTCCAGGGTATGGGGTGTGCCTGGGGCTTACTGTTGGTGATGTAAACTTCCATTGCTTATTTAGATTGCTGTGTGCCAGGGTCCTCCAAAGTAAAGGTATGTTTTCTGTCCTGCCATTTATAGGCAACTATGGGGAGACACTTCTGCGATGGTGTAAGTACCCCATTTTTCAAAATACTTCCTCTCTTCATTTTGCCCAACCCTGGTGACTTTTGTTTGCAGTAATTATTATTGTGCCCTCTGTGTAACAACCTTGATGAAAATTAAAGATACATCCATTCTCTTATTCAAATTCCATGTTATATATGTGGTCTTACGCCAGTATAACTTCCATTTTCTTTTCCTGTTTTTTTTTTAAATCATGTGCATATATTCACTCATTTACAAAAATGACTCACAAATAATTTTTACAAATGCCCTATTTTAAAAGAATACACAAATAACTTTTGGAAGCCTGTCACTGTCAAAATTAACAGGCTGGAGACTTGAGCTCCGTGTATGAAAAAAGACTCACAAAAAAAGACAACGTTCTTCTGTTGCGTGCCTCATAGAGCCATGGTATAATGCAGTCTTGTTACTTGGTGCTACATCCCAAGCTTTCCCTCTTGTTTCCAGGATTGATAGTTCCAGTTAAAAAAGAGATCTACCTACCTACCTACCTATTTATTTAAGAGAAGAGAGAGAGAGAGAGAGAGAGAGAGAGAGAGAGAGAGAGAGAGCGTGAGCAAGCAAGTCCTCTGCAAAACAGGTGCTTCAATCCTCTGAACTTCCCCTATAGTCCTATTTGCCACTTTACATGCCTGCATAATATCCTGCATGCTTCAGATGAGTGTTTAATGTTGTTCTACATTAGGGTAGATGCACACAGCAGTCACCTGAAGTGTTTTTAAAGTCCTGGTCTTTGGATCCCATGCCCAGAGATTCTAGTCTAGCAGGTGGTATGACAGGGGCATGGAGAGTTTTAAAATGCCTCCAAAGATGCTACTACTGCCACTCTGTGACATCAGATAATTCCTCACTGCATTCTAAATACATACCCACATGCAAGTATAGCTCTTACCCCTCATCACAGAAACTTGCTTTGCGGGGAACAGACTATTACAGAAACCCACAACTGGTCAAAATGCAGGAAACAACTGATCGTGGCGTGCCCAGCCTCAGTGGATACATCTACAGCACAGCTCCTGCACCCAAGACTTAGGAACATCGTGGGAAAAGGAGAAGAAAGACTGAGTCAGAGAACCAGGAAGACTGATGTGAGATTATGTCTCCGAGCATGACAGGGAAACTTTATCCATGACATGTCAACAATATGGTTTGGTAAATAAGACCTAGGCCAGGACAGCATCAAAAGGCATGACAACATGGAAGGAAGAAATTCCGTGGGGCCCCACCTCTAGACAAGAACTGTAGGCAACTAAAGACTGCCAGAAGAAAAATAGTCTTCCCCAGAATTGGGCCCCTAATTGGTTGGCTGTCCAACATCAACTGGTCAGCTCTGGTCAACCTACACTGACTCAGCAAATCATATTTATTTATTTATATACGTGTGTGTGTGTGTGTGTGTGTGTGTGTGTGTGTGTGTAACAATAATAATGAAGGAGAGAAGGGTTAGGAGAAGAAGAAAGGAGGGAATAATGTCGTTATATTTTAACCTTAAAACTAATTGCAGAAATACTCATTTAAAAGGACCCTGAGTACCTCTGGCCTGGAGACTTCTATGATATGAAAGCAAGTGCTTCCTGGTACATGAAAAACATGGGTATTCACTATGTTTTAAATGTTTGTGTATCTGTAGGTAGTGCGTGTGCATGAGTGTGTGTGGGTGCAAACAAGTCCATGGACAGAGGCAGAGGAAGTGCTGGCTGCCCTGCTCTTCGTTTTATTCACTGTTGCTGTGGTAATATAGTCTGACAAAAGCAACTTGGGAGAGAAACAGTGTGTTTTAGCTTAAAGTTTCAGATTATAGTTCATCGTGGCAAGGAGGTCAAGTCATCATGAATTTGAAGCAGCTAGTCACCTATATCCACAGTCAAGAGCAGAGAGGAGTGCATTATATTTACGAGTGATCAGTAATTTCTCAAGTCTTACCTAGTTCTGGATCCATGGGACTCACAATGATCTCCCCACCTGTTATCATGATGTGTACCCTCCCCTCACCCCCCACACCAAGGCAGACATGCTCATGGGCCAACTTGATCTATATAATTCCTCAAGGAGACTTCCCTTCTTAGGTGCAATTCTAAATTGTATCAAGATAGCAATTAAAACCTACCATCATATGTTTTCACAAGCTCCACCTTAATCCTTTGAGTAGAACTTCCCACTGACTGTGAAACAGGCTGCTGGCCACAGCAAGCCTCTGGGATTCTCTTATCTGGACCTCCCACAGCCCCAGGGGTATAGGCACGCGTGCAGCTAGCATCTTACTTATGTGCTAGGGTTCTGAATTCAAGTTTCCATGCTTACACAGCAACTGCTCCTGCCTTACAACTCCACAGCCTTGTTCTTTCCTAGTATCCATGGAAACTCCTACCGATTTCAGTCTTGTAGACTCTAGAATATAGAGCTAATCAGACAAGCAGTCCTACGCAGAGTTGGTAACAACATGGCCACATCCTAAGATTGCATTACAGCCTTCATTGAGAATCTAAAATCCAGGATATTCCAAACCAAGAACATTGTGGGCACTAATCCGATTTTACAAGTAGAGGAACCAAGAACATTGTGGGCACTAATCCGATTTTACAAGTAGAGGATCGCACAGAGTAGTACTTTGTTTCATATACAAAATGAGTAAAGGTATCACATAAAATTGCCTTTTAACCCATATGCTTAAGGGATAGATGAAGTCTTGGTATATTTCTTCCTTGGGTCATCCCCAGGAAATCTCCATGTTTACATCACTATTCTAAAATGGGAAAGCCAGAATACATCTAGTCCCACTTACCTTGGATATGGGATATTCAACCCATTTTACCACACTATGCTGGAAAGGAGGTACAAGAATGTTTTACTCCCAGGCTTTTATCATCTATGAACTGCAGACATAGATTAGCTCCCCCCTCCCATCTTCATGCATGATTAAGAAATTGAAGCGAGGCCAGTGAGATGGCCCAGCAGGTTACAGGCATTGGTTGCCAGGCCTGACAACCTGAATTCAGTCCCCCAAATGCACACAGTGGAAGGAGACAACCGGGTCCTTCTGATTTTCCTCTGACTTCCTCGTGTGTACCACTGTGCGTGCATACACAAAGAAATAAATGGATGAGCATAAGTAATAATAAAAATCTTGAAAATGCTCTGTACACATAGCTTTTTCTTATAAGCATTTTGGAGAAGGATTAGTCACTATCTGATTTATCAGAAGGTATCTCAGGTTGAGAAGTCACTGTAGTAATTCTCTCTAGGGCTGTCTTTCAGATGTTGTGGAGCCATCGTGGGGATGGTTCTGCAGTGCTGGACTTAGTGGAAAACAAGGAAGGATATGAACCTTCTCTCTCTCTCTCTTCACTGGCAGCTGGCCTCTTCTGTGGTGGCTCTCGTAGCATATGGTAGGCTCGGACACCAATACTTATGTTGCTTTGTGTTCTCTTACTAGCATCTGTTTTGGATGTTGCTTTATGCATGTGAAGCCACGTTTGAATTACATGTGGCATCATAAGTACATGCTCACAAATGCCACATTCTCCAGTGGAAGTTAGAATGAGGTTACATCCCAGAGTTAGGGATAAAGCCAGAAATAGGACTGAGTTATTCTAATAGTGTTATGCATGCCTTTATAAATTCGAAATCTTCATTAATTACAAACAATGTCTGTTATTATTGAATAGTCACTATTTGCCAAGTATTCTACTAAAATTTTTACAGTTTTATTTAATTCTCACAATTTAGTCTTTGAATGGTAGCCCAGGTTGAAATAAATATTGATTTTAGAGATGAAGAGATGTAGTGGTAATAGCAATTTATTCAATTCTTACCATGCTCCAGGTACTGTCAAAATAATCTTATTTGAACTCATTTTCTGTTAATATATTTGCTCAGAGAAAGTATTATCATTCGCCCACTGCCTTACAACTTGTAAACACAAAACTGGGCATTAAACTCAAGCCAGTTGGAAGTAAAGGCCATATGCCCAGGCTGCGTTTAATTGTTTTGGCTGAAAGACTGTGTTTGGTCAGCTCTGCATCCACGCACAGGAGCCAGGTGAAGGTTCCGTCCCATGTCAGGCTCCAGTAGATACGTGCCTAGCAGGCCTGAACCAGCTATCTTCTGAAACCAGGCAAGGTCTCACGTGGAGAGATTTGGACACGGCCCAGCCACACAGCCTTCATCCTACAGTTTGTCCTGCCTGCAGAATGTGCTGGGACCAGAGCCTAGCATAATCGCCATCAGAGAGACCAGAAAGACTTCATCCAGCAACTGAGGGGAGTAGATGCAGAGTCCCACGGGCAAACATTAGCTGGAGACGGGGGGAGTCCTGCAGAGGAAGGTGAGGAGGGATCAGAGGAACCAGAGGGGGCAGGGACACACCATGAGAGCACTGCCCACAGAATCAATGGACTGGAACTTATGCAGGCTCACAGAGACCAGAGAGCCTGTAGGGGTCTGCCTAGGCCCTCTACGTATATATAATGGCTGAATGGTTTAGTGTTCTTGTGGGGTTTCTGACAGTGGAAGAGGAAGCTGTCTCTGATTCTTGCCTGCTTATGGAGCCCTTTCCCTCCTACTGGGTGGCCTTATCCAGCCTTGATGTGACGCCTCTGTCTGGTCTTACTGTGCCCTGTCACACCATGTTTAGTTGATGTCCCTGGGAAGCCTGCTCTTTTCTGAGAAGAGGCAGAGGAATGGGGGTGGATCTGGGGAAGAAGGAAGGTGAGGTGAGGGGGAGAGCCTGGGAAGAGATGAGGAGAAGAAACTACAATGGGGATATAGTATATGAGAGAAAAATAAAAATTAGGAGAGAGAGAGAGAGAGAGAGAGAGAGAGAGAGAGAGAGAGAGAAAGAGAGAGGGAGGGAGGAAGGGAGGGAGGGAGGGAGGGAGAGGGGAGAGGAGAGAAATGTGCTTTGCATGATGTTAGGTACAGCAGTACCTCAGTAAAGAAGGACAATAGAGATGGTGGTGATACTAGAGGCCCTGATCTGGTAATTGTCTGTCCCTTTGGGATGTTTATGACTAAAAGAGACAAACAAACAGCCCCTTGTTAACTGTCTCTGAGGTTGGTCACAGTAGCCCTTCTAGTCAAGGTAACTTGGGCGTAATTGTCCCAGAGTTTCTGTAGGTCACATTGGCCATCCTGTGGGAAGTGTTCAGTGACTCTGTCATTTACAGTGAGACTCCTTCTTGAGATGTAACTACACAGCTCTTATAGATGCTACTCCAGGTCTCTAATTGAGCTGCTGTGTTTAACACTGGGGTCTTTTTTGCTTTGCCTTTGGAATACCCACCTTTCTGCATCTTGGTGTGGAACACAGGCACTCTGTGTGTGCTGCCCTCAATTCCCCAGTATAGGAGGATTTGAATTCCCAACTCTGCTACAGGGGCTCTGTTACTGAGCCATTCCCTTAGCTGCCAAGTTCCTCTGAACTGGATTTGCCCCCTGTCCTATGACAGCTCCGTCGATATCGTGCATGGTGGGCCTGTCAGCACGGTGGAGCCAGCATCCTGTGGCCTAGTCTCTAGATCTCAGGCAGGTGAAGGCAAGTGTGGAGGCTTTGACTGATCTCTACTTCTCTTTCTAATTGCAAGCTAGTGTTGGAGGTAGTCCTCATGAGGGCTCTCTCACGGGGGACTAGTGCCCCTTCCCCATCTGAGTACATGTAGTCCGCCTCTGAGCTCAAGCCCTCCCCTTGTGAACTCTGGCAGCTTTCTTCTCTGAGTGGTGCTTGTGAACTCTGGGTTTAGAATGATACAAAGAATGACACGCGTAGGACGAGGGTGCCAACAATCATTGCTCTGCCCTGGGGACATATAGGACAATCTCTTATCGGAAAGGATTAGCTGACATTTATGACCCTTGCCAGCTCTAGACCAGCAGTGAGAAGTCAATTTAAAACAAGAAAGAGTAGAGGGCAGAAGCAGGGTCCATTATTGGCTTTCATAAATGATAACTGCTTTGAAAATGCCTTCCAAATGGGGGAGGCAAAGGAAGTCGGGAGTTGCGGAGAAGTCAGATTCACAAGGCAAGTGGGAGTTTCAAAAGTTCAGTGCATCAGAACACAAGCAGTGCACATTCAAATATATATATACACACACATATATATGTATATATATGTGTGTGTGTATATATATATATATATATATATATATATATATATAGAGAGAGAGAGAGAGAGAGAGAGAGAGAGAGAGAGAGCGAGCGCCATTGTGCCTATTAGATAGAAAAGGTGGTTCGGGAGTATGGAGGAGATTGGTCGCATGTCTCTGATGCTCAGTGTTGATGAAAGGCTGAGTGATTGACTCTCACAGTGTTAGGGACACACATTAGTTCAGAATCTGACCCAGTGATATCGGAAGGCTGGGAAACCTGTGTACCTTTTGATTCAATAAATAATGTCATTTGCAGGAGTCTTGTTTAGGAAATAACCAGAAAAGGGAAGAAAAGGAAGTGTTTATGCTAATGTTATTTTTATAATTGCACATTAGAAACAATATAACTATGTAAAGCCTTTTTAAGGTATGAGACATTCTTGTAACAGGCAGGGGGAAGAATGCTGAAATAATATACCTATTGAAGTGATGCTCACACAAACTTTTACAGTGTAGGGAACGCTTATTCAATTGCATTTAGTTGGTGTGTGTGTGTGTGTGTGTGTGTGTGTGTGTGTGTGTGTGTGTGTGTTACAGCCAATGTGTGGAAGTCAAAGCACAACTTGCAGGAGTTGTCTCTCCCCTTCCATCCTGTGAGTTCCAGGAATGGAACTCAGACCTTCAGGCTTGGGTGGGAGAAAAAGAGCCTTTCCTGGTGAGCCATCGTCTTGCCAGCCGAGGAAAGCTAATTCTATATTAAAGATGAGTGTCCTACAGTTTTTCTCAAATATTTGTTTTTTGATGTAGAAAGCAACGTGCCAAAACGTTAATGATTATTGGTCAGGGTGAAACATTTTCCTATCAGTTCTGCTCCTCCCCTGTTACTGTTTCTATGCCTGCTATTTTGTTAAATTCTTTCCAGCATTTATTTTAAATAATGAATATTGATCAGGCGCTGATTATGTATCAGCTCCAATTTATTAGAGCTGTGTTTGTTGTAGAGGTAATTTCGTTCCAGTGTGTTCGTAAATGGGTGACAACACTGAAAATGGCTCTCTTATGACTGTCAGGTGATTAAATCCTTATTGATGGGGGGGTGGCCTCCTTCATTGTCCTCACTGCGAAGGCTCTGCCAGCCTCTTGTCCACTTTCCTTGGCTACCATTTCAGTTCTATAAATACTAACTTGATAACTGGCATTAAGAAATGGTGTAAGAGAGGTTAGAGAAATGGCTTAGTGGTCCAGAGCTCTTGAAAAAGACCCAAGCACTCAGAGCATGAGGCTCATGACTACCTGTAGTTCCAGCAACCAGGTAATCTAAGGCATCTGGCCTAAGGGGGGACCAGCACTCACACCCTACTTCCCCCATACACATAACTAAAAACAACTTAATGATCGTTGGAGATAGAAGTGGTGCTAAAGGTGCTATGGAAATGTCAAAGAAATCCGTGTGTGAAGATGCCAAGAGTGCAGACATTGTGAGAAAATGCTCACAGGAATGAATTCAAGGAAACAAAGCCCAAAACAGCAGGTACTGAGATTCAGATTTGCCACCATCCCGCCCTCACATCAGAAGGTACCACAAGCATCACCAAGGCTGAAAAGATGAGCCAATAACTGTATAGAAAAGTGGATGGGAGGTGTGAAAAAAATGGTGAAATGGCATGATTTGAAGGCAAGGTGAATGGGAGAATTGTAAGTGTGTTGAGGCAGGCTTTATCCAAAAACCCAAGGCTAGGGTGATCTGGGTTATCTCACCCTTTCGTTCCCAGGAGAACATTGCCTTCCGTGTAAGAAGAGAGAGAGAGACTGATTCAGTGGTGTGTGTTTGTTTTCATGTGTATGGGTGTTATACCTACATGTGTGTCTGTGCATCAGATCCATGAAGTACTCTTAAAGCGTGTATCAGATTCTCTAGGACTGGACTTACAAATGGCGGTAAGGCATCATCATGTGGGTGCTGGGAATGGAATCGGAGTCTTCCAGAAGAGCAGCCAGTGATGCAGAGGTAGGAGGGTCACCCAAATCGCCTCCGGAGCCAGCTTGCTTGGATTGCACAGAGCAGCTGAGACGAGAGACTAGGCTTCAACAAGCTGAAAGGAGAGGACCAACTTCTGAAAGTTGTCTGGCCTCCAGCCTTGTTCAGGGCACTCACGGTCCACACTCACACATGCCTTCACACGCATGCACTGAAAAAATGTAAAATGCATTGAGATCCCATTACTCCAGTCAGATTGAGTATCATAAGGAAAACTAAAAAAACAACTGTTGGCCAGGATGTCAAGGAGTGGGTAAAAGAACCCTTCTGCATTCATGGCGGCTGTGTAAATTAGTCTATCTTGTATGGAAATGATTTTAGAGGCTTTTCAAAGCATTAAAAATAGAACTACCACACTTGGGTATATGCTCCCAAAAATTACTGCAAGCATGGGTTCCTGCCTAGGTACAGTTACTGCAATGCTATCCCAATAGCCAAATTAAAGAATTGGTTTAGCGTTAGAGGGAGTGTGTGTGTGTGTGTGTGTGTGTGTGTGTGCGCGCGCGCGCGTGCACATAAACACATGATAAAATTTTATCCAGCTACTGAAATGAATAAAACTATGCCCTATATAAGAAAATGGAGGGTACCAGATATTAACATATTAAGTAAAAAAGTGCCAGTCTCACAAAGACAAGTGTGCTTTGTCTCATATGTTGAAGGTAATTGAGGGAAAAAAGCGAAAGGTTAATGTTTAGGGATATAAAAGGAAGAAGAGGAGAAGAGGAGAAGATAAGTAAGTACAATAGAGGGTGGCTATGGTCAAAGTCCATTATATGCGTGTATAGAAATACCATGAAGCCCATCGATTTGTGCAATTAATATATACTAATTAAATGTTTTTTAAATGGACAATGACAGGTTAGGCACATAATACTGAGAGACTGGTGATGCTTAATGACCGCTGCCCTTTTACAAGGAGTTTTGGTGTATGATTTGCTATCTAACAGCCTTCCTCCCATTAGTTCTCGGGTGGAAAGACAAATTTAATCTTCCCAGTGTTGTAAAAATGGGACAGTCAGTTCCTGAGTGATCGTGCTGTAAGCACAATGACAATAAGCTTGAAAACACTACAAATGCAAATACCCTCCTCCACCCTTCTCTCTCTCCCGGAGCCACTGAAAGCCACGTCTGAAAATGTGCAAAACATTCTCAGGTACATACTGTGCAAGAGAAGCCTTATGTTTACAGAACGTTCCCTAACATGATGAGCTCACTCCAATTGCAGCCCCTTTCTAAAGGCTATACAGTGCAGCTTCTCAGACATGCGCAACAGAACGAGTGGTCCCCTTGCGTTCAGTGTTTGCTATTCGAGGAGCCTCGCCTGCCTTACCAGTGTATATACACACGCTAGTATCACTTTATGGGACGGTTGACTCTCAGATATTGGCTCTTAGGTGGCTGGTTATGCATGTTTACATATTTTCGTGCTCTGGAGCTCTTTCCCGTTTTGTAAAATAGTTAATTGAGGATTAACATGCCTGTGTGCATACACAAACTTATTACTGTATATAGAACTTAAACTAAGCAAATGTTCCATTGCTGTATATAGAACTTAAACATGGTGCCAGACGTGTTGGAATGAATGACCTCCCTTATTCTAGCTCTGCTTTTTCCCTGCATGGTAATCCCCCAAAAACTTTTGTTGAAATTCCTCTCATTCCCGACCTTACTACTTTCCAATATTTCTTGGAAATTTTTGTTTCATCTGAGAGGCCAGTGCCCTGCTCAGATAGCATTTTCTTTCTGATGCAAACAAGAACAGGAGGTCACTGTGTTTAGCAAAAGGCACCGTTTATAAGCCATTTCCTAGTGAT
Source organism: Rattus rattus (assembly GCF_011064425.1). NCBI lineage: Eukaryota > Metazoa > Chordata > Mammalia > Rodentia > Muridae > Rattus > Rattus rattus. The sequence continues at coordinate 54,342,230 of NC_046159.1, forward strand.
TGTATTTGGAAATCATACAGCTCTGGGAATGATTTGAATGTGAAGCCTGGGCTGGGGATAGATGTTGGCTTGGGTCAGCATCTGGGCATCGGCTGCTCTGGGAGAGGTGCTCCAGAAGTGAGCAACTACTTTGAATAGTTACCCCAGGAAGTCTTGTACCCTTCTTCTGTGTCAGACCATTGTTGATGCCAAGTGAGATGACCAGCAAGGCACTGGGGCTTCATTCTTGTCTTAGTTAGGGTTTCCATTGTGGTGAAGAGACACCATGACCAAGACAACTCTTATAAAGGACAACATTTAATTGGGGCTGGCTTACAGGTTCAGAGGTTCAGTTCATTATCATTTAGGTGGGAGCATGGCAGCCTTCAGGCAGGCATGGCACTGGAGGAGCTGAGAGTTCTACATTGCCATCCAAAGGCAGCAGATTGTCTTCCAGGCTGCTAGGAGGAAGGTCTCAAAGACCCAACCCTACAGTGACACACTACCTCTAACAAGGTCACACCTCCTAATAGTGCCACTCCCTGGGCCAAGCATATTTAAACCACCACAGTTCTGTGCTGGCTTTTCCCCTTTCTGTTCTGCTTTCCCTGTTGCTTCCCTGAGAGCAGAGTTCCGGCTACTGTTGGAAGCACACTCGTGGGTCTGGGAAGCAATGCTAATGCTCTTCTGATTTCTCATAGGAGGAAGTGAAGCCTTACTCCCCAGTCTCTTGGGCTCACACAACCTGCTTCATTTTCCTCCACTACCCCTTCTGCCCATCTCCTATCTGGAAACTGAGGATGAAGAGGTACCATTGCAGAGACCAGTATCCTTGCAGCTGGGTGGATCAGGCCCCTCCTTTAGGGCCTGCCCTTCTGTGGACCTCAAGGGTCACACACCACTTCTTTTCCCCAAGTAGGTGGAATGTGTCTGTGGTGGTTTGGATGAGAGTGACCCTCAGAGGCTCTTGGTTGTAAATACTTGGTGGAACTGTTTGGAAAGGACTGGGGGGTGTGGCCTGTTGGAGGAGGTGCGCTTCTGAGGGCGGGCTTTAGAAAGTTTGAATCATTTCAAGTGTGCTTTTCTCTGCCCTCTGCCTGTGCACCGAGATGTAAGTTCTCAGCTGTTCTGCCACCATTCCCTTATTGTGGATGCTAAACCTCTGGAACCATTAAGCCTAAAAGTAAAACTCTCTCTTTTATAAATGGCCTTGGTCGTGATGCTTTATTACAGCCACAGAAAGGTAACTAAGATCGTGTATGTGGAAATAGCAAGTTGTCTCTGACCTGTGATGATACTGAACAGAAGGGGGTGCTGCTGGGAAGGAGTCTGAGCCCCTGGTCCTGTGCAGTTACCACATCAGCCCTGCACAAAGTCAGATTGTTACACAGACCAAAGGGAATGTTCTCTGCAGAAGTACTGCTACCTTGAACTATGATGATTGACAGCACGCACGCACGACTTGCTTCCTAAGAGACAGAATCTGAACTTAACAAAGTCTGGTTGAGGTTTGGCTCTGCTAGTCACTAGCTATGTGACTTGAGTAAACTAACCTCTCTGAGCCTTGAGATCCTAATGTGTCCCTCAGGGAGTATTTCCACAAAGCATTTTAGCCATTGCTTGAGGATACACCATCTAATGAGTGGGTCTCTTTGGACCCTCAACAGGTATTAGAAGGTTTGGGTTTGGTCAACCTAATGGTTCACTAGGCATATTTGTTTTTAACTGAAGTGACAGAAGCCGAGCCAGTTGGGTAAGGATCGCTGGGGACTCAGAAATGGCCTTTCCTCTCCTCCGCTCTTCTTCCATGGTCCAGTATCAGCTTCCTATCCCATGTATCGAATTTCAAATTGTTGTCTGTATTATCCCTTGGGTGATGTCAGAAGTCTTCTTTTGTACTGGAACTTAATATGGGATCATCTGGGAGCGAAGTCAACCCAAACATTTGATATTTATCTTACTTGTTCAACACATTTGTTTGTTTGGACTGTTAAATACTTGTACTCTCAGGAAGGAGCCTGTCTCCCAGTGTGTTCCTCACATCTTTCAAGTGCGATGCAGATTTTGTCATAAGGACTAATGTACTGGGATCAGCATGTACCTCTCGGCGTTTGCCTACCAGTTCTGTGTATCTGTCTTGTATGGACAGAAAAAAGGAAGCTTTCTCTGAATTTAGGTTTGAGACTAAATTCTGAAGTTAGACTCTCTTTAGTCGCATTATTATATGGACATAGATGACATCTATGTAGATAGATATACGTGGACATATAGATATAGATCAAATTAACTGCACAACCACAGCTAGTTTCCTACCTCTCTGGGCCTTAGTTTTTGCAACTGTAAAATGGAGGGAAAGATTTGTCTTCAGAGATTGCTATATGTGAAAGTTAACAGTCACAGCCTCTCTCTCATATCCTCCATAGTCCTTGCCTGCCACTGTACTAGGATCTGCAAATGCCACTGACATTAGCTAACTTGTTCCTGAAGTTCAAGAATTAAACAAAAGATAGCTTTTAGAAAACGATGGCTATGCCAGCTTTCTGGGTCAGTATTCAGGACCCACTGGCCCCAAGGCCAAATCCTGCTGTCTTTGTCAAGTTCTACGGAGAATTCGTTTTATACTTATGATGGTTAGAATAAGCCAATCCGGTGCAGTGTGGTATGACCAATAATGTGACACTCATTGTGTCAGCAAACCCTCAGTTCAGGTTTTGCTCACACCCATCCATTCCTCTTTGTTTCTCTCCCGCTTCAGCAGTGGAGTTGGATAGCCAGAGACAGAAATAGTCAGGCCCACAGACCCTAAAATACTTTCTCGCTGGCTCTTCCCTGGAAAAGCTTGCTGACTCTGATTCTCGGTAAATTAGAGACAGGGTTTGGTACAGTAACGTGAGTCTGTTCATCCTTTACTGCCGAATTAGCTTATTTCTTAGGTTACTTTACCCCTTGATCTCAATTTTCTCATCTATATATGTCATAGGATTATTTTAAGGACCAAAAGAAACTGTGTATGGCTGTATGTGGAGAAGAATAAATATACCCTTTATAGTAGAAGCTGCTGTTTGAAAGCATTTCTCCACATTTCTGGAAAATTATTGTGTGTAGACACAAACACACACACACATATGAAAATATGTATATAAGAATATATATAGAGAGAAATATATATGGTGGTATGAATGTATTATGCATATGTGTTTCCAGTAAAAAAAAAAAGTAGTATATCTCTAGTAACATATATACAGAGACTTATATTTAAACTATGTGTATACATACTCACACATGTTTAAATATCTTAAGAAAGATGATGCTGGGTAGTAGAATTATAAATGATTTTTTTATGATATAAATCTGTGCCTATAGGGTTTTTTATGTTTTTATTTTTAGTTTTATACACTGGGCACATGTTTTACAGGGTACTTTAAACTATAAAATATTAAGAGCATCAATAAGAATCGAAGGGGCAGAAACAACCCAGTCTAACCATGTTGAGGGCCAATGTTGTGCTAAAAAGAAAGAAGTTTACGTACCAGCGTGTCTCAGGCAGCCTCTCCCACTGCTTTAGGCACCACCTGGAAATACAGGAGCAATCTGTTCTTTCCAGAGAGTTCTTGGCTTGACCGTGGAACCTGGCATCACCTGGGCACTCTGCAGATTGCAGAGAGGATATGTGGCTTTGGAAATCCCCACAGAACTTCCAGCTGTGAGAGCTGGACATCCAGGGGAGCAGCTAACTTACAAGTCCCCCTGGTCCCATTGCTCATGACCAGTTCAACTTTTTAAGAACATACATCTGGGACTTGAAGGCAGGCTGTTCCCCCGACCACCTTTACCTTGGATCTTCAAATGCCTGCCCTTGGATGATTTGCAGAGGAAGCTGATGACATGGAGTTGTCAAAAGAAGGAAGGTTTCAGCGAGGGCACAGAAGTTGTGTTTAGCACACAGGATGCCAGATCTCCGCCTCTTTATTCAGCCTTCGACTTGGCAGTCATGTACCAGTAGCACTTTGCCATCAGGAGCCACCCTTTTACATGACACTACTGTGGAGACTCTAAGATTGTGAGGCTAATACAACTCCTCCTTTGTTCTCCAGGACTGAGCATACCAAATGTTCTCCGGGAAGCATCTCAACGGGTGTCTTTAGAAACACATGGTTTATTTAGGTTTCCTCAAGCTATAGCACTTGGTAGAAAGACTAGATGGAAAATACAAGTCCCCACAAACAAGAGACATTAAAGAACAGTGTGTGTCCCATCTGAGGGAAACCAATTCACCATTGTTCATCATGAATTACACTGGGCTTTTGTTCCCAGGGTGAAAGGGACAGAGGCAACCAGAGGCAACCAAGAGTAAGCAATAGCATCAAAGAGAAGCACCAATTTCCTACTTCCACCTGGGCCATTTTATTTATTTGATCTCAATAACTCTATGGAATTTAAACATCCTATGCCCATTTTACAGATGAAGTAAAAAGAGGCCCTAGTGAGTTTAAGTTGATCAAGGCTATCATGGTGGAGTTAGGACTTAGACCTCTGCCTCATCACCATGGTATGAACTGTCCAGGCAGTAATTCTCTAGACATTTTCATGGTTGGACCCAGCTTGCCCCTTTTTTTTTTTTTTGCTTACTTGTTTGTTCCTTTGAGATAAGTTCTCACTGTGTAGCCCAGGTTTACCTCCAACTCAGGATGTTCCCTGCCCCAGTCTCTCACGTGCTGGGATCACAGTCCTATGTCCCTTCTGTCATCTGACACTGCTCCTATAAGGACTAGAGGGCAGGAGAGTATCTCAGTGTATCCCCCAGAAGAAATGAATCACCTATGCTTTGAAATTTTTTAGTTTGGAATCTCACTAAATCTGTGAAATGCCAGATCCAAAAGAATCAGCTGTATCTTGTGGAAATGTAAACTCTGCAGGTGGTTGAAGATAGCAATTAGACAGGATATTGAACTGTGAGTACACTCCTTCACTTAAGCCGTTTTGCTTCTATTTCTCTGTGGCAAAATGAAAGCATTCAACTAGACAGTTTTCCAATACCAGGTTTCTCCTCTTGGGTGTTTCAGACGTTCGGAGGCCTATCCTGAGTATTGTAGAGTACTGCACAGTATCATTTGACCTTTAGTTAACCCTAGCCACACTTTTCCTGGTGTGATGACCAAACATATCTCTACAGTTCGCAAATGTCCCCTGGGATGAGGGATACTCCTGGCTGGGAGCCACCACTACCAGCCACTGTGCTGCTGTGTTGTGTCTTGGCCTTGCCACTGCCATTGTCATAGGCAGTGTCTCAGCTTTGGTTTTCTCCTCTGAGTGTAAGACAGAAGTGAATCCCTGTCCCCATCGTGGCTGGGTAGATAGAGTGAGAAAAGCAAAGGACATAATTGTCAGGACTTAGTATACTTGTCCTAGCTAGTTTGTGACAAGAACCAGAGTTACCCTCAGAAGAAGGAACCTCAAGTAAGGAATCTCCGCCATCACATTGGCCTGTGGCCAAGTGTGTGGAACATTTTCTTGACTGGTGATTGACATGGGAGGGCCAAACCCTCCATGAATGGGGCTATCTCTGGGCATGTGGTCCTGGGTTGTATAATAAAGCAGACTGAGAAAGCCATAAGCAAGGCAGGAGTACTCTGCTTCCACACCTACTTTGGCTTCCCTCCATGGTGGCCTGTCACCTATAAATGAAATAAACCCTTTCCTCATCAAGTTGTTCTGGCCAGTACTGTATCCCAACAACAAAAACAAGCTATGCCAATACTATATGTACTCTTTTGTTTTTTTTTTTTTTTAACCATTCTTTTCCTTCATCCTCCCAAATTTAACAATCATAACTAGAATTCTTAGTTTTGGTCCATATAGGTGTGATAAAGCAATTTATATTTTTATGGGAGCTAACTCTTTAGAATAAGCATGTCGGTATTTTCTTCATTATCTCCCTCTCTCCCCTCTCTGAGGTAATATATTCCTTTCTTTTTCAAAGGCTACAGGCAGGTCTTTGATGCTACTATTCAGTGTAAACGATTACTTCATCGTCAATCAAGGCCAACTCTTTTGAAAACCTACTAACAGTTGAGAAGGAAATAAGCTTACATAACAGCTCTTGGGACTTCAGTTAGATAAAAGGAGGAACTTTCAGGCAAAACTAGCAAACAGTTGAAGTTCACGGCCAGGCCAAGGATAGAATGGCCTGTCTCGGGGAATGTCAAAGCCTAGAAAGCCACTGATCTGGAACAGTCTGGAGTAAGACTTCTTTGGGAAGCATTCCAAACCTTGTGCTTTCACTCTTGAATAATCTGCCAGGCTCACTCTGGGTCTGCATTTCTATGAATGATCCTGGAACATTGAGAGAGTCTTATCCTTTGTCTCCTGTCACTCTCTACCTGAGGCCCTTCCCCCCACCCCCCATATCCCAAAGAAAGAATCTGAGGGGCAGTTGCAGAATTTTGGCCACCAAGACCTTGGCAAAAGCAAAAATAAAACAAAAGAGAAGTAGTCAGCCAACTTTGCCAGCTTTTACATTGTACGCTTTCAATGTAACTGGGAAGAAAAAGCAAGCAGAGGTCATGGGTCTTCTGTTTCTGGACCACATTGCAAAACTATTGTGTGGAGGCAGAGACGGGGGAGGGAGGGAGGGAGAGAGAGAGAGAGAGAGAGAGAGAGAGAGAGAGAGAGAGAGAGAGAGAGAGAGCGAGAGAGAGCGAGAAAAGCTGAGCATGAATGCACAGAAATCAGCCCTGTGTTCTCTCCAGGTACCTCCTGCCAGTGGAAGGCATTGAGGACCTGAGGTCCTTCCAACCTTGTGCTTAGCACAGAGCCCAGCAAAGATGCAACCTGTTTTATAAGTCGATGTCATTGCTACTGTGACCACTGTCCTTGCTGCCACCTCAAACCTAGAAACACTGGGCCCTTCCCTTTTGCCTGTCTCCAACTACTTACTAATTCTGGATAACTCTAAATATTTTTAAAATGTATTTCTAACATCTGTTTCCCCACTCTTTGTCCTTCCTCCAAGATGTAGCTGGAGTCACCTTCAGATAGGCATGGTGTGCCATTTCCTTACTTAAAATCCTTTCTTCACTTGAAATAAGACAAATTCCTTTCTGTCAGTGTGTAGAGTCCCGATCTATCTGGAACAACAGCCATTGCCCAATGCCACTTCCTGCCTTGCCCACTGTGTTGAGTCGCAGTGATCTCTGGTCACACTGGGATGGACTTCTTTAATTCCTTGGACCCTTTGCAAAAGGCTTCTCCGCCAATTGCAGAGTCTCCTGGGATCCAGTTCTTCTCCCTTTGGGCTTCAAGTGTTTTTACTTCTTCGAGGAGACCTTAGCTGTAAACACCCATATGAAACATCTATCTCATCCTTTGTTGTGTTTATTCATAACATGATACATTTTCCGATTGCTTTATTTTGGTGTCCCCTTGTGTTTTGTTACATTTTGTCACTGTCACACGATGAACCACTTTTGGTTCGTTCACCAGCCTGCCCCATAGCTCCTGCTTCAGAACTTGTTTTGTATCTTTTATGCTCATAGTTTGAACGACACATGAATGGGTAGATGGGCTTGTTTCTCACTTGTCCACAGATACTTGGTAAATAGCTCCTACGGACAGGACCTAGCACAGAGTCCGCAAAGACGAGCAGGAAAAGGGTGAAGATTGCCATACAGAGAAGTATTTTAATTTTTCCAGAAATACTGGACTGATTTTACTTTTCAGAGACAGCTCCGTAATTGTATAACTTTCTTTTTTCTTTTCCACATTGACTGCTATAAAATTAGAGCCGAATTCGTGGCCCATACGTCTTTTGGGTAGGCAATTCAGCCTCGTTCTTGGATCTGTTTCATGTCCCTGTCCTCATTTTTCTTCTCCTTTTGTTCCTATTTTAAATTTATGCCATCTTATATTTCGTATGTCCTCATAGCTGCCTTAAGTTCTCTCTAAAACAAGACAGAGTGTCAGTCAATCAATACGTGGAAACGTGGAGAGAGAAGCCCCTGCAATATAAAGTGAGCAATGGCTCTTACCTCACGGAGGGAGCCGTTCCCAAGTGAGCTCGGAAGCCCCAGGGAGCAGGTGGGGAGGGAGGTAGGAGACAGCTCCAGTGAGACCCAGACTCCTCATAGGCCCAGGAGACATGGCTTCAGCTGAGATCAGCTAAGAACTTAATTTTGGTAACTGGTTATTTCGCTTGTTTGGGCTGCATCCTGGGGCTCTAGACGTCATGTTAGGCTTCCCCGTTATCTTTTTCCTTTAGAAGTACCATATAATTTTCAAAGTAATCAGTAGTCACCCCCTCTGCTGCCTGACATATACATATGTATTCTAAACGTAAGCCTTCATCCCCTGCACTAAATGGAAGCAGAAGAGTCTTTGTCTTACACGATGATGTATCCCCAGGGCCCAGAACCGTGTCTAGTGCATACAAGTTCTCCGTTATCTTCGTTGAATTAATAAATGAAGCAGTCTGGTTTCTCAAGTGAGAGCAGCTTTCATTTCTTCTGAAGTCCTGTCTGATTTTATAATATTCTGTATTATTGTATCCTGTAATAATATTCTGTAAGGTGTTAAATACATTGATACAATTAGAGTCGGTTCTTCCAAAGTCAGTTGTTTGTGACTGAACAGTGTTCTCCGTGTGAACCCTACGCAGCTCTTCAGTAACCTCTGTCCTTGAGCCTCCCAGAGCCATCTGGAAATCATTCGAACAAACATCCCTTCTATATAATAGATCACTGTTTCCCTTTTTAATAGGACTCTGGATCCCCAGAGCCCACAGCCAGCGCTGAGATGGATCCCTTATCTGTGTTTCTTCGTTAAGAATGTGCACATATTTGGTTGCCAATGCTACGGGTCCTCCACAGTGCTGCTTGTTGCAACAAAAGAAAGCGCTTGCCAAATGACTTGTCAGCATATGTTCTAGAGCTGCACAGGCATAGCGATTGTAACTGGAAAATCCTGGTGCTGCTTCGTGAAAGATTGAAGACCAAGAAAGGGCGCACAGCTTCATGTAAAGGCACTTAGAAGTTCAGATAAAAACACAAGGGCGGGGTGGGAGAAAAAGAGAGGGGTAGGGAGAGAGAACAGAAAGGAAGTAGACTGCAGGCAGCAAAATAAAATTCTGGAGCCCGGGTCCAGATCACGGGTGCGGATGATGCATCTTGTTCATCCCCAGCATCCTCCCAGGTGATAACCTGCGCAAGCTCATTGATGGTCTGGATCAGCTCTGTGGAAGAGAAGCATCCTTGAACTTTCCAAGGTCATGGCTCCAGCAAGCAATCCTCACGCCCACTGAACCCCCAGATGGGCCGGGCAGTCGGAGGTGCTGTTGCCTTGACAAGGAAGATTCTGAGTCCTGAGGTTGCTTGCACACTCAGCAGCTGACCATTCTGGCAGCCCCCGGGGAGAGCAGGTTAGTAAGCCTGGCCCCTTCTCTGCAGCAGAGGAACATCTGACTTCTTGATGATCTCCAGACAGTTTCCTAATTAGGAGACTCTGGCAGATCTCAAAAGAACAAACCAAACATGACTCCACAGGACAGGAGGAGCTGTGCTGTGTGCACAGAACACAAGGCAGAACTATTGTCCTTGTGTTCAATGCTGAAGCCCATAGCACTAAATGGGGATGCCTCTTATACTCACCACTAACAGCAAGAATAGCAAGAGGCACTTGGGTTTGTTTTCATTACAAGGCCGGTTTCTGATCCAGTTAGAGCTTGCTTCACCTACTGTTCCGTGGACAGTGTCAGCAAGTCAATGTACGTATAGGACAGACATGGGTTCTGCTTAGGACAGGAGGTTTTTTTGTTTTTTTGTTTTTTTGTTTTTTGTTTTTTGTTTTTTTTTGTTTTGTTTTTGGTTCTTTTTTTTTTTGGAGCTGGGGACCGAACCCAGGGCCTTGCACTTCCTAGGCAAGCGCTCTACCCCTGAGCTAAATCCCCAACCCCGGACAGGAGGTTTCTAACAATTGCAATTCATGTTGTCCTGGCAAATTTATCTTGCAGTGTGCTGCATTCCTTTGTCGTACCACAGAAATCACCCCACATTCAGCTCCTTGGAATGTTTCTAATCGAATAAACTCAAGAATTTACAGCTGGGAGATTATGGCAGGGTTTTCCAGTTCGAGGGCTGTGGCTTTGAGAATACCTGTCTGAGAGCTGAGATACTGCGCTCACGGAGAAAATGGTCACCGTCCTGTCCTGACACACGTGAGGCTGCTGGCTTTAGACGCTTCTGCTTACATTATGTCTTAGCTAACAGTTTTCTCTGGATGGAAAGCAGTCTTCTCCCATCCCCCAGTCATGTCGGCAGGAAGAGAGTCTACATTAAAAAGAGATTCCTCAGGAAATGAGGAGAATGTGGAGTTCGGTTGAAAAATTCCAAATGGTTTTGAGTCAAGTGATTTTAGTCTTTCTGTCTGGTGGGCAAGGTGACCTCCCCCACAGCCCCACTCAAGTTGAGAGGGGAGTCCATGCTGAGGACATGTAAAGCAGCCAGCAGCAACAAGGGCAACAGAAAAGCCACCGTGAGCATGAAATGTGGTTCATTATCAACCCAGATGTACATCCTGGGCAATTGGCGATGCCGTTCTAGCAGATGAGAGATGAGAAGCAAACTCTTCGCCGTGGTTAGTGTCACAGCTCTCTCCGGCTAGCATTTGATTACAGCAGTTTATGTTCTTTTAAAGAAGCTCCAAAAAAAACCCATGAGCTCAGGAGGAAGTGGAGTGGCAGTTCTCCTGCTGTCTACACATTATGTTTTAATCATGTTACGTGGAAAGATGTGATGTTTTCTGAGAAAATTTGTCAAAACTAATAAGGCAATTTTTAAACCTGTAACAACTTCTTCCCTAAGCGAATTCAAGTAATTACTGGGGGCAACTCGGGTTGACTCTGGGTTTTCACGTTTTCTTTCTCCATTGCCTTTAAGTCCTACCAGTGCTATCATAATATACCTGTGATCTCAGAATTCAAAAGGCTAGGGCAGGAGGGATGCTTTGAGTTTGGGGACAACCTGGGCTACATAGAGAGACATTGTTCCATTCAACAATAAGCTGACTGGGAGTGAACTATGACACCAAGCTGTCCCTTTCAGTGTAGTCTTGTAGATGTGTGAAAAAAAAATCTTACACCATATCTTTTGGATAAAAGTTGTTTCAGCAGTTAGGTGTGTTTGCATAGCGGTACTGTCTCCATACAACAGTCTGTAGGATGTCTTGCTCTAAGGATCTAGGAATCAAGAGTTGGATGTGGTGTAGGTAAGGATTTCATAGGATGTCTTAGGTCTGTAAAGATGCTTAACCAGGATTTAGAGGACTTTCAGGGATGAAAGACTCAGGTCCTACACAGACCTATATTGATATCACCCTAAAGCAAAGTAAGGCTCATCCACCCATGAGTATTGAGCCAGATCCAACCTACTAGCGCATGTGTGTGTGTGTGTGTGTGTGTGTGTGTGTGTGTGTGTGTGTGTGTGTGTGTGTGTGTAAGTAACATACACACATGAACTTGTGTGTGGAGGTTAAAGGTCAACTTCAGATGTTGTTTCTTAGGAGCCATCTGCCCTGTTTTTAGGCTCTGCTTGTTGACCAGTTAGTACCTGTTTCTATCTCCCCAGCTCTGGGACCAAAAGTGTAGAATACTAAACCTGACGTTTTTCACATGGGTTCTGGTGTTCAAACATCCATTCCTGTGTTTATGATGATGCAAACACTTTATTGACTGGGCTGTCTACCAAGTCCCTCACTGCTGTCTATTCTTTTTTTTTTCCTTCTAAATAAAGATTTATTGAAACATCCCTTATGGTTTGTTTCTGCTTATATGTTGTAGCAGTAAAGTTGAGTAGTTACGACAAACATTATATGACCTGCAAAGCCAAAAAGAAAAAAAAAAATTGTTATCTGGCCTTCTGTAGACTCCTCAACCCTTGACCTAAAGCAGCGGTTCTCAACCTGTGGGTCATGAACCCTTTGGCAGCCCTCTAGCTCCAAAAAATAGTTACATTGCATTTCATACCAGTAGTAAAATTACAGTTGTGAAGTCTCAACAAAAATTATTATATGGCTGGGGATCGTCACAACATGAGGCGCTATATTAAAGGGTCACAGCATTAGAAAGGTTGAGAATCACTGGTCTAAAGGAATAGTGTTTAACTTGCCACTGTTTTTCAGGAGCATCCATTGATGGCCCTTAGTGACATGAGTTTCCTGAAGTTACATATAGACTATTCATGTATGTAGATGTGCATATCTTTGTGAGATTTTCTAGAGAGGACCGTGGATTCTAACAGTCCTTACAGTATGTCTGTGACCCTAAGGTGAAGATGGTTCCCTCAAAAGGATTTGTAGACTTTACTCCCATGCATACTCCTGCCTTGTGCTTTCCGTTGACTTCTTTGTTTATCCGAAACATTTTTAGTTATCAACCTACTAAGTAATTGGTTGGAAAAATGACTTAAATCTGACGCACTGCATTTCAGGTCTGTCACGAAAGGGTTTTATTCTGCACATAGAATTTTATTTGAACCAAGCCGTCTATGCCTGAACCTAAAGGCATTCATTTTAAGGGCACCATCAAGTAAAAGTTCGGGCAAGGTGGCTGAGGCTGGGTGGCCAGGATGCTGTTAGTTGAAGCCGCTGAGAACTCATCAATTCTGCTTAAGAGATAATAGGAACAGTTGTCTTTTTGACCAAAGGAAAGACATAAAGCTGTAACAACCCTTTTTCTTTTAGCAGCATTCTAAGCATGTTGTACGCAGGGCGACTTCACACAGCATCCCAGAAGACCGATGTCTGTGTTGTTAGAACAGCAACTGGTGCAAGACTGGTTGCATCCCGTCGCCATCTCCACCATCCTCACCTGCCACTGGAGGAGACCGAAGCTCGGATTTGTTTGAGCTTCCCCAGCTCCTGAGGAGCAGAGGGAGAACTAGAATTTGGGTCTGCCAGTTTCAGAAGCCAAGATTATTCACTTCCAAGATTTGGTTTAAAAAAAAAAAATTCTGTTCTGGCCAACTTCATGTTCCCTGGGACGCAGATCCTCTTTCCAGAGGCGCCCAGAAAGAATCCTATAATGTTGGTGTTGAACAAGGTATGACTCCTCACAGCTCCACCTCATCTCCCTTCCAGGGATTCTCCCTTTACCGGTGGTCCTCAGTCCTGGCTATCATCCATATCGTCTGGGAAACTTCTCTGAATGCAAATTTGCAGTGGTCTGGCTAGGCCCCGCTGTATCCAGACTTCTGTGGGGTATATATCCAGGGAGTCTGTTTAGTTTATTAATATATATACACATATACACATATACATATATACATACATACATATATGTATGTATACATATACATATACACACACATATATATACATACATACACACACACACACACACACACACACACACACATATATATATATATTCAGTTGCACTCTGGTCAGCCAGGCATGGGAACAGCTGTTCTAGGTAACATGAACTCTGGCCATGTAAGGTGGCCATTGTAAGAGAGGGCTGCTGCCGGGAGAGCTGACTGCCTAAACTCAAGTGACCTGCCCATTCTCAGAAACAGGCAGCATGTTCCCTATGTGCTCTGGGTTTTCCTGTCCACAGGGAGCCAACTGTTTGTGGGTGGTCCCGGGCTCACAGGAGGACTCCCTTCTGCCACAGCCCTGGGAACAGGCTGCGATGCATTTGGTTCTTAGGAAGAAAGAGCGGGGTGGGGGTGGTTAGCCCAGAAGCAGGGGAATTAGGAAGTCATTTGGAGCGCCAAGTGGGAGGAAGAATTACATGCGCACCCCCTCCGTGCGCACAAGTAGGCCTCATTATAAAGCCTTCACTAATATTTTCATTTAACTCACAAGAGCCATGAAACTTTAGCATGATAAAAAATTTTATGGGCTTTTATTTCCTAGTTTATGGACAGTGTCTCTGGTGTTCAAACGAATGACCTCCTCCAGATCCTGCGCTGTTTACGCATTGCCAGCTGTAGTTTAGACCTTTGTAAGTCTAAAACACAAACCAACTGTAACTGGAGGGATGGCTGCAGGTCTGAAGTGGCTGGAGAACACAGCAATACGTTTGATGAGAAATCTATATACAGTTGAAATCAGAGCAAGGCGCTCCGTGTGTCTGTTTATGTGTGCGCGTTTACAGGTCTGCCCTGGGTCTTTTGCCTGAGGGAGGTGGTGAGTGTTGGAGCAATTAACCTTATGTTTTTCTTTTAACTAGAAGTTTGGGAAGAACTTGCAACATTTAAAGTTTAGAAAGTGCACAAGGAACAGATGTATTTATGTTAAACTCGGTATTTGAAAGCTTTCTTTCCCCCTTCTCAGTGCAAACACAGCTCTCACCTTAAAGGGACTAAGAGAGAGTTTATTCTGGAGCCAAATGTGAGTGGCCGTGCCGCCCCTGAAACAGAGATTCAGATGACCCCAAATACCATATTCACTATGGAAGTGTTAACATGCGACTTTATTAATTATAGAACAGAGAAAGTCATAAAGCAAGGCATTCACCAGTTACATTCGTGGAGACCACATATTGACATTCTTAGCCTGGGCAGTAATGCAGTCTGGGGCTAGAAAGATGACTGATTAAGAGCACTTGCTCCTCTTCCGGAGGACCTGGGTTCAGTTCCCAGCACCCAAACAGCAGCTCATAACCATCTATAACTTTAGTGCCAGATCTAATGCACTCTTTCTGGCCTCCATGGGCACTAGGCACCAATGTGGTACACATACATGCAGGCAAAACACCTATACATATATAAAAAATGCATTTTAAAGGGTTTAATAGTCACAAGGATGTTAGGGTGAGCCATGAGTGGCTTTCAACAGAGCTAAAGAGATTCAAGGCAATTTTGGTTCTGGTCTCTAACATCTAAACGCTCTACAATCATGTAGTTCGGTCATTAATTTGGAATATTTAATACAGGTGTGCACCCCCCCCCCCAGAACTTCGGTTCACACTCCAGAGCAACATGGGTCCTACATGTAGCTTTCTGTCTAGATTTTCCTGGTGAGTTGTGGTGTCCTCGGAATCTCCAGGGTACATGGAAATGTTATTTTTAGCATTTGCTAAAGCACTTGACTCCTGGGTTAACTCATGCAGGAGGGATACAATAAGTAAGATGTAAATTACCCATAACATCTCAGCTAATTGAATTTTTAATTGGACAAGCCCTTCTCACAATCAAACTTCCCTGAATGCTTTGCCGTTTGAACCCCTCCAGTAAGTTTGGATTCTGATGCAATCTTGTGTTCTGTTAGTATGTGAATTTAAGAAGGAACGGCAGATGGAGGTAGGCTAGTTAAAGTGAAAACTCTAATTAGTTGCGGAGAAGGAGAACAATTCAGAGATGTCATTGTATCACACTCACAGCCAGTTCTTTCCCTGCCGTCTTCCTTTGACTAAATTATTTTTTAAAGACCAAGACACAAAATAGTTCCCCCTTACGAGTATTTCCATCCCCCAGATGGGGGCTTTCAAAGCAGAGACTACTCCATGGAGAATTTCAAAAACCTGAAATGAAGCTGGTGTGTGAGCTGTTGTATGAGCTGGTGTATGAACTAATGTGTGAGTGAGCTTGTGTGTGAGCTTGTGTGTGAGCTGGTGTGTGTGAGCTGGTGTGTGATCTGGTGTGTGAGTGAGCTGGTGTGTGAGCTGGTGTGTGAGTGGGTTGGTGTGTGAGTGAGCTGGTGTGTGAGCGGGTGTCTGAGTGGGTGGGTGTGTGAGTGAGCTGGTGTGTGAGCTGGTGTGTGTGTGAGCTGGTGTGTGAGTGGGTTGGTGTGTGAGCTGGTGTGTGAACTGATGTGTGAGTGAGCTGGTGTGTGAGCTGGTGTGTGAGCTGGTGTGTGAGTGAGCTGGTGTGTGAGCTGGTGTGTGAGTGAGCTGGTGTATGAACTGATGTGTGAGTGAGCTGGTGTGTGAGCTGGTGGCTCTGTTACACACACACTTCCTGGAGGGACTTCCCCACCTTTACCACATCCTTTTCTCCAGAACAGAGCAAAAGCCGTGGCAAGGTTGGAGGCAGAGACAGGACAAACTCTAGAAGTTTATGAGCCTGCTAGCCTGGCATATAGTGACCATCAAGTAGAGGTAGGACTGGGCCAAAAGGGAGCCCTAAACTTTGGCTTGAATCATCATAACTGCCCTCAGAGTGGGAAGGTTATAGTTGTCCTTAACACCCACCTGAGGTTTTTGGTTTTTTTTAACACCTTTGAGATGGAATTCGCTCACTTTAAAAAAACCTCTGACGTGAAGTGGACAGGTCTAGGATTTTTAACAGAATCATTCAATCATCATCATTCTTTTCCGGGGATGGAGTGGTCTTTATTTATTTATTTTTTGATCTGTAGAAAAGTGAAATGAGATCCTTCATGCATTCGTATTCACCTCCTCTATTGCCTTCCAGCCCATCCTCCCCGGCTCCTGGGCTATCTGCTGCCTTTACAGTCTTCACTGCTCTGGATACTTTGTATAAATTGAATCGTACATGGTCAGCTCCCAGAACTTTCTTTCATAGTGTAGCATAATTTTCAGGGTTCATTCATATGTGTGTTAGTTAGCTTTTGTAAGTCTGAGACAAACTAGAGTTCCCTAGGAAGAGTAGCTCACCTGTGGCATTGCCTTCCTCAGCTTTGCCTGTAGGCACGGCTGTGAGGATATGTTCTTGACTAGTGACTGGTATTTGCTTTCTTATGTAACAGAAGACCAGCTGCTCCTGAGCCTGCGCGCTCTCTGTCTCTCTGTCTCTCTGTCTCTCTCTCATACACACACACACATAAGGGGGGGGGAAGAGAGAAGAGATCAGATGACATCTTTACAACGTTTCTTGATGGTCAGTATATGCCAGGCTAGCAGGCTCATAAACTTCTAGGGTTTGTCCTGTCTCTGCCTCCCACCGTGCCACAAGAACATGAGGATAACTGTATCTGGATTCATGTGACAAGGGATCTGGCTAAATTCAGCTTCTGATGCTTCCCCTACCCATCTCCTCAGTCCAGCTATACATTTTTTCTTTCCTTTTTTTGTTTTTCTTTTATATATTATATTCTGACCACATTTTCCTCCCTCCACTCCTAGCTACAGCTACCCTTCCTCCCTCCCCTTACTCCCCTTCCCCTTATCCCTCCTCCTTCCCTTACTTCCCCCCTCTTCCCCCTTACCTCTCCTCCTTCCCTTACTCCCCTTCCCCTTACCTCTCCTCCTTCCCTTACTCCCCTTCCCCTTACCTCTCCTCCTTCCCTTACTCCTCTTCCCCTTACCTCTCCTCCTTCCCTTACCCTCTCCCCTTACCTCTCCTCCTTCCCTTACTCCCCTCCCCCGCTCCTCCCCTCCTTTCCTTTCTCCCCTTCCCCTCACCTCTCCCCCTCCCCTCCCCTACCCCTTACCTCCCCCCCTCCCCTTACTCCCCTTCCCCTTACCTCTCCTCCTTCCCTTACTCCCCTTCCCCTTACCCCTCCTCCTTCCCTTACTCCCCTTCCCCTTACCTCTCCTCCTTCCCTTACTCCCCTTCCCCTTACCTCTCCTCCTTCCCTTACTCCTCTTCCCCCCCTCCTCCCCTTACTCCCTCCTCCTTATCCCTCCTCCTTCCCTTACTCCTCTTCCCCTTACCTCTCCTCCTTCCCTTACTCCTCTTCCCCTTACCTCTCCTCCTTCCCTTACTCCTCTTCCCCTTACCTCTCCTCCTTCCCTTACTCCCCTTCCCCTTATCCCTCCTCCTTCCCTTACTCCCCTTCCCCTTACCTCTCCTCCTTCCCTTACTCCCCTTCCCCTTACCTCTCCTCCTTCCCTTACTCCCCTTCCCCTTATCCCTCCTCCTTCCCTTACTCCCCTTCCCCTTACCTCTCCTCCTTCCCTTACTCCTCTCCCAACCTTCTCCCCGAGATCCACTCATTCCGCTTTTTCCTTCAGAAAAAGAGCAGGCAGGCCACCCAGAGATATGAACCAAGTGTGGCATAACGTGTTACAATGAGACTCCGCACAAACCCTCATATCAAAGATGGATGAGGCAACCCAGTATGAGGAAAGGGTCCCAAGAGCAGGCAAAAGAGAGATACCCTTCCCTCCCATTGTTAGGAGTCCTGCAGGAACACCCAGCAGCACAACTATAATAATGCAGATAGGATGATATCTCTCTGCTGACAGTTGGGCTAGGCACCGATCTGTGAGTATAGCAGAATAGCAGGATATCATTAGGAATCATTTCACTGATTTTTTCCCCACTCATACCTGGTTTTATCCTGGGTCTCTGGAATGGTCAGCCAAAGATCTTATTTATTTGATGTTCATGAGCATTCTCCATACATGTGTGCTCCACATGAATGCCTGGTGCCCACCGAGATCAGAAGAGAGTGTCAGATCCCTGAAACTGGAGGTACAGGTGGTCACAAGCCACCATGTGGGTGCTGGGAACTGAACCCAGGAGCTCTGCAAGAGTAACAAGTGCCCTTAACGGCTGAGCCATCTCCTCAGCCCCTCCATGCCTTTGCAATTGTACCCTCTCAAGAGAAAATATTTTAACATAGACTGCCAACCAGTGCATCGTTACTTATCAATAAATTATGCAGTATATAGTATAATTATCTAAACCAAGTGGTACTTTCTATACCAAGTAGCTTTGCACAGCAGTGTGGGACCATGAACATGACCACAAAAGCCAGAAGTTGGCAAAGCAACCTCAATAAGCAGTGAGAAAAATTTCAACTGTAGCGTGACCTTTAAAATATCATGCAAGCCATTAAAATTTATCTCAGTGTTGGTTATACTTGCATAGAGAAAAAGGAGAAATGATGGAAAAACTGATATTTGTCTAATGCACTTCAAATTAAAATCGGAAACATGGAAAAATTAAAGTTGTATTTTCTTACAGAATTTTATCAAGAATTATTTGAGCTAATCTTCTTTCTCCTGTCCTGTGGCTACAGGACAGGCTAGCGTGTTCTCTAGAACTTGGCCATTTGTTATATTCCACTTGAGTTGGGGAATCAGCATCTAACACAGGACCCTTGTGATTTCAGTATCTTGAATGCCGCTGAGGATTGTATGAGGCGGACCTTTTCATTAGTCACTTCTGCTGGGACAAATCCGTCCTTCCTGTCAAAAACACTTTCATCCTCTATGTTGACAAGGTAGCCTGTATTAAATTCCTCTGACAGTGTAACTGGATTTTCTTGACTCTCTGGTCAGTTCTTTCTTGTATAATTTCATTTAAATTCTATTTGAATTTTGCTCCCATGGTTATTGCCTTTTGATTTGCAGACTACATTTCCAGTTTGGGTTTCCACTTAATCTTGGAAAAGGTCAAAAATTTGTATTATGGCCAATGAGGAGGCAACACAGCCTGCAGTTTGCTATCCCAGAGTGAAACGAGCAGTAGGCGTGCAGTGACCAATCACTGGCAGACTTTGAAAATTGGCCATTGATTGTCAGGCACATAGGTTAAAAGAGTATTGATTTGAGACTTAAAGCCATGAGGTTTGTCCTTTATGCTAATGGTTCACAATTAATGTTATGGAAACTGAAATTTGTACAGACCGGAAGCGTGATATGGAAACTGCCTTCACACTAAGGCATGCTATGTAAAATCCATATTTTAAACAGTCACATTGATTACTTTTTATTTTTAAAGTCAAATTATCATTACTATTTCTTGTCACTGTTTTTCCTTTGCAGTACAGTGGTCCAGAGCCTATCTCAGAAGTAGGACATGCAGCAGCCCGATCTTTTTCTTGTTTTCATAGCTTGCGTAATTATTGTTTACTCCATGGACTTTTTTTTGTAGCAATCTATGTAGGTCATTTGTAAAAATTCAGTGATGTTATCTACAAATCCGTAAGTCCCCTTAACCTAGTAAATTCAGTAATATTCGGTCACAATGCATTAAAACCTAACCTTGGATGTCACCATTGCCACCTGTCCCATACTGTGATGATTTTGTGTTGTCTTCGGGGGATATCAAAGCCACCCAGGAAGTGTGGCCATGACCCCCCAACAGCAGTATCACATGAGGACCCCCATATTATGTAGCTTCAAAGTTTCATTTCTTACACTTTATGTAAACATTTAAGGTAAACTGTAATATTGTCACTTTCTCTGGCTGCTACAGGACTAAACATTGGGCTCTACATGAGTTGTCCTGGGGCTGTAGAAAGGGGAGGACTCGGAACCTTCTAATGCCAGCATGGTGAGCGTCATGCTCAGGGATGGCATTGGGGTTCAAATGTGCATGTCCCCTGTACGCTCATGTACTTCACACCTGTTCTCGGGTGTTGGCATTATTAGAGGACGGTAGGATATGGATATGGAAACTTGCTAGAGGAAGGACCCAGTGGCACTGGCCTTTTGAGATGTTCTATCCGAGCCCTACTCTCTGCTCTCTGCTTTGTGGCTATGAAAATGAAGTGACCAGTCACATCATGCTCTCACCTATAACGGACTGTATCCATTCTAAAACTTCCTTACATCCTTCCTTCCTTCCTTCTATTCTTTTATGGGGAGTTTTGTCACAGTAGCAAGAAAAGAAACAAATGCAGCAGTCACTGCACTTCTGTCATGAATTTGCCTGGGGGAACTTCTGAAGAGGACTCATGCTGGAGTCCCACCCTTGTCCCTTTAAATAGGTTTAGAATCCAAGATACAGCATATGTCTGTTAAAATCTATATATAGTTGGTTCCAACAGATCCAACAGATGATGTTAGCAGGTGTAGCCTCAAGGAAAAGAGGGCAAATCTTTAGATGATCCTCCCCAGGCCGCCAGTTTCAGGGGACCCTTATTTGTAAATTGAGTGTGTGTGTGTGTGCACATGCATAGGCATCCTCCTCTGATAATCAGCCTTCTCTTGCACACGTGTGCTTACCATGGAAGAAAACTAAACTCTCTCTGGTCATTCCTAGTGACTCCTATCCTTCAGGGAGTATTTGTGACCTCAGTTGGATCCTCTAAATCCTGTAATAGACCTACGGCTCCTTGCAGTGTTTGTCTGGTAGTGTGCTGCAGTCCGTGCCTTGCCAGGCAGTCTTGGTGTATGATAGCTGCCACAGTATCCATACAGCTCACGACAGTCTCGTTCATCCAGATGTCCTGAGTATAAAGGAGGCGCAGTCAGTCTCAAAGGGATGGGGACTGAGTTACCCAAGAAGGACAGATTCTTTCTATACACGGAAATCCAGCAGAGTTGGAGGAATTGTCTCTGGCAAATGACATGTGTGCCAAAGTACTAGCTTCTTAGTTCTCCAATCCTTACCTGTTCTCCAGGACTGTTAAGTGTAGCATTTTCTTGAGCTCCACTTATAGCTGAGTAATGAGAGAAGTAATTAGAACTCATGTTTCCGGGTACCTTTAGAGCGTCATGGAGGTGGTAGAAAGTTCCTGGTGTCTGCTCTGTGTGGCAAGCTTGCTCAGGAGGATCGTGGTTGTGCTATAAAATGCTTCTCTGTGATAATGTTTTGCCCCTGCATACCCCTGCCCAACCCTGTCCTGGAATTTGAAGAATGAAAATGCAGAGGGGTCTCTGGTGTTCTTACAGGCTTCAGGCTGTATTTTGAATTCTGATCCAAGCATTTATTGAGTGTCTTTGGAAAAAAACCACTTTTATAGCCAGGGTGATGATGGCAAACAACTTTAATCCTAGCACGTGGAAGGCTGAGGCAGGCACATCTCTGCGAGTTCAAGGCCACCTTGGTCTACAGAATGAGTTTTGGAACAGCTCGAAGAACATAGTAAGACCCCCTTTTAAAACAAAACAGAAAAGAATACATTGTTTATATATATTTATATATATCACTATGTTTTTACAATATAAGTGAGATGGTATGTTTCTTACCATTTATTTATTCATTTTAATGAATAAATTAAAATGCTTTAGGATCAGACACAGACAGAATCAGAGCCCACCTTCCCTCTACTGCTTATTAATTGTTCAAAGTTGAGCAAGCTGTTTACAGTTTCAGTTTTAGCTCCTTCATCCAAAAATAAGGAAAATTAAATCTACCTCGATTTAACTAATTGCGAATCTTCCTGTAGATAATACTGCCTGAGTCTCAATGAAAAGAATGCTGTTTCTTTTCTACAGGATAAGTTGTATTTTTCTGTTTCTTGAATGAGTACATCATGTTTTAATTTGTGGTATGAGTTGGCTAAAGAATATTTTACACGAACTTTTTCACAGAAGAGCAAAGTTTTTGCAAATCAGCAACTCACAAAAGAAAAAACCTTGTAGAAATAGATTAAAGGAGATACGAGATGATGCTGTCTTTTCGTTTATTTATTTTGCACAAGTATTTCACACATCTGGTCGGGGAGAGGATTCTAACATCGAACTCCTTTGCTCTGCTTGATCATGGCCTTTAGTTTCCAGGGTGGTCTTATTTATCTTCTGAGCATCTGGGGGAGGGCAGACATACTGATTCCCATCTTCACCTTCATTCTACATTCAGGGAGTGTTCAGCTTGACCACTGCAGCTTGTATTTAAACCCAGAATTCTTGGAGTGCTGCCCTCCCTACCCAGGAAACAGAACGCAAGTCCAGATGCACACCTTGGAGCTTTAATGGTTGGCTTCTAGATGCTCATCCCCTTTGCGTGCTGTTTCCAAGGAACAGGTTTGGCTTGCGCTAAGGTCTGAAATAGACCACGCTGTAGGAAGTGCAATGGGGTTGCCTCATTAGCACTCTCTGTGAGCGAGCGCTCTCTGTCTTGCCTTTTCACTGCATGACATGCCAAGTTTACAGAAGCACCTACCACTGGCCACAGCTCAACTCTTGGTGTTGACTTGAACATAATTAAAATACATGTAAAGTCAGCATAGCCATCTTCTTAAGTATTTAAAAAAGAAAAAAATTCTCTTATTGAAATTGAATTAATTAACTGTTTAAATTAGTAACTATTTTAGGAAATGCACAGAAATTTTTTGGGTTTTTTTTTTTTAGATCTGTTTTTTAAAACATAAAACAGGCCCAAGGCTGCTTGCCTGCCTTAGACTAAAATACTGTGGCTTTAGTAAGTGGATATGTGTAAGTATAGTCATGGCTGCCACCACTACCACCACCACTACCATCTCCTCCTCCTCCTCCTCCTCCACCTCCTCCACCACCACCACTGCCGCCATCATCACCATCACCATCACTTTTAATGGTAGTATTGAACTTGTGGTAGTATTTAATGGTAGTATTTGAATGGTAGTATTGAAGAGTAGTATCCTCTTGCCTCCGTCTTCCAAATGCTAGGACCACACCCAGCTTCAGTTTTGTTTTTCTTGTCATTGTCAAAAAATATTTTTCTATGACTTCGAAGCCAGCCTGCTCTACAGAACAAGTTCCAGGACAGCCAAGGCTACACAGAGAGACCCTCTCTTGAAACACCAAACCAAAACAATAAAAACCAAAAAGCATGTATCTTTATCCTCATCGTTTTCTTTATCATCATCCAGATTTTCCTTTTATGTAATGACCATTTCAAGGACATGGAAATGTTTTTCTTTAATAATCTCCAAACCTTTTTCTTTTCCTCCTCCCAACTACCTTTTCATTTTTGTTGCTGTGGGATTTGGCAACCCAGTTTAATTTATGATAAGACGCCTTGGAAAATTGAAATGCGATAACATGAGTTGATTGGGGGAAGAAAATAACTTCATCTTAACTCTTGAAGCAGAAGATATCGGGCTCTCTAATTCCTTCCTTTCGTCCTTGAAAATAGAACATCAGCCACGGAGCACACCTGTGCCGAGTTCTAAAAAATGAATCTGTGGCAGCCGTTGCCAGAGTAGCAATTAGACAATTAAAGCTAGATTTCCACCCACAGAGGCAGACTGAAGAATACTGGTGGTTTGGCCTTCCACACTTGGGGATGAAGTAACTAGTCCATGGGAGGTAGGGTGACATCATGGAATCAGTGGGCGGGGAATCCAGTGGTGTCCTTCTACCCCAAATGGCCTGAGGGGTGTTCTATGCAGCACTCAGCCAAACTCCCCGTCCTTTTTGCATGTCTTTGTATGTGTTCAAATGTGTATATACACGCAATGCATGTGTGTGGAAACTGGAGGTCAATGTCAGGGGTCACCCTCTATCGCTCTCCACCTCATCTTTTGAGACAGGTTCTCTCACTGAACACAAAATGTACCACCGGTTCAGCTGGACTCGCTGGCCAGTGAGCTCCATGTATCTCCCCATCTTCCTCCCACCTCGCTCTCTGCTTTGGCATTAGATTACCCAACTTCTATGTGAGTTCTGGGGTCTGAATATGGATCCTCGTGCCTGTAATAGTGTGATGTTTGTATATGCTTGGCCCAGGGAGTGGCAGTATTAGAGGGTGTGGCCCTGTTGCTGTAGGTATGGCTTTTGGAGTAGGCATGGCACTATGGGTGTGGCTTTAAGACCCTCATCCTAGCTACCTGGAAGCCACTATTCTGCTAGCAGCCTTCAGATGAAGATGTAGAACTCTCAGCTCCTCCTGCACCATGCCTGTCTGGATGCTGCCATGTTCCTGCCTTGATGATAATGGACTGAACCTCTGAACCTGTAAGCCAGTTAAATGTTGTCCTTATAAGACATGGTCATGGTGTCTGTTCACAATAGCAAAACCCTAACTAAGACCTATAGGAAGTACTTTACCAACTGATTGGTCTCTGCAGCCTCTCTCCCCTACCCTGCTTTTACTGTCTACTTCTCCTCTAAGTATGAGGCCCATTACACTTGTTCCTCCTCCTTACGGAGCTGTTGACACTCTATTACCTCCAAACCTTCTCTGTTGCCTCCTTCTGAGAACTCAGTGCAACACAGAGCCTGTTCACCTGCCAGTTCTCTCACTGCAAATGTAGCTAGCACCCATGATGAGAGTCCTCCTTGTAAGTCTTAAACTCATTTTGTATGCCCAGCTCCTAGAATGGAGGCTGGCCATACTGTGCTCAATAAACATAGTTACATAAATGTGTTAAAAATGTCCTGGATCCATAAAGCAAAAAACACAAACTGAATGCCCAGGGGCTAAATTTAGCTTAACTTGCCTCTTCTTTGTTTGAATTGCACAAAAATATTACAGTATAAAGATCTCGAGTTAGTAGCCAGCCTGTGAGTCTAGAGTGCATCATACAGAAAGCCCATGCTTCTGGCTTCTCATCAGTCAGTCAAAAATGCTCCACACTGGGCCGGAATGAGGAGAAGTGGCTAGAAAACCCTCAACTAGAAAGAATGCAAATTCTTGGTCTCCTCAACCAAGTTTTAAGAATGCTTTCAAATAAATCTAATGTTCCCTAAAGTGTGACATCCACTTCCTACCCTGATTGCTTACAGGGGCCTGATCTTCTGTGAAAGCAGATCCTGGGTCAGACTTTCAGCTTTGTCACAGTTCCTCACCATGCGGTGTGCACCGTCTCACAGTGGCTTCATCTGATTATAGCATGGGAACCAGAGGGCCTCCTTGTAAGGTCGTGAGGCTTAAATGAGAGATGTGGTACAAGGTCGTGAGCCAGGCAGAGGGTATGTGCTGGTGATGTAGTTACAGTTTTCAGAACCAGGGCTGCCTCCATGAGGTGGAAGCAGCCTAGGTCTCTCTTTGGACATTGTACTCTTCCCTCCTCTGAGGGACTGTTCTCCCTGATGGGAATCTGCAGAACCAGCGGCAGCACCCATTTCCACGTTCTCCCAGTAAAGAACGACAATGTAGCTGGGCCCAGTACATATCTTATCCTCTTTTAGTTCACAGGATCTCTTTATTGTCATTGTGACAGCAGTCAACTTGGTTTGAGAGGCAGTCATTTGGTTTCATTACTTTGGGGCTCATAGCAAGGCAGATATATAGAGGAGGATAGCTTCTTAGCTCATGGCGACCAGAAAGGGGAGAGTGGGAGGGAGGGCAGAAGCCAACCATTCATAAGAGAAACCGTGAAAGGCGCGGGCACGCGCGCGCGCGCGCACACACACACACACACACACACACACATATATACATACACACCTCCCCAGCTCCCTACTTCCTCTAATGGGTTCCCATCTCCTACTTTCTCTGGCCTTCGAAAAATGCCATCAGGTCATGGATCCATCATGTATCAGTTCATTAGTTTAAAGCAGTACTTCTCAACCTTGGGACTACCTCCAAAGTATTTACAGGACAACTCACCACTGTAATGAAATTATAGTTATGAAGTAACAATAAAATAATTTTATGGTTGGGGTTCCCACAACATGGAGGGTTAAAGGGTCATAGCATTAGGAAGGTTGAAAACCACTGCTCTAAAGATTGGAGCTCGTATAACACAATCCATTTCCTCAAGCCCTAGCTCTGGGCATTGCATTCAGGACCATGCCTTCAACCAATGAGTTCAGGGGCTCTTTTCATATTCAGAAGTAACAATCTGAGCAAAAGCAATATCACTGTGTCACTTTATAGATGAAGAAACTAGAGGCCCAGTAAGGGTAATTTGTCTTAATCTATACGCCTGGTAAACAGCAGAGAAGAAAGCAAATGTGGGTGTTACATTTCAGGGTTTTCCTGCTCATCTGTGTTCTCAACATGTGGAGCATTTACCTTAGTAGTCTGTGAATGGTTTTCATATGGTATTGAGAAGGTTTTTGGTGGAAAGGAAGATGGTTTTAGCCATTGTAAAGTTCTGCAAATAAGGTACACAATAAGCACACTCATGTCTTGTAGGTCTCTGGTAAACTCGAAAGTCCAAGCTGGTGCTGAAGAGTTACTTATTAATATATTTGTTTATTTACTTAGGTATGTGTCTGTGATATAAGTGTATGTGCACGCACATGTGTGCAGGGTGTGTGTGTGTGTGTGTGTGTGTGTGTGTATGTATGTGAAGTACAGAGCTTGACACTTGGTGATTTCTTCATCATGCCTCACCTTATTTTTTGAGACATAGGTTCTCTTTTCTTTTTTTCTTTTTTTTTTTTTCTTTTCTTTTTTTCCGGAGCTGGGAACCGAACCCAGGGCCTTGCGCTTACTAGGCAAGCGCTCTTCCACTGAGCCAAATCCCCAACCCGAGACATAGGTTCTCATTGATCCAGAAGCTCGACTCTTTGGCTAACATGGCTGACCAGTGAGTGTTCAGGATGTATTTGCATCCATTCCAATCCCACCCTTACCCCTGCACCAGGGTTATAAATGTATGCTGCTGAGCCTAGCTTTTACACGGGTGCTGGGAATCAAATCTAAAGTGGTTACAGCAAGTGTGTAACCACTGAATTGTCTTCCCAACCCCTAACAGGTCTCTTAAAAGAACTCCAGTGCGATAATATTGAAGATGGTGTCAAGGAAGACTGAATAACATTTAAATGTATTAATTTTCTACTTAAAATGAGTAAGAGAGATTTTTATGTTTAGTCACTCTATGAAGCTTTCGTTCAGGTGGAATATTTTCATAAAACAAGAAGCGAGTTAAACCTATGATCAATTTGCAATCTTCAAGGTGATCTGTTGATCAGGGGGAGGCAACAGACTCTCGCTGTTCTTTTAAGGTCTGACAAGTTGAGAGTCTAGAATAAACTGAAAATAGATGAACACAAGAAAAGGCATGCAAATGTAGGACATGTATATGCATGAGAGTCTCAAAATGCAGGAAAAGAAAAGACAGATGATTGAAGCTTATATACTGCCTTGAATGTAGAAAGAAATTGGAGGTTAGAGTTTCTCGGTGGAGGAACAAGTTATAGGAAGGCAATGGAAGAAAATCTGTGGCTTTCTTACTATGCAAACGAATGCTCAATAGCTTAGTGGGACTGCATGCTTGGCAACAGCAAATTGGAATTTGAGTGTTCTGGACACAAAGATTCAGTAAATATTGAGGATATATGATATATATATATATATGTGTGTGTGTGTGTGTGTGTGTGTGTGTGCGTGCATATATATGTTATGCTGTGACCCCAAAATATATATAGTCAAGTGTCCATTAAAATTTACATAAAACCTCCCAGTCTCAACCCTTAGAAGAACAGGTGACAAGCATGGGACAGTGTCTGGGCAAGGTGCTACCCTTTAGTCTCTTTTCCTTGCCTAGGATTCATTCCTCAATGCTGAAGGGATTCTGATAGACTGAATTCCTCCTGAAACATGGGTCTTTAATCAGAGAAGAGGTTTCCAAAGGTTTTCAGATTAGAGTTATCACACCAGAACACCATGGCCTACCACAAGTCCCACCCAACATGACACATGTAATAGAGGTGAGATTTGAATGAGACAGGAGGGCAGTTCCTACTGCCCTAAGAAGGAAGGACATTGGTGGCTGCTTTTCTGCCCAGGTAATCCCCCAGGGCTCTGTTTAGCTCTCCAAGGGGGAGGTGTGGCCAACAGCTTAGGTCTGGACTGCCCAGCAGAGACCTGGTTGAGGGTCAGTTCAGAAGTCATTTAGAGGGGTGCAATTCTGTTAATTCAGAACCACCAGCTAGGCCAGCTTTGGAGCACTGAGCTGAGACCTTGTTCTGCAGGTGATGAAGGGGAAGTGGTGACTTATGAGTCTTTAGGTTTAAAGTTACTGCCTTTATACTTGGAAAGGTAGACATCCCCAGCCGTTGTCTTCCACAAGGTGGGCCAGTTATAGCATTGGAGAAGGATGGGAACACTTACATCTCCCACTTAGCAGCATTTTCGGCTTTGGGCAAGTCACTTATTGGAGAGAGTGTATTAGATGTGGATTAAGCTGGTGGAAATAGGACTCACATAGAGTCTGACATGCGGTAGGAAGAATTTTTATTGAGGATAGAGGTTGAGTGAAGGAATGCAAACGTGTGTATTTTTCCCGCCTAAAGCTCTGAAGGCTCACCATCTAGTTGTGTTTTAGGGCTCCCAGAAAACTACCAAGAGGATAGATCGACCGCTGTCTGTGGCAAGAGATGTGTTTTAGGAAATACTGAGGCAGCTGTGGAGGCTGGCAAGTCTAAATCTACAGTCAGTCAGGTGGCCTGTTAGTTGAACTGTCTCTTCTTCGTGAGGAGGCCCTTCTTCAAGCAAACTATTCAAACGCCGAGACAGTGCTTACCCACCGAGGAAGGCAATGCATTTTGCTCAAAGCCTGCTCTGTTAGAGCAGAGGCCAGCCCCACCCAGTGCAATTGGACAGAGGCCCAGAGAATGAGTATTTGCGGTGGGGGAATCAGAAAGTTAGGATGCTTTCAGGGTGTAACAGGATGCTGGACAAGCTGGAATACCTAACATGCTCTGCCTTTGCTCCTCCCTGCCTGCCACCTCGTTCCTCCACCGTTTCCTTCCCCCTCTTTGTCTTCTACGGTGCACAAAGCCCTGTGTGTCCCTTTGAATACATGGATGCTCTCTTCATTTTACAATTCCCAATTCATCTAAGGAAACAGATGCTCCTGAAACCAGCTTCCTCGGAGAGCAGCTTCCAGCCTGCTCCTATGAGTGTGATCATTGCCCAGAGACAACGTGGTACTGGCTGATTAGTCAGAACCTTACACTTATGTTCCCTGTGTGGGAGGAAGGAACTCAAAGTGTCTTGGTGCTGACTGATGCTGGGGAAGGCAAATTGTTGTTCGTTCTCTCTCTCTCTCTGTGTGTGTGTGTGTGTGTGTGTGTGTGTGTGTCTGTCTGTCTGTCTGTCTGTCTGTCTGTATCTATATGAGTGTCAGTGTTGGTGTCTGTATATCTGTGTGTGTAGCTGTGAACTAAGCCAGAGATCAACAACAGAGAATTAAAGATAAGTTGTTTTTTTTTTTTTAAAGTTATAGCCCATAGGAAGAAATTGCATGCTGGAAAAAGCAAAGATCAGAGCAAACATTGTATGTAAATAGTTTTGTTGTATATAAAGTACACATATGTGTGTGTTTAAGGTATCTTAATTACATTTTAATTCACATAGCATAAAACCCACCCATGCAGTATAAGTTGTGTGTTTTAAACATAATTTACAAGGCTGTGAAACCCCAAACTCTAATGTGAGAACATTCTCGTCATCTTACAGAGATGCTGCATACCTGTCGGCTGCTGCTGCCCATTTTTCTCTTCCCTTAGAGCCCCATGACCACTGCTACACTTCTGTCTCCACAGGTTGTTCATGGACAGCTTATAGCTTTCATACTTGACTACTTCCCCTCAGCATGGTCAGGTTCCCCTATGTGACTTCACAGATTAATACATCATTTTTTTTTGTGTGTGCCTGAAACTAAATAATTTTTCCCTGTATATGTACACCATGGGCAGGGTGCCTTTTGGCATTCGGTATAAATGCTGCTGTGATCGTGAGTCTACAAGGTTTTCTGTGGTTGTGGGATTTCACGTCTCCTGAGTACTTGGTGAGGAGTGGAATTGGTGGGTGCTATGATAACCCTCTGGTAGCTTTGCAGGGCAGTCCAACTGCTTCCAGGGCAGCTGCACCATTTCACATTCCCTGAACACCATGGGAAGGGTCTGATTTTCCCATATTTCCTCCCATCTCGTTATCTTCTGCCCTTTGATTAGAGCTATTCCAACTGATGAAAAGCGGCATCGTTTGTGGCTTTGATTGACATTCCCCTGGTGACATCGTTTGAGGCTTTGATTGACATTCCCCTGGTGACTAATCACACTGAAGAGCCTCCCATACTCCTTGGCTATTGTTGTTTCTCCTTTCTTTATTACTGAGTTGTACATGGGCTTCATGTGTTCTGATAACAAACGCTTTTTGACTTAAGTACTTGGAGTTCTGTAAGATTTTGACTTAGAACAACTTCTAAGTTAAGAAAACTATCCTTCAAGCCTAAGGGGAAGTGTGGTGATTGGAATATGCTTGGCCCAGGGAGTGGCACTATTAGGAAATGTGGCCTTGTTGGAGTGGTGTGCCACCTTGGGGGTGGGCTTGGAGACCTGTCCCCTAGCTGCCGGGAAGCCAGTCTTCTGGCAGCCTCCAGATGAAGATGTAGAACTCTCAGTTCCTCTTGCACCATGCCTGTCTGGATGCTGCCATGCTCCCACCTTCATGATAATGGTCTGAACTTCTAAACCTATATGCCAGTCCCAATTAAATGTTGTCTTTATAAAATTTGCCTTGGTCATGGTGTCTGTTCACAGCAGTAAAACCCTAACTAAGACAGGAAGCAAGAGTCTACAAAGTAGAAATAGTGCCAGTGATTTGGGTGCCACGTAAAAGTACATCGATATTTAGTTTCCCCCAGTGTTTTTCCTTTATTTTAAAATTTGAAGCAGGGTCTCATGCAGCTCAGGCTAGCCTCAGACACATTCTATAGGTAAGGATAAACTTACACTTCTGATCCTTTTGCTTCTACCTCCTAAGTGCTAAGATTCACCAGGATACCTGGTTTATACAGTGCTGTATGTTAAGGAAAGGTTCTACAAATTGAGGCACTGTACTGGATGGTTTTATGAGTCAACTTGACACAAACTAGAGTCCTCAGAGAGGAAGGAACCTTGGTTAAGGAAATGCCTCCATGCTATCCAGTTGTAGGGCATTTTCTACACTAGTGATCAATAGGGGAGGGCCTATCCCACTTTGGGTAGTATCGTCCCTTGGCTGATGGTCCTGGGTTCTCTAAGAAGGCAGACTGAGCAAGCCAGGGGAAGCAAACAGCACCTCTCCATGGCTTCTTCATCAGCTCCTACCTCCCCTGCTTGAGTTCCTGTCCAGACTTCCTCCAGTGATGGACTGTAGATCTGGAAGTGTAAGCCAAGTAGACCCTCTCATCCCCAACTTGCTTTTCAGTCATGATGTTTCATCACAGCGATAGAATTCCTGGCTAAAACAACCACATCCCCTCCACTTTATAATTATAAAGAAATATCTGAATTATTTAATTGAGATAATGACACCAGGAATACCCCGGACATTGTGGTGGTGTGAGTGAGATGCCCATATTTTGGGGCATTTGATTGCTCGGTCTGGGTATATTGGCATTGTTTGGGGAGGATTAGGAAGTATGGCCTTGCCGGAGGAAGTGCATTTACTTGGGGTGGCTTTGAGGTTTCAAAGACTCCAATCAGCCCCAGATGTCTGTGCTTTTTGTTTGTTATGTCTGAGACGTGAGCTCTCATTTCTCAGCTCTCAGCTGCTGTTTGTGTCACCTGCAGCCTGCTACCTCAGCCCCTCCATTGTGGACCATAAGCCAAATATGCCCTTCTTTCCATAAGTTGCCTTGGTCATAGTGTTTTGTCATAGGAACAATAAAGTTACCAGTGCAGCCTTCCATATCATTCTCTCATGTTTGCTTTACTGTCCCCTCCTGCCTTGTTCATGTGTATGTATGGGTGGGGGTGAGGAACTCAGTTGTATTTGTTTTTTGTCAATGAAGGCAAAAGTTGCATATTAGGTGTTTAAGACCCAGAGAAAATCTAACTGTAAACATTTCATGACGTTTCCAAGTGCTGTCCAAACTGGTGGCATCTTATCTAGCTACAAGTAAGTCCTTGTGACAGAGCCATGGCTTTCTAAGGTCATAGGTAGTGTGGCCAACCCTTTCACCTTACATTAATCAGGACCTTAGCCACCTGATTTTACAAATAAAAATAATTCATAAGAGATAGTAAGCAACTCTGACCATTCCACTCATGAAGCGTGTGCCCAGATGATGTGTAAGTCAGGAGTGTGCAGCTGCACTCAGGGAATCTGTGTCTCTTGCACCATTGGTGCTCACACATGCTGCTATCACGGGTTCCTGGTTTTTGTCTTTTGTAATTAACAATAGGAAATAAATTTTGTGTATGTACTCATGTTATGCACTATGATTTTCAGTTTATGTAGCACTCTTATATTAGTGCCTTACTCTATGGGATCATTAGTTTTATTGGTAATTTGAGAGATCTTGTATGTTGATTTATTAATTAATTTTTATACAAAGTAATTGGTTTCATTATGGTATTTCCATAACTACCTTGCTGTTCTTGGTCCTTCCTACACGGCTTCCATCCTCCTTGCCTACCTTGTCTTTGTCTCTTTTCTTCCCACAATAGCCCTGCTTCTACTTCATGCCACAGGTATTACCCACCCTCAGATGCATAACTGGAAAAGATCTTTTCCTACTCTGTAGCTTGCTGCTTTACACAGATGATGCTGTCCTTTGCCATTGAGAGATGTTCCGTTTCATAAGGTCTCATTTATTGGTTATTGGTCTTAGTGCCTGTGCTAACAGTGTCCTTTTTACAATGTCCTTTCCTGCCCAATGAGTTCAAGCCTATCTCTGACTCTCTTGGTCTTAGGTTGAAGCTCTTGTCCCATTGGGAGTTGGGTGTTGTGTAGGGTGATAGATATGGATCTATTGTCATTCCTTTACATGAATCTATTCAGTTTGATCAGCACTATTTGTTGAAGATGCTGTTTCTTCTCCACTGTATACTTTTGGCTTCTTTGTAAAAAATTTAAGTGTCTATTGGTATATGGAATTATGTCTGAGTCAAATGTCTGTTTTTATGCTGGTACCATACTGTTTTTATTACTATAGTGCTTCAATACAACTTGAAATCTAGGTTAGCAATACCTCCGGGAATTCTTTTATTATCCATAATTGTCTAAGCTATCCTGAGTTTTGTGTGTGTGAAAGAGAGCATGCGTGAACACACACAGTTTGTGTGTGTGTGCTTCCATATGAAGTTTAAGATTGTTTCTGTTTGCTTGTTTTTCTGAGATTAGATAGGTCACGGGCCTGGAGGAAACTCTTATTACTATTATTCTGCTAAGGGAACATAGCAATAACATGACCCCTAATGACACACCGCTATGCCTATAGATCAGGGCCTTTCTCAATCCACATTAGAGAAACTTCTTCTTGCAGTATATGGAGAATAACACAGAAACACACACTGGACAGTGTGCAGAGAATGAGAGACCCTGAAACATTTAATCCTAAATTGGATGTCTTCATCAAAGCCCTCCCCTCAGGGCCCAGCTCTCTGTGTGGAAGAGGAGACAGAAAGGTTGTAAGAGTTGGAAGTGATGAATGACTTCATGGAAACAGTGTCTTCCAGACATAACAGAACTGTTGCATATATGAACTCACAGAGATGTGGCAGTTAGCACAGGGCCTACATAGATTCAAAGCAGATGGGGTCCCAGCACTGAGATGGGGAAGTGGACACTGGCTCCCAACCCTTACAAGGAGCTGTGACTGACACACCCACTGGCAAAGGGAAAATCTATCTCGTCCATTGAAGTCTCACTGTGTATGTCAACCACACTCCAGGACAGGCCCCATACTCAGGAGTGGCCAACACAAAAAAGAATGAAATGTATTTTGTTTCATTTTGCTTTGGTTTCATCTTACTGGTCTTTTGCCTGTTTGCTTTGATTTTCATTTTGTGTACTTATGATTTTTATCTGTTTGCTTCTTGTTTTGTTTTTGTTTCTTATATTTAAAGGAAAGGGGAACATAAAGTTGCATGGGTAGGGAGGTAAGGTAGATCTTGGAGGAGCTAGACAGGGGAAACATGATCGAAGTATATTGTATAAAAAATTAATTAAAAAAGAAAGAGCAAACAAAGAGCTGAATATCGGCTAAAACGATTAAATATCTTCTGGAAATTTTCAGTCATCAAATATTTATCTCCAAAGGCCAATATCTTTCTCATTAGGAATTCATCAGCTTGGTCACTGCTGCCTGGAGCTGTGGGCATGGAAATGTCAATGCTCTCCCTGGCAAGCCGGTGGAATTTGCTGATGACACATATCTTCATTGGCTCTGGAGATGGCAGACATATGAAAAGCTGTGAGTCACTCGGAGGGGTCAGGGGGAGTCTGCTCATTAGGTGGTGGGGGGTTGGGGGGGAATAAGCATATTTAGCCAGAAGGAGAAATGTCAGACTTCAGGCAGCAGGCATTTTACTGTAAAATGGCTTCTTTCTGCAAAACTGCCTCAAGTTCTCTGTTGATGAACAGAGGAAAATTGATGAGAGAGAAGGAGGAAGATTGGGGGACTGGGAAGAAATAAGAGGGGGGGGGTTAGAAGAGAGAGAAGGGATGGATGGGTTAGGGTGAGGAAGGAACAGCTCTGGGTGCCTGCACACAGCTCAGAAGGCAAATTCTGGTCCCCATACCCAGAAACTACATTTATTATGAGAAATGTGGATGAGAACGGTTAACCATTCGTTCATCACTTGGTCACTGGACCCTGTACTCATTCTTCTCATGTTCAGTGTTTTTCATTTGTTATCTGTGCACTCAATTGCTGCCTGAAGAAATGTACCTGGTTCAGCCCTTCCAAGAGGCTACACTGCACAAACTAAGGAACAATGGGTAATAATGGTAATGGTGGCGTTAGTGCCATGTAAATGGCAGTGTCTGGTCTCAATGCCTTCTGCTATCTGAACACAGAGCTGCTGCTGGAACAAGGCAAGCTGTGATGAAGAGCCCATGGGGAAGGCCCACAGCAGGGGCTTGAGTATGCTTTAGTACTCATTCAATGGCCTAGGAATTGGATTCAGAGGTAACAAGCATTTTTAAGTATGCACATGGCCCTGGTTTTGGTCCCCAGTACAGACCCTCTTCCCAAAATTTCACTGAACAGTTATTTATTGAGTTGGCTCTCAAAAACATATCTACCCTAACGACTGAATGAGTACCCCACTAAGAGAACCAACTTTTTAGTGTTTATTTTTTTATACATTAGACAAAGCTCTTAAGATATTTCTGTTTGGGCATTTAGTTGAGCTTACTGCACCTTTATTTAACCCTTGACCAAAATCTGACATGTGACTCTGTTCTGTCCCCCAAGTCTCTTATCATTGTGACACCAATCTGAGTTGTGTTTTACATATTTAGCTGGGACTAGGGGTAGGGAAAAGGGAGAGAAGAGATTCCAGAAGGAACTGGGGAAGGGGTGGTCTGGGATTGAGTACACAACAGGGGAGCTAGGAAGGAAATACTCCAGGATTAGTGCTACAGGGTTACAGAACACTTTCTCCTTCCTCCTTAGTGATAATCATAGGTAATTATCCTGGCAAGTATAAGTGAAGACCCCTTTTCATTTTGCTACTCAACGGACAAAACATGGATATGTTCGATGGTTTTCCTGAAGACACTAGCTTGATGACCCTAACGCCAGAATTAACAACAGGCCTTACTGCCTCTAGACCCAGGCTTCATCCTCAATTCCCCTTTCAAATTACATTCAGCCTCTGAGCACCATCTGTAAGACAGCTTTTCTGTCATTTGTCTTTGCCTGAGCCATTGCAGTTTTCTGTCTGGGTTCCTGTGACCATTCCAGCCATGTGTCTCTGTTGCCGCCGTAGCTTCCTGTCTACAGTCTGTGTTTACCACGGGAGCCAGAACAATGCTCTCAAGTCTTCACAGAGTCTTACTAGGGCTCTCATTATCCTGACTGTTAAACCAAGAGTCCCAACTGGCCCGCAATGCAGGCCTGGAAGATTCAGAGTTCCAATTGCACCTATGGAGACTTTGTGTTCTCCTGCCCCATACCTCGTTGCATCTGTCTGACCTCTGTGCCATTAGCAGAGGCTCACTCTCTCCCTAGGGATCTTGCATAGCCCTCTACCTACAATGGTTTCCCTCCATGTATCTTTTATACTTGTTCTGGTCATTTCTCTTATGTCGCCTTAAGAGTAGCCCTTCTCTTAGGCAAATTTAGAAAAACCCACTGAGTGAGACTGGTCCATCTAAATTGGTCACATCAATATTTTGCAAAGTATGGTATGACAAGACTTGTAAACCGATTTCTATGGCTTTGGGCTCTGATGATGGTTGAGTGATTTGTTAAATATGTGGTAGAAAGTGGAGAGAGAGTGTCTAGATTGGACTGAGCCAGTCCTATGCCAGAGTTAACAATGTGGTAACACAGAAGAAGCTGATCCACTCTTACTAGTTTGGAAGCTGCATATCACCTCCAAAGGCCAAAAGGAGTTGAGTCTTGACTCCTGATTCTTGAGTGAACACAAACTTGGCTCTAAAGCCCCAAAGAAGTAAATTTTACCGACAATACACTGAAGGTTAGAGGCATATTGTTCCTTGAGGCTTCCTGGTAAGCAGCCAGTCTGCCGAAGTTATCTCTTAGTCTTGTGAGACTCTGAGCAGAGCCTAAACAGGCCCTGTGGATTCTGGCTTGTCGAGCTCTGAGATAATGAATGAGTGATGTTACGGGACTAAATATGTGGTCATTTGTTATAGAAAAATGGAAACCCAATACAGAAGGCAAATAGAACTGATATCTCAGGGCCAATCTGAGCATCAGGAGTGCCTGTCTGCAGAACTTAGAGAGAATTCCAAGCATGCAGGCTACATGTTGGGAAAGCAGCATGTAGAAGTAACTGGATGTTTGTCCCACTTGATAGGCCCGTGCTGTTTGAGACTTTATCCTGCTGTTAGACACATACACCTGAAAATCAGGCCACCGTCATTTGGTTTGCATGGCAAGTTCCAAACATGTTTGCCCACTGAGCAATCGCAACAGCCCCTTTTCCAGTAGATTAAAATAGGGAGCAATTTGAAAGGGATTCACACACACACACACACACACACACACACACACACACACACACACACACACACAGAGTCTCTTTGTCTCTCTCTGTCTTTTTCTCTCTCACACATCAGATTACTAATCACTAAAAGAAAATCAGTCAGAAAAAGAAGCCCAATTCAAATCTAACACCAGAATGGATCCTAGCGAGGCATGAATTTTGCTTGTTTCAGTCTGTACTTCCTCTCACTGCCTCTAAGAGTGTTTGCACTATCATATAGCAGATGCTCGATGGGCTCTCTTGAGCTGAAGATTGCGTAGAATAGCCTACTAGTTAGGGAAATGTGTCATCATCATAAAAAGTCCTGGAGTCAATTTTGTTCTTTCACCTAATAGTTTCTTCATCTCAGATACAGAGGCAAGAATACATTTTGAGAATTATTTGGGGTAGGATGCTTATATCATGGTTTGAATCATCATTTAAGTGTTTTTTCTCTGATTAGTGGTACTGTTTTAGGGGGAACCTTTAGCAGACAGGGCTGAGCTAGGGAAGTGTGTCCCCAGCAGCAGAGCTTTGATGGCAAGAGCTTGGTTCCTGCCTCTGGGCCTTACTCTCTGCTTCGAGTTGCTCTGCCATGCATTCTCCACACTCATGAGCTGTAGTTCTCTAAACCAGTGAGCCGAAAGAAACCAGTTTTCCCTTAAGTTGCTTCTGCCGGATATTTTATCACAACAGTGCAAAAGAGATAGGTCCAGTGATGGTCTGATCAGCATTCACCTAGTGGGAATGGCTTTTAAGTTTGAAAACGTGTGTGTGTGTGTGTGTGTGTGTGTGTGTGTGTGTGTGTGTGTGTGTGTGTCCATCCACAGAAATCAGAAGAGGACTACAGAGCCCCTAAAACTGAAGTTACAAATAGTTGTAAGCCATATGACATAGATATTGGGAACTGGGAGTCCTTTGCAAGTGTAGGATGTGCCCTGAACTAAGTGGTTCACACTTAGTCATCTCTCCCGTCTCTTTTTTCAAATTTTTATGTCAGTCTGGGTTCTAAATTGTCAGAAGTAGGGCAATCATGAACTTGAGAAGGTACAACAGGGAGATTATAATTCAACAGCTGTCGTGACTGTCACAGAAGTTCCAGGACTGGTCCATGTGGGGCCAGCCCTGTACCTACCTAATACACCATCCTGTAGAGTTGCCCCGGAAACGCATTGTGCTATGCCCATTTGAAAGGTCAGTGTCATTGGCCCTTCCCTGCTCATTAAGTATCATTAGAGCTGTACTCAAAATCCATGTTCTTGTTCACACCCATGCTGCTTCTACCTGGAGGGATGGTGATGGCCGTGTTGCCTTGCTGCCTCTCTGGTACATGTCCAGCGCCATCTTCTGCGTCCATGTTCTTCATACATACGAGTTTAGATGGCAGACAATAGACCTCTCCTCCCCCTAAAAGCATAAAATTCCTTGTGTTCATCATTAGATTGCTAATTCAGGATCAGAAATACTCTTCTTGAGGGGGTAACTGAAGCTGTAGGATTGTCTCTGAATGATTCAAGGAGGAAATCAGATCCATGGAGCCTGAAGTACTCAGATAGACTGGAAGGGGACTTGTCTTCTGTCAGATCTGAACTCTTCGACTAATTCCTTTTGTTGAAACCTATACAGGGGTTATAAGTGATTTAAATGTCATATACCTACCAGCAAATTCAATTGGACCAGGAATCTGCCTGTTTTTTATGCCTGTTTTACCTGCCCGAGTTTTAATGTGATTCCCAAATGGTCTTCAGCCTCCTAATAAGATCTGCAGGCACCCGTAAAATGTTACAAACAGTAATAAACAGGTCTGGAGCTATACAAGTGGCTGTTGCCAATAGTTCTTTTTGGTTTTGTGTCTTATAAAAACGATCATATGGTAATAGGCAGCATTTATCCAGTGCTCATTGTTCTGTGGCCAGTGGCTAAAAGCCTTTTGTTGTACACCACCTATTTATTCTTTAACTCAAGCATAGTATAATTAATAAATAATAAATCAGAAGACATAGACTTGGGAAGCAGGCCACCAGGTTGCAGGTGGTGAAACTTGGCCCTGACCCCAGAGCTGTGGTCTTACCCGCATGTTGATATAAAGCTGATAGGGTGGGAGCAGTTAGAGGTTCTATTTCTATTTATTTATCTTTATTTTATTTTCTTTCCTACACAAGCCATGCCTTTCATCATTGAGCATCTCAAGAGGTCAGTGTTTTGTGCAAGTTCAGCATGAAGATTTTACATATCTAAAGCCACAGCCCTCCCTTTCTAATGTGGTGTGCAAATTCTGGAATACTTTGGATCTTGAAGTCGTTGATCAAGGTTTTCCTTGCAGATGAGGTTTCTTTAAAATATCAGTAGCAATGTGATAGGACATACCATTTTTTTTCCATAATCAAGATAATGAAACTGAGCTATCTCTGTTTATTCACAGTGATTACATGTAATTAAAACTAAGACGTCATCAGAAAAGGTCAGATAACGAAAACAGGGTAGAAAAGAGAAATTCTGTTTTCACAGAATAGAGTCTGGAACCCACCAAGAACTGGAGTGCTCCCACCCAGCAGGGCTAAGCCCCAGGGGTCTGCTTACCTTCTCCTTTGCAGCGTATGCTGTCACTGACATTCTAGGCCAGCCCATTACTCACTGCATTCATTTCATTTCATCTGATGCCTTTCAAACATGAGCTCCTTTGGAGATAGACCTTTGGTTTTTTTTTTTTTAAGTCTTTGTGATACACATGTGTATGATATGTTTGCATGTACATGTATACATTCTGTGGCATATGTGAAGAGGTCAAAGAACAATGTGATGAGGCCAAAGAACTTGCCTTCTTCTGTGTTTGGGACATTGTCTCATTCTTGTTTTTATCAATGTATGTTCCAGGCTAGGCCATACCACGAGCATCCAGTCCCTTGTTTCTGTGCCTCCTCACTGACTGTGGGAGTGCTGGAGTTGTATAGATGCACTCCACCATACCCAGATTTACATAGTTTTGAAAATTCAAACTCTCAGGTCCCCATACTTGCACAGCAAGCATTTTACCCACAGAGCTATCTTTCTACCCTCAGGCTGAATTTTACTTTCAGGCTCTGATAATTCTCACAGGATGATAAGAGATGAGTTACATAATAGGAGCTGATAGACATTTATAGATTTATTGATTGGTGTATTAGGCAGATATAGAATGAGATGGGAGAAAATTGTCTAAGCCCAGAGCATATATTTACATGAATATCTCAGAAATCTGCTATTATGAAACAGAGTTCAAAATGGAGTGACTTAGAACCACAAATGTTTGTCTTCCTTCCTTCTTCCTCTTTCCTCCTTCCCTCCCCCTCCTTTCTTTCTTTCTTCTTTCCTTCCTGATCTGTGAGTCATGGATTTGGTCCTCTCTTAGATGGATAAAGTACCTTTCTTTCCCATGGTAAACAACCATTAATTGGGATGGCTCAGTTGGTTCTGGAGAATAAAAGCTGAGTAAGTTCTTGGTGCAACTATTGGTTGGGGTATTTTGGTCTCACTACATATGAATTGTCTGCAATGGCCTCTTGCCAAGTCTGGCTTAGCCATGTAAGGGATAGTATGACATGATTTTCTGCCCTGGAACAGAGCCAGCAGGTCATGGACCTCCCCGAGTGTTGGCAGTCACTGCGGGCATAAGACAGCATAAAGTATATACATTATGTAAGTGTGTGTGTGTGTGCATAGTGTGTGCGTTTGTGTGTATGAGCGTGTGCATGTGCATGTAAGCGAGTATGTGTATGTTCCTCCTTTGGAGGAATGTCTTCTCTGCCAAGGTTAATGACTCCATGATAATCAGAGACAGCAGCAGTCCTAGAGGTGAGGGTGTAGCTTATGTCTCAGCAAAATAGTAGAATGCTGTCACCTTCAGGACAGCCCTTAAGGCTGTGGGAAAGAACTCTGAAAACATTAATTCAAAAACAACTTTTCAACTATGCAAAATTTAAGTATGCAATATGAATTGTTTAAGGAGCTTCACAGTAAAGGAACAGAGACAGCCGTGCTATGAACCAGCTTGTCAGAAAGATACTAAGGAAGGAGATTGAAGAGATTTAGGGAGTGGTGATCACAGGACAAGATCCCTCACAGCTTAAATTTTATTTATGCTTAAAAAAAGCAGGTGGGGATTGCAGACTGGTACAACCATTCTAGAAATCAGTCTGGAGGTTCCTCAGAAAATTGGACATTGAACTGCCTGAGGATCCAGCTATACCTCTCTTGGGCATATACCCACAAGATGCCCCAACATATAAAAGACACGTGCTCCACTATGTTCATCGCAGCCTTATTTATAATAGCCAGAAGCTGGAAAGAACCCAGATGCCCTTCAACAGAGGAATGGATACAGAAAATGTGGTACATCTACACAATGGAATATTACTCAGCTATCAAAAACAATGACTTTATGAAATTCGTAGGCAAATGGTTGGAACTGGATTGAATGGTTGAATCATCCTGAGTGAGCTAACCCAATCACAGAAAGACATACATGGTATGCACTCATTGATAAGTGGCTATTAGCCCAAATGCTTGAATTACTCTAGATGCACAGAACACATGAAACTCAAGAAAGATGACCAAAATGCGAATGCTTCACACCTTCTTTAAAAAGGGAACAAGAATACCCTTGGCAGGGAATAGGGAGGCAAAGTTTAGAACAGAGGCAGAAGGAACACCCATTCAGAGCCTGCCCCACATGTGGCCCATACATATACAGCCACCAAACTAGATAAGATGGATGAAGCAAAGAAGTGCAGGCTGACAGGAACTGAATGTAGGTCTCTCCTGAGAGACAGCCAGAATACAGCAAATACATAGGCGAATGCCAGCAGCAATCTACTGAACTGAGAATGGGACCCTTGTTGAAGGAATCAGAGAAAGGACTGGAAGAGCTTGAAGGGGCTCGAGACCCCATATGAACAACAATGCCAACCAACCAGAGCTTCCAGGGACTAAGCCACTATCCAAAGACTATACATGGACTGACCCTGTGTTCCAACCTCATAGGTAGCAATGAATAGCCTAGTAAGAGCACCAGTGGAAGGAAAAGCCCTTGGTCCTGCCAAGACTGAACCCCCAGTGAATGTGATTGTTGGGGAGGAGGGTGGTAATGGGGGGAGGATGGGGAGGGGAAGCCCATATAGAAGAGGAGGGGAAGGGGTTAGAGGGATGTTGGCCTGGAAACTGGGGAGGGGAATAACAATCAAAATGTATATAAGAAATACTCAAGTTAATAAAGATTAAAAAATAATAATAATAACATTTTTTTAAAAAGCAGGTAGATTCCTGAGTTCAAGGTCAGCCTGGGACAGAAGGAGTTTAGGTCCAGGCTCAGGCCCAGGCATGGTACAGTTGATAATTTCAGGGTGGGGTCCCATCCAGCTATCTTATTGTTTGTGCTTGCTGTCTCTTTCTAAGAAATAAGAGGCTGAGATCAAGAGATGGTGGTTCATGGAATAATTATAAGGGAACCTGGGGTAATGACTGAATTGGTATGTAAATTAAAAACTGGGCTTTTGATCTGCAAGAGAGATGAGCTATCCATGGTTTTTAGAATAGCAAAGAAAGCCGTCTTGAGCAGAACACACACACAGAGATAGATAGATAGATAGATAGATAGATAGATAGATAGATAGATAGATAGATAGAGCGAGCAGTCTGAAAAGCCTTGAGTCTTGAGTACAACATAGGCCATCAGCTTGGACCCACAACTTGACTTCAAGTTGTTTCACTGCTCCTAGACACCCCTTCGTCAGAACCCCTCTCTAAGCCAAGGCTGGTCTTTGGCAGCCTGTCATCCTGTCATGACCTGTCCATCATGTACTCTCTCTCTCTCTCCAGCTACATAGTCTGGACTTCCTTACCTGGTGGTTCAGTTTCCAGAGTGAAAGTGGGGGCTCCCAGGCCTCTCGGAACTTCAGCTTCTGAATTCCAAAGTTTTTGCTTCCAGAACATGCTATAGTTTAAAACCACCCAATAAGCCAACTCAGATGAGATGGCCAGTGGGACAGACATTGCCCCCTCCACACACACACATCTCGTTCTGCAGGCCCTTGCACATTCTCACTCCGTGTGGGCAACAGAACCAGATCCGCACGCTCCAACGGCCT
This sequence comes from Rattus rattus, assembly GCF_011064425.1. NCBI lineage: Eukaryota > Metazoa > Chordata > Mammalia > Rodentia > Muridae > Rattus > Rattus rattus. The sequence continues at coordinate 54,385,715 of NC_046159.1, forward strand.
CTCAGCCATTTCTTTCACACACTGTCCTCTTTAGCCTGGTAAATCAAGGTTCCAGAAACTTGTAATTTACCAATTAGGTTTACATGTTAAATTCCCAATCCACGATACATCCACACAACAAGTTCACTGTCAAATAATAAAGATTTAAACCGCCCACCTAGGCAAGACAAAGTTGACCCAGTCCGCCTGGGTTTGGATCTTCTTATTCTGTTGTCTCCATCTTGATTTCCCTCACTCCTCTTCTCCCTCCCTCCCTCCTAGACTTTTCCCCACCTACCCTTCCTTTTCATTCAGTAGCAGGCTGTGCCTTATCCTGGACCCACCTTGCTGCGTAATGACGTCGTCCTACAACTCATGGTGTAACCTGCCTTCCTTTTTAAGGATGAAGAATATTTCGTAGTATGTATGTATCCCAGTCTCCATGCAGCCATCACTGTGCAGAAGGATGACTTCTCCCTTTGGGCTATCATGAGTCATGCATCTATGAACATAGCTGTCCAGATCCCTGCTTTCAGTTCTTCTAGATACTGACCCAGAAATGGAGCTTTTAGATCAGCTTATTTCTGCTTTTAATATTTTGACGAACTATTAATAGCAAGTCCCATGCCAGCTGGTCCAAGAATGGAAGCTCTTTGTGCCCATCCAGAACACCACAGAAGACACTATACTGACTACCTTTATGAGAAACTTTTAAAAAGTAGATGTCCCTCAACAGAGGAATGGACACAGAAAATGTGGTACATTTACACAATGGAGTACTACTCAGCTATTAAAAACAATGATTTCATGAAATTCATAGGCAAATGGATGGAACTAGAAAATATCATCCTGAGTGAGGTAACCCAATCACAAAAAAACACACATGGTATGCACTCACTGATTTTGGGATATTAGCCCAAAAGTTTGAATTACCCAAGGTACAATCCACAGACCACATGAAGCTCAAGAAGAATGATGCAGATGCTTCAGTCCTTCTTAGAAGGGGAACAAAAATATTTATAGGAGGAAATATGAAGACAAACTTTGGAGCAGAGACTGAAGAAAAGGCTATTTAGAGACTGCCCCACCTAGGGATCCAGCCCATACACATACAGACACCAAATCCAGACAATATTGCTGATGCCAAGAAGTGCATGCTGACAGGAGCCTGATATAGCTGTCTCCTGAGAGGCTCTGCCAGAGCATGACAAATACAGAGGCAGATGCTCACAGCCAACCACTGAACTGAGAACAGGGTCCCCAATGGAGAGGTTAAAGAAAAATCGAAGGAGCTGAAGGGGCTTGCAACCCCATAAGAACAATACCAACCAACCAGAGCGCCCAGAGACAACCACTATCCAAAGAGTACACATGGACAGACCCATGGCTCCAGCTGCATATGTAGCAGAGGATGGCCTTTTTGGGCACCAATGGGAGGAGAAGCCCTTGGTCCTGCAAAGGCTGGAACCCCCAGTGTAGGGGAATGCCAGGATGGGGAGGTGGGAGGGAGTAAATGGGTGGGTAGGGGAGCACCCTCATAGAAAAAGGGAGAGGGTGGATGGGATAGGGGGTTTATGGATGGGAAACTGGGAAAGGGGATAACATTTGAAATGTAAATAAATAAATTATCCAATAAAAACAAAAAAATAGGGCTTAGGGTGATGGCTTATTGAATAAAAGCATTCGGTGTACAAAATAAATAAAAACTTTATTTTCTGCTAAAACATATGAAGACATTCATTTTTTCTTTAAAGCGCATTCTTCCTTTCTGTACCTGTGTGTGTGTGTGGCCTAGAGAACTCTTGTCAGGCTTTTCCTCATTCCCAGGGAAACCAACCCCTCCCTATGACACAGAGAAAGTCTGCCAGGTAGCAAGGTCACACTCCTCAAGGTCTGCTCTCTGCCTTGCTTAAGCACCACCACTCATTTGGATTTCTAGGCTCACATGGCCTCTTTTTCCCTGAAAAGCCTTGCAGCTTTACCCTGGAAGCTGACTCTGAAATACCTCCAACTTCTCAGCATCCTGCCAGCCCTCTATGACTAATCTGAAAATGTATCTTTTGAGAAAAAGAAGGGATAAAAACGGAGAATACAGTACCCTTCCAAGACAAAACAATAAGAAATAGCTAAAAATAATTGAAGCTTTGTTGCCTCTGTTCCTAAAGGCCATATTTTTTGGCTAGCTCTGGTGATTATTCAACCCCCTGGGGCATATTTCATTTTCTCTGCAAGATTCTGTAAGGGGAATAACTCATAATTTGGGCTACAAATTGGGTGTGACATTTCTGTATCTTTATTTGGTGGCTGTCTCTATTATTGCCTGAGAAGACCATTGGCCGTTTCCTAGGCATTGTCTGAAAGCAATTACTAACCCCCAAACAAGAGTCCCCCACCCACTGTAAAGAGGTATGATGGGGATTAGCTCTGTGATTTTTAAGAAAAAGATTAACCTGCCTTTCCAGTACTCTTCTGTACCCCAGACTCTAACAAGAATGATTAGAGTCCTCATATCCCTCCAGCATTCAGTACTGGAAGGGGAACCAGAAACGCAAACCTACAGGGGTGTATTCAGGACTCCAGAAAATGAGGACTAAGTACACGTTCTTTTGAAGGTCATCTTTGACTCAAAATTTTGTTTTCAGAACTTAACCATTGTCATAGTGTGGTCATCAATATGGATTTTTAACTTGAAAAGGCCTAGGGAATGTCTACCAGGGATTGTCTAGATCAGATTACCCTGTGGGTCTGTCTGGGAAGGGCTGTATAAGCTAAGTCAACTGAGAATGAGCTGGAGTCTGGACTGAATGAAAAGGGGGATTTCAGCTGGGCATTAGACTTCATCTCCCTCTGCTTCCTGAGTGTAAACGAAAGCTTCCTGCTCTTACTCCCTGCCATACCTCTCCAGGCCACTGTGGAGGTATTTCCTCAAACTGCAAGCCAGGATAAACCCTTTCCCCCCTTAAATTGCTTCTTGCCAGGTATTTGGTCACAGCAAGTAGGAATGCACAGGGAAAATCTTCAGAGTACCAGTAAACACCAAGAACTTCATGGTCCAGCATACTGGGCTTACAGCTGGGACTGCTCTAGATAACTGTATGACCTTGATCAAATTATTAAATATTGGTTTTAGTTACTGTGGATTCAGAATGCACAGTTCAGCAATGCCTCCCTCAGTAGACGGAGTTGAAAGTGAAATAACATTGCCTGGTACAAAGACTATTCCTTCTTATTAAGAGCTCCCTTCGGGCAGAGCCAGATTCTTTTCATGTGTGAATGCACAGGGTTTCCTGAGAACGCGGTGGCGAATCTTAATATTTTCAACTTGATTAGATTGAGGACCACCTAGGGAATTAGTGAAACACACCTCTGGGTGTGTCTGTGAGAGCATTCCCATACAAAATTAGATCCCAAGGAAGACTCTGAATTGATAATGAGTGGGTTAATCCCTTGATGGATTTATAACATGATGACATTATTGTAAGGTATGAAAATAGGATGCTGGTGCCTGCTCAGAGGAAGTAGCACAGAGGGGAATATCTGTGAGGGGGTTATATTTTGGGCTAGCCTCTTCTCTCTCCCTTGCTCTATCTACTTCCTGCGTGCTATATAATATGAAGTGTTCTGCCTGCCCTCTCCACCAGGGTGCACTGCCATCTCCAAAACTGTGACCTTCATTAAGTCTCTCCTCTCTTGGTTGTCTAAGCCAGGTTTTTTTTTGTCCCAGTGATGTGAAAGATAGCTCCTGTAGCTCGTAAGTACTCTGGATTGAGCTGCTGAAAGGAACTGCTCGAAAATAAACAGCGGGAGCACCATACAACTACATACAGTGTTTCCGTGCTAGTTTTTCGATTATAACAGTTTCAGCAACCTGATTTATGTGTTGGGTGTTGGGGGCTTTTTTTCCTTGTATTTTTTCTTTTAATCTTTACATGTGTTAGCTCATCTAAGCCTGACCATCTCCTGAGGAGTAATAAGTGTCAGACCAATGCCCAGTCTACAGAAAGGGAACAAAGTAGAGATAGAGTTGGGTCAGTTTTCTTTGAAAGAAGCAGAACCCAAATCTAAATTCATCCCCAGAGTCTGTAGATTTTGTGGAATCTCAGAGTTTGCGTTCTCAGTGTCTCTTGCTTCACCAGAAAGAGGTTTAAGTTATAGCTGCCCACAGTTAGCATAATTTACGCCGTTTTAAAATGTTTATTTTGTATATGGCAATCAGACTTTCGTTACTGACGACTTCACATATCATATTTTCCAGCGCAACAATCCGTGTGAGCGGCAGCCTTGTTTCAGGGGACCTTAATGCCTGTCTTAGTGGAAGGCCAAGGAGTAATCCTGTGTGAGAGAGTTTAGTTTATGATGGTATTGGTGTGGGAAACGGCACTAAGGGAGGCATTTTGAGGACTTACAGGGGCCTTCATGCTGCACAGTCCACTTATTCCTTTTCTGATAAGAATTTTATGATCAGATCAGATCAGATCAAGGAAGAGGCAAGGGTGTAGCCATTTTTCTGAGTGAACACCAGAAAAGCAGTGAAGTTAGAAGGCAAATCTCACCTGCTGTGTTTTACTTAACTGACCCGAGTGTAGCAAAGGAAACTATTTTTATATCAATTTTGTAGTTAAGAACCTTGGGCTTTTTCTCCTTCTCCCCAGCTCTTAGTGTATACTTGTGTGCATGCATGAGGACACGTGTGTGTGTGTGTGTGTGTGTGTGTGTGTGTGTGTGTGTGTATCTGTGTGTACGCATCTGTGTGCATGTGCACGTGTGTTTGGCTGAGTATTTGAACCCAGGGCCACACAGATTCTAAGCAAGTGCTATACTACTGAGCGACTGTTTCATCCCTGTTAAGACCCTGAGACCTAGAAGCACAGTAAGCAAATGCCTTGGCCTACCCTCTGCACAGCAGCATGGAGGAGTTATCATTCTTTCCAGGGATTGCTATGCTGAGGTTGAGTCACACAAAGCTGGATCCCTTCCTTCTTCTCACCCCACCCTGGAGATACCCTGTAGTCAGTGTTTTCCTGTCCAGATGGTTCTTAGGCGCCCCAGCTCTTTCATTCAGCATTGCCTTCAGACAAACAGCTGCCGTCCAGGGAACTAGCAGATGCTGCAACCCTGATGAATGAGAAACAAATGGTGGTGGTGCTGGCAATGGTGGTGACAGTGGTGGCAGTGGTGGTAATGGTGGCTGTGGCAATGGTGGTGGCAGCAGCAATGGCAGTGGTGACGGTAGTGGTAGCAGCAGCAGCAATGGCTTTAACTGGAAGGAGAACATATCTAGAAGTGCATGGCTAATGGGTGTCAGAATCTTAGGACCTGGCGATGCCTACACTGCCAAGCTGCCACCTGCTCTAGCTTGTGATTGATGCAAGAAAAGCAGTGTTTAAGCAACACACCCAGACCCCAGGACTTAACTGAGATGCTATTATCAGCACAGGGTCTCTGTTTCACGGGTTTTTTAAAAAGGATCTTTCAGGCGTTTCCTATGTGGTGACCTAGTATTATTAACCTACGTGAAGCATTTGTTTAAAGAGAATAGGGGAAACGTAGCTTATACTTAGTGAAGCCTGCTTAGTTGCTCACCAAGCCTTGGGAATTCAGATATTTTTTCCATTTGTTCCAAGAGTCAAAAACAGCTCACTCTGAATTATTCTTTCCTTGAAGCTTTCACTTTGAATTGCTGGGGGATTGTTTCCTTTGAGGCTCCCCTTTCCAACCCAAACACTCACAGATCAATTTCTTGGTCAGACATTGTAATACTCACTTGCTCCAGTGCAAAAACCAGAGGGAACTGGCTCTTCTACAACCAGTTGGAAGCTTTTATCTCCAGGTTTTTGCATTCGATGCTGGAAACTGCGTTACGTGCACTGGCTGGCGTTCCGTTTTCATTCGGAGTCCTGAGTGGTCTTCAAGGAGAACTGGCCGACTAATCAATGTGGACTTTTTATTTACAATTCACCTTTTGGTACCGATGCTAAATACTTTTTGTAAAAAGCTTCTGGACTTCACACTCCCATCCTGTTAGAGAGAGAAAAAAAAATCTCCCACTGTGGCTAAAGAATACCACTTGGTAAAACAAAGACTTGTCTGTCTCTGTTATGCAGAAGCCAACACCCAGTATTTATTGTTAGTCAATGTGTTCTGCCACCACAAGGTGCTATAGCCATGGTGACATTAGCAGTAGACGTTTCTTCTTTCACATTGCTGATAAGGTCAAGATCAAGGTACCAGCAGCATTTGTTGGTGGTTTAGGCCCCTTGTCCTGACTTGATGACAGCTACTTCTCTAGGTCTTCACATGGCCATGTGTACTATGCCTATGTGTATGCTCATGAATGCGTGTGAGTGTGCATGTATGCATGTGCATGCATGCGTGTGAGTGTGTGTGTATACATGTGTGTGCGTGTGTGTGTGTAGAAGACAGAGGACAACCTCTGGCTTTACCTCTCAGAATGCAGTCATCTTGTTTTTTTTGTAACACTGTCTCTCACTAGCCAGGACCTCATTAAGTAGGCTAGGCTGGCTGCCCATGGATCCCCAAGGACTTTCCTGCCTCCGCCTCCCCACTGCTGGGATTACAAGCATGTACTGACACAGTTGATATTTTATGTAGGCTGGGCGTCATACTTACAAGAGAAAGCATGTTACTATCTCCCCAGCCTACATGGCTTTTGTGGGTCTGTGCATACAGAAAGAAAAATGGCTGCTGTCTCCTCTTATAAAGACAGAGGTCTGGTTAAACTTCTACCCTTGTGACCTAATTTGATCTTTATTACTTTCTTATATATACCATCTCCATCTCCAAATATAGTCACACTGCAGCTTAGGGCTTTGACATACGAATTAGAAGGGAACACGGTGCTGTAATAATCAGTAGGGTTTTTTTTTTTCTTCCTTCAAGAAAGCTAAGATGGGAGTCTTTTCTGTGCTTCCTACTCACGTGGTGCCCTGCTCTACTATAGTTTCTTCAGGAGAATGCAGTTAGCAGGCTGGGGGTGTAGAAAGGACACAGTAAACCGGTTCAGCTGGTGAGAATGGCGTGCGAAATGAAAAGCACTGAAAATTTTAATCTTATCTTTCCTCCGCCCTCTCCCGTGCTATGAATGCAGCCTGTCCTATTTGTAACTGCCTGCTTACTCCTCGGCCCTTTCTGATGGATGCCTGTTATTAAAGTGGAGCAGGCCCTGAAGTGATAATGACAGAGGCGATTTCCCAGGGTGCTGAGGTTTGCTTAGTGTGAAGATTAGCATTGTGTTCAGCAATCAAGCCTTTATCCAGACACTGGGGAGGGAAGACCAGGGTTGGGACTGAGGGTTTCTTCCTAATTTTACATGGAATGTGAATGCATCAGGGCGTTCCATGTAACTTCCTTTGGCCTCAATTCTTCTCTCCGCTCACCTGGCTCCGGTGCTTTTGTGATGGTCGGAGCTTAGGACCCCTGCTGCAGGTTACGCTTTATTGTTCTAAATTTTCGATTCAGCCCCAAAGTAGAAGACAGAAGGTACAAAATGCCCTTCAGTTCTAAATTCAGAAGTCACTTTCATTCAGGGATGACCAGAGAGTCCTACCGAGAAAGAGTGGGTCTTTCCAGCATTACCCCAAATCCAAGCTGATATAAAAGGCAGTTCATGGAGAGACAAAGGGTCTTATTAGGGAGAGCTATTAGTCCCCATTCCCTCCTATAAAGCAGCTGAGAGTTTTCCTCTGTTGTGGGCAGACCAAGGCCAATTTGATTCCTCTTAGACTCATGGCAAAGCTGCTAATGAAGTTAAAGTTGAGGAGTGTTTGCCGTTCTCCTATAATCTCTCTTTTATTTTAATAAAAGCAGGCCTCAGACCAAGTTCACCCACACATACAGACATTTACTACATGAATATGCATTAGTAGAGCAAGCTTAGAACAGCTCAGACATCCACCCTGTGCCCGTTGCAGTCCTGGCTTGCTGTCTGTCAGGTGGTGGAGCTCTTCCCTACCCATGTGCTGTAGCCATCAGGGAGCCTTCAGAAAACATTAGTGCTTGTCCTACCTCCAGACATTCCTACATGTTTTTCATCTGGATGAGGCCTGCTATTTCTGTAAAGGCTCCGCTTGACACACTTGTTAACCCAAGTTTGAAAACTAGATTCTGAGATGCTCCAACTATACCCTCTGTAAAAGGTTCACTTAAGGCCAACCCACAAGTATCACAGAGGGATGGTTCAATTTTCCCAGCTCACATCTCTTTAGTCTGAAAGGCTCCAAAATCAATGCCCAGGATTTGCTTTGGGGATTAAATGATAGGCATCATCATATAGAGTATGGGGTACCAGGCTAGATAGGGTCGTATGCCTTATTCTTGGAAGAATGGGAAGTGTCTCCAGACTTCTGAAGCAACTACACACATCCTAAATAACTCGAGTTTCACCAGTGAGAACATATTTTTAACTGCCACTTTGTTAGCGGTTAACACAGCAGTGCTTTTAACATTAGGAACTCATTCTGAGTTTCTGTGATGTGAATATTCTAAATTTACTCCTCATTGTGGGGTACTAAGAGTGTAGAGAATTCTACTGTGCATTTAGGGGTGGGGTTAAACGAGACCCTAATCCAACAGAACTGTGGCCACATAAGAAGAAGAGAGGTCTGAGCTAGATGGTCTGCCTCACCTGATATTCTAGGCTGACAAGATTCTGCAAAGAACCCCACCAACAATAACAGCCTCAGTAGAGAGTAAGACCTTCTCCAGTCTTCAGATCCTTCACAGCCTTCAGAACCATGAGACAAATCAACCTTTTTTTTTTTAAATAGTCCATCTGTACTGTACTGTTCAACTATGGCAATAGAAAATTGTCTAGACAGCCTTCTTGATGCTAATTAACAGCTGCTGGTTGTCGACCAAGCTGTGTTGAGAGATTTGTGCAGGATTAGCCATCCTAGATGATAGTCCTTTCCAATGTGGTATTGGCTGACCTCACTGAGTCTGTGTATTGTTAGCATGTTAGTACCTCGCAGCCCTTAAAAGACTAACCTACGGGCACATTCATGAGATCGTGAATGTGCTTACATGTTTTAGTCATAGTAGTACTTTACTTCCCTAAAGCAAAAGAGATGGTTATTCTTGCCGTATGAATGAGCTGCAAAGGCTGGACACATCTCAGTTGCCAGTCACAGACTCTCTACTGTGAAGCCAAGGCAAAGTCTGGTGATCGTCTATGGTTCCCAGATTGTGATGTTTAATCTTATACCCAAAATGAAAGGGCAGCAACTACTTCAGGGAAGACTTCTGCAGGACATTGAAAGAAGAGAGCAAGCCACAGTGTTTATGGATGCTCTAAGACTGATGTGCCGGATCTGCTATAATCCTATAGGCAAGGGAAAGTCACATGACCAACCCCAACATCAATGAAAAATCAGGTGCTCCTCTTAAGGAGGTATATCATATGGGGGGAAGTATTTTTTGAACAGTTAACTCATGTTCTTCGGGAATAGGAATGTCATTTCTTATCGTGTCCTCATCCCAAGTTCACAGTTGTGGTAAGCTAAAGCAACCGATGTTTTTGTAAAGGAAAACATTCTATTTCAAGCTTTTGAACTACATGTAATAGAGGAATGGGAAGGACGTGATACAAACACAAAACTGAAGTTTAGCAAAGTCTAGAGGGTTGTCAAGGAAAACAAGGTTGGGATGCTCCCTATAGTTCAAGTTTGGGATGCTTCCTACATTTCAAGGTTGAGATGCTTCCTATAGTTGAAGGTTACTGACAAATTGTAGATGTTGGATTAAGATATTCACTTGGAAAACCATCAACCCAACAGGAAAGGGGAATTTGACACAGTCAGTGAAATCCTGAGACTGACAGAATTTATTCCATTTCATGTTTATGTGTCCTCAGTGTCCCCACATTTCTTGGTAATCTGTTACATATGCTTGCTTTGATGTCACAAAGGGCCAGGCCTTTGTAGAGCCTTTGTCTAGTGGTTGAGCGGAAGAGAAAAGTTCTTATGAGCTGTGCTGGGGGGAAACCACTTAGCTGGCAGGATGCAAAGGAACAGAACAGACAGTCTCTATGGAGATCTTACCCTTACTCTACTGTAAAAATGTTGCCTTCTCTCTTTTGGCTTCCAGGTGTTTGTCTGTTCTGGGTAAGACTTCCTTTACATAGAGTGATGGTTCCTGAGCCTCCAGTTCTGAATCCTATTATAAAGGGTTTTCTGAAAAAAAAAATGTGGCTAAGGTCCGGGAGAAAAAAAAAGAGTTTAGGGAGAAAATGTTAAAAGAAATGAAATCAAATAAGCATGTTTATTGGCACATATCCTCATTGATTTCTCTCTCTGGCTTAGGAGTCATAGTTCTTGTCTTCCTGCTATGGAACTGAATTTTGTTCCCTTCTTTCTCTCAGGTATTATGTCACAGACAGTTGTAAGTTTCCCAACTGAGGTAAATTTAATCTCTGTAGTCTGCTTCCAAATCTGGGTAATCCCCATCCTCTGGCATTCCTGTCAACGTTCTTAAATGTTGAACTCTAATTCACATTTCACAAAATTGCCATTTAAAATGTACATTTGTATGGCTTTAGTGTGTTCAAAAAGCTGTATCACCAATACTAGAATTTAATTTCAAAATGTTTTCATCATAAAAAAACCCCAAGCCCGTTCCTGTTAATATTCATCCCGGTGCCTCTCTGCCCCAGCCTCTCCTAACCACCCCTCTCTATGAGTCTGGATTCTCCTGTTCTGGACATTTTATGTAAATGGATAAGGCAAGATGTGGCATTTTCTTGAAAACTATCTTCTTTCACATGTTACCAGAGTTCATTTGTGTCACAGCCTGGATTGATATAAAAAAGTTTTATATTCCTTTTTTAATGTTCAGTTTCACTCCATTTTGTTCATCCATTTGTTAGCTGGTGGCAACTTGATTTCTTCTATTTTTTTTCTCTTGTGAATGTATTGTTGTTGGTTCATAAAATGGGTAATAAGCATGTTTTTGTTTCTCTCAGTTGTACCTTTACATGTAACTTTGTTGAGTCACATAGCGAGTGGATGTGTTTAATATTTTGGGGAACTGACCAGCACTTTGCAATGATAGGGTTTTGAATTTCATCATGAATGTATAGTGTTCCAGTTGCTTCTACAAGCTCAATGACATCTGCCTTATTAAACATAGCCATCCCATAAAGTGATACTCCACTGTTATTTCTCTAATGACAAATGGCGTTCAACCTCTTTTTCCACAAAATGGTGGTTACTTTATGACCTTTTCACACATAGATATCATTGTGCCTTGTGTACATCCCTCCTCCAGCCACCTCACTACTTTTCTGGGTAGTCAGAATTGTCTCATGTGATGCTGGCTGTTTGTATGTTTCCTTTACAGAAATACATATTTAAATCCTTTGCCATTTTTAATTCTTTTTTTCCCGTTTTTCTAAGAGTTCTTTATATCTTCAGAATGCAGGTGTCTTACTATATACATGGCTTATAAATATTTTGTCTCATTCTATGGGCTATCTGTTCTATTGGTAGCATCTTTTGAAGCACACAGAATTTTGCTTTTATTTCTGTGAACTCAAATTCCTTGTTTTCTTTGTTGTCTGTGCTTAGTCTGTCTTCACTTGAGTTGATTTTCATGTTTCGTAAGAACACCACACCAGTTTTTTCTTGTGTGTGTGTGTGTGTGCGCGCGTGTGCGCGCGCGCGCTACCCTCAGAAATCCCCCTTTGTACATCTTACATACAGCTCTGCTGGCAACAAGGCCTTTCGCTGTTTCTCTGGCAGTGCCGTGAGGATGTCTGCATCGAGGCTGCTCCTTGCTGCTCTCATCTTCTGTGCACCCTTACCATGATTCTACTGCGCTGAGGTGCACATATCTTTTAACCCATCATACTTGGATCTTATTGAGTTTATTGGATACATAGACTAACTAATGGTGCTCTTTAAATTATTGGGGTCTTTCTGCTCCCTCCTTCTCTCTTCTGCAATTCCTGTTACGACTATGGAACATAGTACACTTGAGGAAGTCCCATGGGTCTCTAAGGTGGTTTGTTTTTCTCAACATTTTGTTTCAATATTCTTCATTGGGCTAGATGTAAATCTGGGGAACTGGTTTACATCTCGGTGTTATGATCAATTCTCCTGCCAGCTCAAATGTGTTCTTTAACCTGATGACAGTTTTTTTCCCTCACTATATTTTGCAATTCAAGCATTTTCATGTTGAATTGTATATGTGCATCTTTTTAATGCTATTCTTCTTTGTTATTGCTCTCATATTTTGCTCCAGTTGTTTATATGTGATTTTCTTTTATTCTGTGTGTGTGAGATTGTGTGTGTGTACGTGCGTGCATGTGTGTGTGTGTGTGCAGTGAACTTTCCTGATGATATTAAAGAAAGTAGGGATCCCTGGGCCTCTCCCATTATTCTGAGGGTCTAAAATGGAAACTGTGAAGAAGATGCTCAGTGTCAGGGGCTGAGATGGAACAGGAACTCCTCAGCAGCTGAGGAACTCTCTCACTCTCTTGTTCTTGCTGGGGTGAGTGATCCAGAGACCCTTACTCCTTGGAAGCCATGCAGGCCATGAGGTCCACTGCCCTGTTGCTGTAGCTGTACTCATTGTTATAGGAGGAAATGACCTTTACAAAGTTGTCATTGAGAGCAATACATCAAAGGTAGAAGAGTGGAAGTCACTGTTAAAGTCTCAGGACCCAGGATGTCCTTTAGTGGACCCTCAAAGGCCTCCTTCACTACCTTTTTGATGTCATCACACTTGGTTACTTTCTCTAGGTGGCTTATTAGATCCATGATGGACACATTGTGGGTAGGAATGTGAAGGCCATGCCAGTGAGCTCCCCGTTCAGCTCTGAGATGACCGTTTTCATAGTCTTGGCAGCACCAGTGGATGCAGGGAGGATGTTCTGGGCAGTCCTATGGCCATACACCACAGCTTTCCAAAGGGGCCACCCAGTCTTTTGAGTGGTAGTGATGACATGGACTGTGGTCATGAGACCTTCTACGATACCAAAGTTGTCATGGATGACCTTGGCCAGGGGGACTAAGCAGTTGCTCGTGCAGGAAGCATTCCTGACATTGTTGAGTGAGTTGTCATATTTCTCATGGTTCACACCCATCACAATCATAGGGGCATGAGCAGAAAGGATAACCCTTTTGGCCCCACACTTGAAGTGAACTCCAGCCTTCTCCATGGTGGTGTAGATGTCAGTAGACTCTACAGCATACTCAGCACCAGCACCACCCCATTTGATGTTAGCAGGATCTCGCTTCTGGAAGATGGTGATGGCCTTCCATTGATAGCAAACTTCCTGTTCTCAGCATTGAATGTGCTGTTGAACTTGCTGTGACTAGAATCATACTGGAACATGTAGATCATGTAGTTGAGGTCAATGAAGGGTCAATATTCATATTGCCAGATAAGAAGGCATTCCTAGTAACCAGGCACTCAACACAGCCAAACCCATTCACCTCATGTCTATGGCACAAGGCTAGCACTGCAGGAGGAGATGCGGCTGTCTCAGGAACAGGGATGAGCAGAGCTTTTCTTTCATTCTTTTAATATAGTGTTAAAATCTTTGTCTCATTATCACCAAATTCAAGCTTCTTGGATACAGGTTATGTGGAATGCTCCCCCTCCCCCTTGCACACAGTTCCCTAGTTTTTATTCATGTCTTATAATATTGAGTGTGCTCTGGATATTTGAAATATGTGATGTTTACATCTGGAAATTCTATGTGTTCTATCCTAAAGTTTGGTGTTACGACTTCCTTAGATGTAGTCTCATGATATTTCTAATTTCTTTATCATATACATCAAATGAAGATGTCTGTCCCATTAGCCTAAAGATTATCTAATATTAGATAATAATAGATATGTGGGGTAAGAGTTCCCCATTTGCCAGTGTACTGGAGGGATGCAAGTCTTTAATAGCCAGGCAATTTATAACACACATGAGTTTCTCACGTGTCAGGTGCCTTTGGCATCAGCTACTGGTGAGAAATGGGCATTATTCTGGGCTTTTTCTCAGACTCATACACAGCTTTCTCCATGTTTGTAAACTCCCAGGTCAGCAGGAAATTGTTGGAACTTGGAGTGACTTTTTTTTCCCCTCCTTTCATTACAGCTCCTTTTTTCCCCTCTTAGCCCTGCCTCCCTCTGGATGACTTTTTGTTGTTGTTTCAAATAGCTGCCTTCTTACACAATTGTGGATAATTGTTTTAAATGAGCATATGGATATAACTCTTTCCCATTAATTAGCTCCGATCTAGGGACAAGCCTGACAAGCCACATTAATGGTGTTTTTCCAGGGAACCCTCAGAGTAGTTAAGAAGGGGCAGCTCTCTCTTAGCTTTCTACCCCTTTCTGTCTCTTTCTAGGCCTTGTCAACAACCCCTACTCCAACCCCAGTTCACCTTGTTGTTTTCAAGGCAGCACAGAGCTGAGAAGAAGGTGAGAACAGTCCTAGTCCAGATGTCTCAAAGCGTGATGCTCACAGCACTTACGATGCTTGTGATGCCTGCAGAGACCCCACTGCTTCTCTGGAATAAGTAACCCTCAGCCCTTAGCTGGTTGCTGTTTTTTTAAAGAAGTGTATATTGACATTTTCGTCAGTGCCCTTGGTGTTGTGTGGAGATAATTGGTTCTGTCATTCTGGAAGTGCTTCTCCAGGCAAAGTTAATTTCTGAGCCTGTATGTTAGAAAGTTCATAGTGAGTTCTCTGAAGAGCGAGTTGAGAATGAAAGGAGGGGGTTACAGGGATGGAGTTCTATGTGCACAATGACTCAAGGGTTGATTTATTCTTTCCTACTTACTCAAGGTCATTTGTGGACATTGGTAGCCAATGCTCCACACATCGTGAACAGAGAGTCATTTTTCTTTTAGTTCTCTTTGTAGCGATGCATTGTGATTTATTCCTGAAGAATATTGAGTTCATCTGTCATTCTTGGCTACTGACTGTGGTCCAGATAGGTTATTAGACATGTACCTTTGTATATGTAAGTCAGGTGATCAGACCAATCTATTCAGCAGACTCACTTGCTGAAAAGTCTGGACAACTAAGGTAGCATTGTGTGTGTGTGTGTGTGCGTGTGCATGTGTGTGTCTCTGTGTGTGTGTGTGTGTGTTTTAATTCTTGAGACCTTATTATTCTTTTTAATGTGAGTGTTGGGGATAATTTCCTTTATACTTTATTCTTGGTCCTTCTTTATTTTCAAAAGCCTTTATTGATAGAGAGACTGAAAAGTAGAAAGAGTGTAATTTTAAAACAAAATTTTCTGTACCTTTTTGACATCTTTTAAAAAAAAATTAGATTTATTTTTGTCTGTGAATCTGCATGAATGAATGTGCCCTCCTGTATGCAGTTGCCAGAGGAGGCCAGAAGAGGGCATCAGATCCCTTAGAAGTGGAGTTATAAGCTACCCTACATAGGGGCTGGGAACTGAACTCAGATCCTTTGGAAGAACAGAAAGTACACTAAACTGAGTACTGACCCATCTCTTCATCTCTCTTGACATCTTTTAGTTGAAATATCTTTATGTTTAAAGCATTGGAGGCTAATTGTAAGGCATGCATAGTTTCTGGACATGTTGCAGATTAGTGACTGGATGTATTTATTTTATTTAAACTTAAGATATCTGTACCAGTTAACAGCCCGAATGGCCAAAACTTTTTTTGGACTGAAAGCCTGGAGTTTCAGCTATTTCTCGTGACTATGGTTTTTCTTAAAATAAGCTTGAGAAGGATGCCAGACTCTATAAAGTAGTGTTATCCAAGGGACTTAGCTACTAGAATTCTATCACCCATATTCTTCTGGCTATTCAATGAAGGTTACACAGTTGTAGAACTTCAGTGTTTATAACGCATTTTACTTGTCGTCGTCGTTGTTGTTGTTGATGTTATTATTTAATTTCTTATTGACCTTTTGTGAATTTCACCTCATGCACCCCAATCCCACTCATCTCCTCATCCCTTCATATTTATTCTCTGCCCTTACAACCTCCCCTTCAAAAAAAAAAAAAAATCTCATTGTGAAGCTGTTTTATATAAGACATTTTTAAAAGATAAGGTTCTTGCTTTCTTGCTATGTACCCTTAGGCTGGCCTAGAATTCATAATCCCCTGCTTCTGTTTTCAAGTTCAAGGACTATTGGTGTTATTAGACCATTATACCTAGCCCTTTACAACAGCTGCCACCCCCAATAGGGCTAGAGGTATAGATCAGTCAGTCAGTCAGTCATGCATTTACATACATTTAGAGTGTATGTTTAACATAAGGCCTTGGGTTCAATTCCTAACAATCAATGACTGCCACTCCTAAAATTAAACAGTTTAAAAAGCTATAAATAGCTATAGCCTCTCATGGCGGTGGCGACAGGGACCTGGGCGCGGCGCCGCGGTGATTGAGCTGCGAGCCTGGCCGGCGTGCGCCTTGCCACCTGCCCCCCATCCCCGGGCTCTTCACCCTGATGCTGCACGGGTGCTGAGCCCGCCCGGGTTGGGACGATGGTGAAGTATTTCCTGGGCCAGAGCGTGCTCCGATGTTCCTGGGACCAAGTGTTCGCTGCCTTCTGGCAACGGTACCCGAATCCCTATAGCAAACATGTCTTAACCGAAGACAGTGCACCGGGAGGTGACCCCTGACCAGAAGCTTCTGTCCCGGAGACTCCTGACCAAGACCAACAGGATGCCACGTTGGGCAGAGCGACTGTTTCCCGCCAACGTTGCTCACTCGGTGTACATCCTGGAGGACTCGATTGTGGACCCACAGAATCAGACCATGACCACCTTCACTTGGAACATCAACCACGCCCGGCTGATGGTGGTGGAGGAACCATGTGTTTACTGTGTGAACTCTGACAATAGCGGCTGGACCGAAATCCGTCGGGAGGCCTGGGTCTCCTCTAGCTTATTTGGTGTCTCCAGAGCTGTCCAGGAATTTGGTCTTGCCCGGTTCAAAAGCAATGTGACCAAGACAATGAAGGGCTTTGAATACATCCTGGCCAAGCTACAAGGTGAGGCCCCTTCAAAAACACTTGTTGAGACAGCCAAGGAGGCCAAAGAGAAAGCAAAGGAGACCGCACTGGCAGCTACAGAGAAGGCCAAGGACCTGGCCAACAAGGCCGCCACCAAGCAGCAGCAGCAGCAGCTCGTATAGCCCCCTTCCTCTCCCTCCTCCCCTGTGTACTTGATTATTAAAGATGAACCTGCAGCCCTCTCTGCTGTCTGGGGTGGTAGGTCAGGGCGCTGTCCTGGTCAGCATCTACACCAGCCCAGCTCTGTCTGCTGGGCCGATCGAGGGGTGCAGTGACTTGCCCAAGGTCACAGCAGTGCAATAGACTGTACGCTCCACGAGGGCAGGACTCCCCGTGCCCTCTGCTGGGTCCCACGTCCCCTGAACAATATTTAGCACATAACAGGCACTCAATAAACACATGATTTGACTGCCCCCCCCCAAAAAAAAGCTATAAATAGGACCAGGAAGATCCCAGTTCAGATCCACAGTACATATAAAGAATGGGACATTGCACAGTATCCTGTAATCCAAGTATTAGGAGATAGAAACAGGAGGGTTCCTGGGCCGTGTTGACCACCTATTCTTGCCAAATTGGTGAGCATCAGATTCAACGAGAGAACCTATCTGAAAAGACAAGGTATAGGGTGATGTCAGACATAAAGTTCTGGCCCACACAAGCACACCTTTATGCAACCACTTGCACATGTACACATTTACACACAGACACACAAGTTTCCAGTTTTTCATTGCATAAACGTTGGCAGAAATTATCCTCTCTTGATGACCTTTCCTTTCCTTTCCTTTCCCCCTTACCTTTATGCTCAGTTTATTACTCACCCTGCCTTCTGACAAGGAGCATATAAACAAATTGCCTCATTAGGAGAGAGCCTGTTCTGTGCCAGTATCCTCTGGCAATAGGATTCAGGAAAGAAAGCTGACCCTTTGGTAGTTCTCAGTTAACTAACTTATAGGTCAGCTCCCATTACAGCAACCAAATAGCAACACAGCAAAACCTTGGAGTAAAAATCGGACTTCCAGATCTCAAACAAACAATGGCCTGCTCATCACAGCCATGAAATCCCAGGCCTACGTGTGTATTAGGACTTTTTCATAATGGAATTCGACCTGCAGTCATGCTTGGAAAACAGAATGGACCTTTAGGAATGATTCTGTGCATGAATGGGAGAAGGAAATGGCCTCATTTGTGTTTCTCTGAAATATGCTATCAGCGAACCAGAGCAGCCCTCTAATAACGTGATGAATCCTTGTACACGTCCAGGAGATTAGTAAAAGCTGTTCATTGAAATCTGAGCAGCCGCTGGGGCTCGCAGAACAGACGGCCGCTGCTAATCTCTAACCCTGGCACCTGAGATGCTCTTAGGAACTGTCTGCTGAGTGAAGAAAAGATTAAATGAAACTTCAACTTCTATTTCCTAAGACTGTGGATGGAAAAGATCCACGAGGTGAATCTGACTTTCCAGAGAGGCAGCTTGTAATTACCAGTGCAGACAAGTCCAGTCTCTGCTGAGTCTGCTGGCCAGGGTTCTGATGGCCGCTGTAGGTTTGTTTCCCTTCGGCTCTAGAGGGTGAACAGTTGATGAAGTGAGCTGTGTTGTCACCAGGAACATCAGAGGTGGTTGATTTTGTGTGACCTAACTGAAGTTTTCTGAAAGAGGCCTTGGTCATACATAAGGATCTATAGAATGGGGGTTGGGGATTTAGCTCAGTGGTAGAGCACTTGCCTAGCAAGCACAAGGCCCTGGGTTCGGTCCTCAGCTCCCGAGAGAAAAAAAAAAAAGAAAAAAAAAAGAATCTATAGAATGAAGAATCGAATTCTCCAGCCACTAATGTGGTTGTCATGGTCGTCTCTGTTGAGATTTGGGGGGAGCTAACCCCTGGCTGGCCCTTGCTATTATTTAAAAATAAAAATACCATCACAATCAGTGATGATGATGATGATGATGATGATGATGATGATGATGATGATGATGATGATGATAACAGAAAATCCTTAAGGGTCACTGGCAGTAAATATAGCATATGGTGGAAAAGACCAGTGTTTATAATTTGGCCATAACAAAAAATTAAATCTGTAAAGTCATATCATATATTCTTTACAGATAAAGATTCCCTGAGAGTAGATACTTCTTTTTTTACTTTGCAAGTGAGAAAATTAAAGAGAGTTCAGGTATTTTTATCCAAAATCGCATAGCTATTAAGTTTCACTGTTCGAATTTGAACAGAGTCCATTCAGCGCCATAAACCATGCACGTGGAATGGGTAGACGGCTCAATCAGTGCAACACTGCCTTCTAAGCATAAGGACCTGATTCTTACCACCAGAACCCATGCAACATTAGAACATCAAGGATCCACAAATAAAAGAGAGTGTTGTGGCATTTGTCTTTCTGGGTCTGGATTATATCAGTCTGTATAATATGCTCAAATTTCACCCGTTTACATGCAAAGTTTATAATTTCACTTTTTATTATGGATGAATAAATTCTATTGTGTGACATTTAGGTTGTTTCCATTTCATAGCTATTGTGGCTAGATTGGCAATAAATATGGACGGGCAAGTGTCCATTGAGTAGGATGTTGAATTCCTCAGATAAACAGCAAACAGTGGTATAGCCCGGTTATATGGTAGATCTACTTTACCTTTTTGAGAATTCCTCCATATTGATTTCCATAGACCTTAGTGCTGACTCTTTAGATGAGCATATTACTTTGAGTACTTGTAGAAACCAGAAAAGTGAAAGGGGAGGGAGTAGAAAGAGATGGAGAGAGGTGGAGAGCAGGACAGGTGCTATGAAAAGGAAAAACAGGAGGAGAGGAACTTTATCTGGGAAGCAGGGAAGATGGATAAAGAACACTAAAATTGATCAGGAAAGCCATTGAAAATTTTTATATTTACCTAAAAATACGTATGTAATATATAAAGTATATATGTATTCATATATAAGTAATTTAAGTGACTTTATGCCACTTGGAGTGATACTGCTTCCCCACAAACCATAGACTTTCCCATGTAAATCCTAGTGTCTAGAAACTTCCTTTTGAACTGTTGGTCAGAAGAGTCCAAGAGACTTTCAAATCAATGTAGGCTGTTGAGCTCACCCTTGGGTGCCATCCAGAACTTGAGGCTATTGTGAAAGACACCACACAGTTTAGATACAGGACTTGAAGAAACAAGCTGGAAGTGACCTGGAAGCCTCCTCCCTGAGGACCAGTTCTCATACTGTCTGAAGGTGCTGTGAAAGCTGCCAGAGGAGAAATACAACAATAATCCTACCCAGCAGTAAGGCCTGGAAACCTCAGCAATGGCCAGCGTGGCAAGACATCCCCAAGGGTGCAGTAGTGGCACTTGGTAGTGTCCGGGATAATGGACAGCTATCTAGTTGGACTTAAGGCCTACTCTATCTAAAGGAATTTATGCCTTCTTCTGTAAACCTAGTACTGTAAAGTTGAGCCTACTATCTGTAGCTGGGAAGGTCATAGACCCTGAAGGAAACTCTGCTACGGCCACTTTCCCAAACCAGCATAACTCCCAACCACACTCTAAATACCTACGATGCCCACAGGTAAGTGCAGCCCTCACTCTCATCAAAGAAGCTTCTTTTGCAGCAGGCAGAGGTCACTACAGGAATCCGCAACTGGTCAAAAGACCGAGAGTAACTGATTGGTGAGTGTCCAAAACCCTGTTGGTAAATACAAACCACAACCCCTACCCCTCAGGCTTAGAGAGCATCATGGAAGAATTGTAAGATGTCTGCTGTGAGGTAGCCGTCTTCTGTGTATGGCTGGGAGCTGGACTTGTGAAAGCTCAACAACATGGCTGCCTAAGCAAGGCTGGCACAATGACAATACCAGTTAACACTCTGACTTTCCAATGTGATTAAGGGAAATCTCACAAGGCCACACCCCTAAATGAAGAGCTACAGGCAATCAATGACTGCTGAAAGGGAAAAATTAGTCCTAGTTAGGGATGAGCCCCCTGATAGGTTATCCAGTACCAAGTGTTCATCCCTAAACACATGTACATATGAGCAACACTAAATGGGTTCGGCAGGTGTGTGTGTGTGTGTGTGTGTGTGTGTGTGTGTGTGTGTGTGTGTGTAACAATAATTACAAAAGAAGAGGTAATGGGTTTGAGAAAAAATGAATGATACACAGGAGAATTAGAAGGGGTGAGGGATGGTATATAAATTATGTAAACTCAGTACTCACACATGAAATCAAAAACAGTACAATAAATATAAAAATACCAAAGTGTGGTAGCAAGTGCTTGTAATCTCAGTGCCAGGAAAACAGAGACAAATGGATCTTTGGTGCTCACTGGTAGCCAGTATAACCTACTTGGTGAGTCCCAGGCTGGTGAGCAGCCCTGCTCAGAAATCAAAGTGTAGAGCACTTGAGAAAAGATACCCACAGTTGTCCTCTGTTGTATGCATATGCACCTTCATACACAAATGCATCAGCACACATAAAACATGCATGTACATACACAAAACATGCATGTAATCGCCTTCCTTCAGTGCATGCTATCCACAGAGCCCCCATATTCGAAGCAGCCATTTTTGGTCGAGGGACTATTCAACTATATTAATCAAGCATTTATGGAACACCCAACATGGGCCAGGCTTGGGACTACAGTAGCAAATACAAGGGGATGACACGGCTTCCCTCTTATTTGCTAGTGGCTATGTTTATGAGGGTTAGGAGAGAAATTAAGCCTGGTTCCATTGTGACCTTTCATGCAGGAACTGGCTTCAGACCAGGAAGAGACAATACATAGGCTTGAGTCCACAATGAGGACAGGCAAGACTAGAGGCATGTGGCGTTCCATACAGTAGAGGAGCATGTGCTACAACAAGTGGCAGGTGGGACCACGGACTTTTCATACGGTGGCACAAGTAGTGGGGTGAGGCTTCAGAGTTTGGACTTGGCAAAGCATGAACAGCTCTGTAGATCACAGAAGACTCACTTCATAAAGAGCACCAATCTGTTGAGGGGCAACAAACAACGAAACATATTGAGGTGAATATACCTGGATTCTGAAAAGATCTCTTTGGTGTCTTCAGCAAGTAGTTTGAAAGGACATTGGTCAACCCTCCCCCAGTTCAGATGCCATCCCTAACTGCTTTCGAATGCCACAGTGGCGATGGGTAGAGCCTGCAGTTCTGAGAAAACTAGGGGATATCATTGATGAAATACTGAGGGGTACAGGGTGTCAGACTCTGGTGTCCAAAGGTCCAGTTCAAATCTAAATTCCATCTCTTTCTCCTCACTGTACCTTCAGTCCTTTATCCTATGTTGGCACTTTCTTCACGACCCTGTGACAAAATTAAAGGGAAGACCATTCTTGTGCAGGCTTGACTGCATGGCATCTTGGACATTATGCTAATTCAGAGGTTCTCAACCTCTGGTCTCAACCCCTTCACAGGGCTGGCATATCAGACATCTTGCATATCAGATATTTGCATGATGGTAGTAAAATTACAGCTATAAAGAATTACGGCAACAAAAGTAATTTTATGGTGGGATCACCACAGCTTGAGGAAGTGTGTCAGTGGGTCGCAGCATTAGGAAGAGAACCACTCAATCCATGTGGGGCCTGGATACCATCAGTCTTCACTTCCTCCATGTTTTCTCGAGTTCCTTCTTTCTTTCACCTTCTCAAAGTCAGGTCCTCCACCTCCGTTAGTAAGTCAGCACACCAAGTTTCGGTGGCCTCTTCCCTCCTTGATGCAGGAAAGGGAGCCAGGAGAAAACAATACAGTAACTGTTTATCCTAAACATAGTATTCAAATTTGTGTGGTAATGTCTGGTGGAAAGAGAGATTTTGAAACAGCCTTTCCTCACAGTTGAGCAATAAATGAGGTGCTTCCTGGGCAAGCCTGGGCTTGTCTGAGGAGAAGCCATTCCCTCCCAGAACTGCTGTCCAACATGTTTAATCACTGTGTAGTAGTTGGCCTAGGAATTCTTCAGCTTTTGAGGCATCCTGATTCATTAATATACTAAAGTATACATTGATATATACTATATACAGTATATAATATATACTAATATTTTACACACATACACACACACGTATATGTATGTATGAAGTAGTTTTCCTTTGTTCAACTGACTTGTATACCGGGTATGAGATACACATCTATTTCATTTCTTACATGTAAATGTCCAGTTTTCCCAGCACTGTTTGGTGAAGAGGCTGCCTTTTCTCCAATGTTTGTTTTTGGCATCTTTGTCAAAAGTAAATCACCGGCCTTAGCTGAACTGGTGTATGTCCGTGTTCTCTATCCCATCCCATCAGTGTATGTGTCCCTCTTCTATACCAGTATCCTGCTGTTGCTGAGGCTCTGCAGTAGAACTTCAATCAAGTGTCATTGTTTATGCTGAACATTACTTTGGTTATTGGAGTCTTTTGTGTCTTCCTCTGAATTTTAGGAATTTCTTTCTGTTTCTAGGATGAATTACATTGGAATTCTGATGAAGATTGCATTGAATCTGTAGACTGCTTTTGGTAGGATGGCCATTTCACAGTATCAGTTCTTTTAATCTATGGATGTGAGAGATTTTTCCATTTTTCAGGTCTTTTTCTGAGTCTTGAGTGTCGTAAAGTTTTCACTGCCGCAGTCTTTCACCTGCTTCATCTAGTTCACTCCAACATGGGGTTATTATGGCTAACTTTGTATTAAGTGTGAATGGCGTTTGTTCCCTGATTTCTTTCTCAGTCTGTCTGATATATAGGGCAATATATACACTATATTGGTGTATAGGAAGGCTGCTGACTTTTGTATGTTAATTTTGTATCCTGACACTTTGGGGAGCAGCCTATAGCCTATACATGCTTATTTAACCTATACCCACAGAGCCCAGGAGATTAGTAAGGGGTGGACTCAGGGAGGGGAGATGAAACATAGTGATATAGAGCTGAAGGAAAATAAGGGGACAAAAAGGGATGAACTGAAGTGGGGTTAGGGGACAGGCTGAGGGAAGAGGATGGGAGGGACAATGAACATAAAGGACTACTGAAAAAGTTACATGGAAACCCTGCTACCACAGAAGCTTCCTACAAACGTAAATGTGTAAAAAGAGTTTAATGGATCTACTCTACAGCAGGTTGGATAGTGCGCCAACCACACACCACATACTAGCAAATAAATGTCCCAGTACCTGAAATTGGTGAGTTGTGGACCTATGGGATCCCATAGACCAGCGGGCATTACAGGCTATCACCAACACTGTTTTCTTCCTCAAGTTGTGTCAGGTTCTTGCCATTCCGACATCTTTATAAATCTTTGGTCCTCGATTAGAAATGGAAATTACTAAACAGTTTATATTTTAAGATATATTTATGAGCTCAAAGTATTTTTAAGGTCCTTTCTCCTGGTTGGTTTATGAATGACACAACTGAGAGCTGTCTGGGAAGAGGACTCCCAGTTGAGAAAATGCCTAGTCAGATTGGCATATAGGCAAGTCTGTCGGGAACTTTCTTAGTTAATTATTGATGTAGGTGGGAGCAGCCCACTGTGGGTGGTCCCACCCTTGGACAGGTGATCCTGGGCTGATTAAGAGAGCAGGCTGAGCAAGCTCTAGGAGGAGCAAACCAGTAAGTGGTATTTCATCATTGTCTCTGCTTCAGGTCTTGCCTCCGATTCTTGCCTTGAGTTCCTCCCCTGACTTTTCTTCATGGTGAACTAAACTGTAAGGTGACATCACCCCTAAGCTGGTTTTGACCACAGCTGGGTTTCCATTGCTCTGATAGAATTAAGACATCACTTGGCTTTCTCCTCTTCCCCCAAGGAATTACCTTTTCCTTCCCCCTTGTCTTAGTTTGGGTTTTATTGCTATGAAGAAACACCATGGCCAAGACCAATCTTCTATCTAATACATTTAATTGTGGCTGGCTTACACTTTCAGAGGTTCAGACCATTATCATCATGGTGGGAAGCATGGCAGATTACAGGCAGACATGGTGTTGAAGGAGCTGAGAGTTCTACATCTTGATCCAAAGGCAGCCAGGAAGAGAGTCTCTTTCACACTGGACAGATCCCGAGCATAGGACTTCAAGGCCCACCCCAACAGTAACAAGGTCACACCACCTTATAGTGCCACTTCCAATGCGTCAAGCATACTCAAACCACCACGCCCCTTTAATAATTCTTATATTTTTAATGAATTAAGTGTATAACTAAAGTGTGATTTAAAGCATCCTAAAACTGTTAAGTTTCATTAAAAAAAAAAAAGTCTGTAGCAACTACTAGTTAACTGTTTTCAATTAGAATTACAGGAACAATGTGTTATTCAAACAGGATGGATTTTCCTAAACATTAAAACAATTTACCCAATATTTACATGTCTCAAAATCACAAACAGTTAAAGGGGGTTATGTGGGTTCGTTTCTTCTAAATATCTCTTTATTTCATTGCAACTCTTACCAAAGTTGAAATGTGCTGACCTGGTAAGGAAATGCTTACACTCCAACGCCTTCAGGCAGTGCCTTGGCAACCAGTTGAGCTTTTGTGATTTCAGAGTCTCTCTGTGAGGCACAGACTAAATTATTCCCTTTCATGCTTTTGGGTTGTCCTAACCATGTTCACAGTTTGTATGCCATGGACAACATAAATTTAAAGCTGGGGAGCCTATCACTTAAGTTTCACAGACATTAACCCACAATAATCCTCCCGCTTACTCTGTGTTCACTACATGAGGTTTGCTTTTTTTTATGGTATCTAAATGTCTTGCCTGGTAACTGACCTTTTGCAGTTATTGGAAAGCAGCATGTTTGTGAGGGTGAGGAGAGAACAAAGAGGAAAGAAGGGGGTTAGGGAAGGAAGGAAAGAGATGGGGAAAGAGGGAGGAAGAAGGGAAGGTAGATTGCTATCTCTTGGGGCAACAACTCTTACAGTATTAAAATGATGCCAGGTTAATCTTAAGTATCTTGATTGATATGCATTTATAGCTTAGACTTTGTGACTGTAAGGTTAGCCCAGGTCATTAACTGCTTTGCGACTAAAGGCTACCTACCATGACAGTTAAATGTCACGTATGTAGGCTCTTTGGCAGGCTCAGTCATAGAGGGAAACAGTAAGGCGGCAGCTGAATGAGGCTGTCTGGATCACAGTCCGATGCCTTCATCTGGAAGAAAAGAATACATCACCACGGTTTGGGTTCAGTGAGAAACACACAAGACACTCCTTACTAGGAGCTAGATTTTGGTGGCTGACCCCTTCGTGGTTGTTCAGTGCTATCCTTAGTCCTCCTCTTTTGAATCCAACTTGTTCATAGATGCTTCTCATAATTGCTGTGAAAAAGGGACACTGGGTACTTAGATTTTTGCCTGAGTTTTATTAGTTGAAAAGTATAATAAGCACATCTTGGACTCTATCGATATAATTAATTCTAAAGACTTTTGTATAAAAAGCCTCACTTCAGTTTGGACCCTTGGATAAATGTATCCCTTGAGTGTCTGCTTTAGAGGCTGTCTGGGACTGGACTATGAAGTTCGTGTGCGCACTGTCTGCACTTGTTTTCTTAGTATTTAAACTCGTTTGGTTGGTACATAGCTTTGTGAGCTAAATATTTTCAAGAGAATAGCATATCATTGCTTACCACCAAGACATCAGGGTTTTGTGTAGAATTCACAGTCAGACACCCCATACCAGCCAGGCTTTCTCTGCTAGCCATCATTTATTTTGTGGTTTATAATGAAAGTTTTTAGTCATTTATGCTTTGGGCTTCCAGAAATAGAGCCTGTTAGTGGTATTATAAATACTAAACGTGATTGTCTTCCCCCCCCAAATTGCCGTGGTTTGTCTCATCTCTGTGCCTCCACTTGAAATACACTTATCAGTATTCCGAGGTTTTGATTAAACTGGAAAATTATGGAAATTGAGATTTAAATGCTACTAAGTCAACAAGCATAGCAACTGCATGTTAGTCTAGTGCTTCTCAACTTTCTGTCAGGGGTATAGGGATATAGGGTTTCCTCTTCTTACCGCCAAAATGATCATGTCTTTCTCTGATATGATCACATGTATACGATTAGCACGCATGTCTTCTAAGCACCAGCATTCATCTCAGGGTTCTAGGTGTTTATTCTCCGCCCCTGCTTCATGTGTGTTTAACTTTCTTCCTCTATCTCAGACTACTTACTGGGCGTACCAAGTCCCAGTCTCCTAACTCAGCAGTGACCGGTAGAGATAGATGTAAATTTCAGAAAGGCTCAGAAAAGACGGCCATATAAAAGAAAAGTAACGACCAATGAGATGTTATAAATAGAAGGGACCAAGCCAGTTTTTCTTTTCTTTAAGACCCATAATTCTAGTTATACATCATTACTTGGTTACAGTCATCCTCAAAAGTAATAATAGGTCTCTCACCATAGGAAGTAACAGACAATTTGGTCACGAGAAACGGAAGTAAGTAATTTTTTCAATTGATACTAAAATGTTTATCAGTCTGTTTGGCTGCGTGTTGATCTGCCGATGGCAGGAATACATTGTGAGGGCTTTTGGCAATTCTAGAAACCTGAGCTGTGAAGTCGAAGATTTCTCTGTCATCCACACAGACATCATCCAAATGTAAAAATAGTCGCGTGCTGGCGCACTCTAATACTGCACAGTAAAAAGATGTGCGTTCTGTCTGCCTGTGCCCACGCACGCATTTGCCAACGAACACGTTCTGTCCAGGTGGAGCCCTCCCCCACTTCTGGCCAAGATTTTCATTTGAGAACTGATTCCAGATGCTTTCAGGTGCTGATGTCTGTCTGTGCTTCCTGGGCTGCACTGAGACTGGCATTGAACACCCTGTGAGAGCGCAAACATACCCTCTCCACATTGCACGTCCTTGCATGAGTGTCCGTTATCTCTTCACTGGGGTAGACTAGAATGCCCCCTTGACTGATTGGCATTTGCTAACCAAGGGAACTTGGCAGCAGAGACCAAAGCTGTTTACCTGTGAGGATGTAGGTTCTTTCTTGGTACAAACAAAAGGCACCAATGGCTGTCAGGCAAGCAGGATCCCCTGGGGGAAATGTTGGGTGGTTGTGGATTCTTAAGTTCTTGACTCTTTCAAGCTCTCTAGGTCCAGAGTCACAGGCATGTGCCTGAAGTGGAGGCGAGTGTTGAAGAGGGAAAAGAACTGCTCACAGGAGCAGTGGTTGTAAGTGAAGATCACAGGCCTCTGCCTGACTGGACCTACATAGGATTTAGGGCCTGGAGTGGCTCATTTTAAATTTCTTAAGAGACCTCTAAGTTCTTCTCTCCCTCTCCCTCTCCCTCTCCTCTTTGGGTGTGTGTGTGTGTGTGTGTGTGTGTGTGTGTGTGTGTGTGTGTGTGTGTGTGTGTGTATGTGTTTTTTTTTTTTTAATTGTCAACTGGTAGAGATATCTGGGATATATAAGATGTGCCAAACAGCTTATCTGTTAACCCAAAAGATCTTGTGGGCTTAGACCAGTCTCTTCCAAAAGTCCCCAGAGCATCAACCTTGGTATCATTTAAGATCTAGGTAGGAATTCAGACTTGCAGACCTCACCCCATCTTTCCTAAAACATTTTGACAAGATTTTAAATAATCACTTTTTATACAAAAGAAACTTTTGAATCATTGATAGATTTTTTTTTTCATTTTACGTTTGCCTTTTTTGTTGTCATTGTTTGATACAGAATTTTCATTATATAGCCCAGGATAGTCTTGAGCCTCATGACCGCCCCCCCAGCTTGCCTCCTCCCTAAGTATTAGAATTATAGGTGTGAACCACACCCAATTCATTGTTGGAAAAGAAAAATATCTGTGGATAGCCTCCTTCTCTAAGACATCACTCTACTGTGTCACTGCTCATGCGTGCCTATTGATTGTTGAGCCCATGGAGAAAGAGGTATATCCTATCAGACACAGGATATGCCCCATGACTTTTAGCACTATGACACAGGAGCATTTAATGAATGAACAAACACAGTGAAATCTCATCATATGGGTTCCAATTAGACTTGACAGAAGGAGGAACCCTTGACAACTGTGAAATGTTTTTTAACTTGTCTATTCTCTGGACTTCATTGTATTTTGTTCACTTTGTATCTGTAAGACCTGTTGGTGTTCCATGGTCTCTACACTGTGTGATTGTTAGCACTGTCCTCCTTAGGGAGTTTGTCCTATGTGGCTGCACTACCTGGTGTCTCACTGCTGTACTTGAGCAAGGGCTGGGCTTTCGGTTCTTGCTGTTTTGTTGTTCACGGTCTTAAAAATATTACTTTTCATCTAGCATGGCCATTTTGAGCATTTGGGTTTAGTTTTGAAAAATACTGTAAAGCTTTTACCATACATAAGAATTAAATAAATAAGAATAATGAGGATTCTATTTTAGGCCTCAAAGAGCTACAAAATTGGCTTCTGTAAATGTGTTGTATCACTTGACATTTTTGTTCATCTCAAACAAATGAAGGAATAATTGTCACTTTTGAGAATTATGATACAATTAGTATAGGTATTTGACTATAATAACCTTAAAGGCTTTTATACAGTATTCTTTTTAATAACAAGGATATTGAACTATGCTGTTAAGTTTAGTCAACTGGTATTTTTCTGACATTAATTTCTTAAGCAGGGCATTTGGATAGACCTTTAGCAGCGTGTGCATAATTAAAGGGCAAACATAAGGTGACACACGTTAGATTATTGATAGTTCGTTACAGTCATGAAGTAAAGGTGACGGGAGGAGAGCAGGGTTTCTATTTTGCATACAATGTACATGGAATTTTAAAACCTTGTGTTGCTTTTGTGAGTTAATTAAAATGAAATATATGATAGCTCAAGGAATTTCATAAACTTTTTAACTTAATGAAATACAGTTGGAGATTATTTTTCATCTTATATTTGCAAAGCTCATTCTAAAAGAGATATATAATAGAATCTTTAAGTGGAATTTGGTGTATGGATGATTGGGAATGTTTTGATGTGCTTTTGGGGTAGTATTTTTTTTTTTGAGATTTCTTTTGGGAAATAATATTTTGTGGTTTCGATAATTGGAACAATTGTTCATATTACATAATGTTTTCATAACTTTATGGAAAATGAAGGGTGTAGAGGTATGCAGGCATGAATGTGCTGTGGGGAGGATGTAGAAGTAATAGGGCAGCCCTGAGTATTGGTTCCTTACTTCCTGCTTTGTTTGAGGCAAGATCCCATTGTTCTCCACCACGATGTGTGACAGACTAAGTGACCAATGAGGTTACAGGGATACTCTTGTCGTACATCCCATCTGGCCACAGGAGCATTGGGCTTAGACACATGCACTCCTTTGCCCAACTTTATATATGTCTCAGGGATTCCACCTAAAGTTTTTATACTTGCATGACAAGCAATCTCCTTACTCCTCAAAATAAATGTTCCTGAGACAAAAGTAAATGCCACAGAGAGCCAGTGTGGTCTGGTTTAAAATCAGTACTCTAGAACTAGGACTTCCTGGACTCAAAGTCTGGTTCTGTTACATTGTAGCCATATAACTTTGGGCAAAAATTACCAGATCTCTGTGTATTTGAATTCTCCCATTTTTTGTGCTAAATGATAACATTATTCCCAAAGAAATATTATACAAGAATCAATAGGTTAGTTTATGAAAAATTCTTTAAAGGATATCAAACACAATGTAAATACTGGATCAGTTAGCTGACGCTGCATAACAAAACACCCCGGAAATTTAGTTGATGATTTTGATTAAACCGTCCTAGGCTGCTTTGGCTGGAGATTGATAGTCGAGGGTGACTTTGCTCATTTGTGTTATGGGATGACAGGTCGAGCATGTGGCTATAGCCACAACATTAGCCTCAGTACAAGACAACAATGCTCAAATTCAGAATGTCCTTACAAGCCTCTGTTGCTGGCACATTTGCCAACACCTATTGGTCAGAGCAAGTCATAGAGACAAATGCACTCACCCTGAGAAGGGACCACTGAGGAACTTAAGTGCAAGAAGGGGACCTGCACAAAGCATTTTGCAGACCTTCTCCTTCAAACACTGTATAAGCATTAGCCACTATTGTTATTGTCAGTATTATTGTTATCATGGCTCTAAACATAAAGCCCCTGAAATTAACTGCTCTTGAGTATGCCTTCGGTTAGTCATTAGTGTTGCTGTTTCCAAATATTGTGGGAGCCTCAAAAATTAATACTTGCAACAGGAGAGTTTTTAAGAGGAGCT
This sequence comes from Rattus rattus, assembly GCF_011064425.1. Lineage (NCBI taxonomy): Eukaryota > Metazoa > Chordata > Mammalia > Rodentia > Muridae > Rattus > Rattus rattus. Next base: position 54,416,895 of record NC_046159.1, read on the forward strand.
TATTCTGCAGAGCTGAAATTATTATTTTTGTTACAAACTGTAGCTGTCCCTGTTGGTCTCCCTGGGAGCATTTTGCAGGCTATAAAATACAGCGATTACTATGGTAATCATATTGCAAGTATAAAATGGCTTTGACCTACTTGTTAAAATGCAGCGTGCATTAAAATAAAGACTGTGATCTTAAAGCTAAATGAACTCAGAATAAAAACGGAATGGCAAGTCCGTAGTGCTAGATCTTCACCCGAAAGGAGGATATTGGATATAGAGAGGTTCACATTGCTTTAGCTCCCCCATTTTCTCCCTGAGCTGCATGCCCTCTGTAGAATGGCACTCATTCTCAGCATTTCCCACCTTAACTTGCAGAGTCACCATTTGCAGAGCGGCTGTGACAACTTTGCATATTTTACTCTGCTGGCTCTTCCGATCCTTCCTTAGTTTCACGTCGTAATAGCACCATGAAGCAGAACTCATCACTTTCCTTTTATCAGTGAGGAAACTGAGGCTTAGAGAGAAACGATCTGCCTCAGGCATAGAAGCTCTTCCTTCAAAGCCTCAGCTCACTAAAGGCACGGAACCAGGAGTCAGAGACTTCAAAGAAGAAATTGACCAGTTTCATAATTTGATTTGGTTCCATAGATTCCATTCATTAGATATTTTCATTGCCTTTGTAAATTGACATTCATTTATGCAAGAGATATTTATTGGATACCGCCTGAGTGCCAGGCAGAGTGCTGGCAATTATGTTCTTCCGTAGATAGAGCTCAATGGATTTTCTACGGTGAAGGGAGACTCTCTAGGCAGCCCAGGTGAGAGTTGGAGTGTTGTAGGCATTACTTAGGGGACTGCTTTGTGTTTCAAATAGCCACAGTAAGAAGAGAAAAGACCCAGAAGACCTGCACAAAGGGCAGCTTAACACAAACATGAGTATTAGGAACTGGGGACATTTGGGAGCCAGAAAAAGTTTTGTGTGGGTCATGTAATGTGGTCATTACAGCCACAGTCTGCAGATGGATTGGGACTGGCTGAAGAGAGAAGAGACAAGACTTCTGAGGGAATTCTGTTAGACTGGCTGGTACCAAATTCTAGAAAAGAGGTGGTTGTGCTTGGAATAGGACACAAGATCAGGAATGGAGAAATAGAGTATTCAGGTCATTGTGAAGAGATGAGTAAGAGGAATTGAAAGTAGTGTCTGGTGTCTGTCTGTCCCGGGCATCTGGGTAAATTACTCCACGGAGGAAGGAAACTTAAGGGAAGATGATGGTATACCAGTTTTGAGTGGGAAGATTAAAATTGGGTCTGTCAGATTTGAGGGTGGGCATATCCAGCAGATCATTTGGTCACATGATAATGAAACTTAGGGCACTGATCTGGGTTGGAAACAAGCTCAGAGGTCAGCCATGCCCTCTCCATCCTCTTCTCCTCCTCAGCCACTCCATTTTGCTTATTGTCTTTCTGTACCTCTGTGGAAACTAAGGTCAGTATGGCAAAGAACCCATATATTTAGTTTCTAGAAAAGACCCACACCTAGAACAGTGCCTGGCAGAGAGGATAAGAGAGGCTCTGGAGTAGTACACATCTTTAATCCCAGCACTTGAGAGGCCGAGACAGGTGGATCAGTGAGTTAGAGGTCAGCCTGGTCTATAGAACAAGTTCTAGGACGTCCAGTGCTACAAAAAGAAATAAAAAAAAATAGACAGATAGACAGACAGGCAAGCAGGCAGAACTAGAGGGTGAGGGGAAGAGCTGTATTTTAGGAGGGAAAATGCAGTTGACTTTGCAAAGTAGAGGTGTTAAGGAGAGAAGGAGTTCCAGACAGACTTGAGAAAGAATAGACCTGGAAGTCTACCACAGAGAAAACGGACTGGTGCCTCTCATCTCTGCTTTGAGGGTGTCATTAGAGGGAGCTGCCATGTGCACGAATGGCGTTTAGCATTCAGAACTTCCAAGAATGCAGGCAGAACAGCCCTGAAGAGGGGATGATTTCTGAAAATGATAGGCAGAAGAGACTTGATTCTGTACTTCTTTTTTCTCCCTCCCCCTCCCTCTTCCCTTCCTTCCTTCCTGTTTCCTCTTTTACTTCCTCACTGCCTTCTTTATTCTTTTTCATTTTCTGCATTTAAAAAATTAGTTTTTATCCAAAGGCATTTGTCTGTAAGCACAGTGAAGAAAGATGACTCAGCCCTTTGAGTTGTATGGGAAACAAAAAGATTTTCTTTTCAGGCTATTGGATCAGTCAGGGCTTCCTTCCAGAAAACCATGCACTGGGAAATGTTCAGGGTTTGTTCCAAGGTCTGCTGGAGAGTGCTGTGATCTTTAGTGTGCTCTGCTGTGGACGTAGACTTGGACCGTGTCATAGCTGAGAGGCGGCCACCACTTTATTCAAAAGAATCAATTAGTCTGAGTCATAATTCTTCAGAAACACACACACAGACAGAGAGAGAGGAGAGAGAGAGAGAGAGAGAGAGAGAGAGAGAGAGAGAGAATGAATGAATATGAAAATATTCTCTATATGTAAATTCTGCTTCCCAAGTCGTCTCTGGTCTTCTGCTGGGCAGCTTGTGGCCCTCCTGCTGGTCTCCCTGGCTCGATTTGCTAAGGAGATAAATCACAGAGGAATGAAGATGGCCTTTTTACGGCCTAATAATTTTCATGCTGCCCAACGACACTGTCCCTCCATAACTTACAAAGTACAGGCTACCAGGGTTGCGCACAATCACTTTTTCCTTTGACGTAAATATTTGAGACATGACCCTCAGTATTATAATTACCCGAGTCATATTAATTGCCACGTGATAATTGCTGCACACAGACGGGCTAGTAAATTCAGGACCACGGATTCTAGACTTAGTCCTAGAAAAGAGCATAAAGGAAAAAGCTCCCTAGTAGAAATGGCGATTTTTAAAATGTGACCTGTTATTAATAGTTTTTAATTCCATGATAAAGAGTTATCAGAACTCTGTTTGCTTCATCTCTGACCCTGTTCTGTTGTATAACCATGTTCCCTCTCCTTACCGTTCTCCTCCTTCCTAACTATGCCAAAGCAAGTCTCCAGGGCCATGTTACTTTAGCCTTATGGATCTACATATATTTCTTTGAAATGCCTGGACGCTTTCTAGCATAATTGCATCCCACCTAGCAGCGACGAGGTTGGCCAGAAGTTCTGATCCTCGTCCCATAAGCAGTAGTTGACGATGGCAAGACTCGGGTTGTGAACAGAACTGGGTAGGGAAGGGATGAAGCTGCACTCTAGGATGTGTATTTGAGAGAGGGATGGCTGCCAGCTCCCAGCACGGAAGAGCTAAATGAAGGGCCCAGCTGTTGTGGGAGGAACTGAGTGAGCATCTGAGGAACTCTCGGCCTAGAGGATGAAGTGCACGCACTCTAGAAAGTTTCTGTTCATCTTACGGATGCTGTTTGTGAAGGGCCTGCTGTGAGAAGTACAAGGAATGCAGTTGAGCGCCATGTCTTCCCCTCAAGAAGTCTCACTATGCAGCACGATTTCCCACGCTGTGAGGTGGGAGAGGCAGGGGTTACAGTACCAGTCCGTTCATTAACTGACATCATTATACAAGGCTCAGGGAACATTCTTTTGGACTTTTGAATCGTGTAGTTATCTCAAAAAGTAAACTTCACTGGAGGCTAGAATTTCATCTCTCTTTGAGTGCAGAGGGAGCACCTTCACAGCCTTTGTCATGGTTCCTAATTAACAATGTTGTTTACGTAAACATTTGTTTACATCTTTGCGTTTTTTTTTTAAATGGTCTTTGTAAAAATGAATGAAATAATGGAAAAGTGCTCAATACAGAAAAAACGAAAACCGAAATGATACATAGAAATGATCCTCCTGTGTTTGGGGGGAAGCTGTCAATTTATTTATTTTTCATGTAGCAAAATTTACTTACAGACTCACTCCTTCATTAGCTTTGACAAATGTAACTGTCCCTGCAATCAACGTATAAATCAGTTCTATCTCTTCCCCCCGAATTTTTACTTAATATCACCTTTGTTGCTCAGCTCTTGGGAATGTCTGATCTGCTTTCTGGTTGGTGCAGTGTTTCTGGGCTACCATACACACAATAGAAACATCTGGAAGGTAGCCTTCTGAGTCCATCTGCTTTAGCTTTGCATGATGCGCTTGGCGTTCTCCGTTTAGTTGCCTCTGAGTTACTGTAGTAAGCAGTCTAGTGTCTAGTTATGTCACCATTGATTGCGAATGATTTAAGGTAGATAATAGCATAAATGTATCATGAGCATGATACATAGTAAAGTCATATTTTGTAGAAATCTTTTCAGCATTACACAAATGGTTAGGGTGGGTCAGGTCTTAACCAACGTAGGGACTGAAGAGTTGTTTGCCATAGACTCTCTGAAAAAACATTTCTGTGTGCATGTACTTGTGTGTGTACGTGCATATGCACATAAGCTGTGGCATGTTTGACATAGGTACATGTTGAAGTCAGGAGACCACTTGTAGAAGATTCTGGGCATCAAACTCAGGTTGTCAGGAAAGTGTCGTTGGCCATCTCGTTGGCCCCTCAGGTCGTCTTTTAATTTGTCTACATCACCATCAGCAGCAGTGGATCCTATTACAATATAAACATGACCCGCTCATGTCATCTAAAGCCAGAACATAGCTTTCAAAGTGTCGAGTTGAACATCATAGTTTCCAAAAGCCTCCTTTCTACATTCTCTTATTCCTTTTAATCCATTCCCTCTCTGTTCCCCTTCACCATTACCTTCCTCTATATATGCCTTTGCTCCCCAACTCTCTCCACTCCCCCACCCCCACCCCACCCCACCCCACATTCCATTGGCATTTTTGTAACTGAATTAATTAGACCTGTTTCTCAAGGAGTTAGTTTTCCATAAAGTTCATTTTGCAGTTGGCATGACAGAAGAGCTGGCATATTAATCAAATGCTACAATTTGTCCTTTGTATATGAATCAGTCCGGGGGGTGGGAGGGCTCAGGCTTATCGGTTGCCATTTGTATCACTGTGTCCCTTGCAGCAGTGAACCTGGCTTCTTTGTGGCTGGGTGGGTGATGGTTGTGAGTGTTGACTGAGAGTGGAATGGCTTAACAGGGACAGGCCCTATCTCTCTAGATAGTGTTACAGAGCCCTGAGGATATAAAGTGTCTGTATATAATAGCTTTTCTTTTCCTTGTTTGGCTGATAATATCTATAGTGTTAAATGGAATAACAGGATGAAAACTTTTGTCCTTTCTTAAATACCATGTCATTTGATGTTTTATGTATTCGTTTTGTGTTTCTGAAATATAGCCACTTAATTCCTTCTCCTTCGTGTACTTTAAATCCTCAAACATCCTCAGATTATTAATAGTGTGTGTGTGTTTGTGTGTGTGTGTGTGTGTGTGCATGTGTGTGTGAACTGGAGATGTATTATGTACTCCTGGAGGGGGTCAGAATTGGTAGTTTTACTTTTAGTCTGTCACAGAATATAGACTTGTGAAGGAGTTGAATTCATGTCTTAAGAATCCATCAGAAAATCTCAAGCTCACTCTCTCCATATATATGTATATGTGTGATGTATATATCACATATTTGATATGAAGGCTCTTGATTGCCTCTGCTAGTGTTGCCGAATTGAAAATGCTACAAGAAGAAAGATCAGTTCAGTTTTCTCATCTGAGGGGTGAGATGCCTGGATTATTTGGGAGTTTTTAGAGGGGCTGTTATCCAGTAACATGACAGACATTACTAATCAATCATAGCATACCTTTCTACCAGACTATATCCTCCAACTTCTTGTTAAGTCAGCACTCCAGGAAGCCATTGCTGATCGGCATTGTTACCTAAGAGGTGAAATCTGGTTATCATTTTGAAACAAGTATTGTTTAAGTCCTAAAATATAGTTGGAATGGTTTACAGAAGTTGGAGAGCCATTGGATGGTACAGGAAGTGTAGGAGGCTGTGGGTAAATTAAAGTGACAATGTCAGATTTCAGTATGTCATGCTCTCTGAGGGCAGGCACCATGCTTTGTTCATGTTTGCTTTTACCTAGCCTCTCCTGCAAATCGTTCCTCTTTGTAACGTTGTGTGCACATCTATTAGATGCTGCATGAAAGACTGAATGGAAGACCAGGTTTCTGCCCATCTTTCATCTCTCTGTAAGACTTTACCCTTCGGTGCACCTTCCAAAGAGCAGGCACATGGTTCTCCAGACTGGCCTAAGAGTTTTATGTTCTTACTGAGGAGCAACATGGTACTGCTGCCTGCACTTGAGTTTCCTTTCTATCCTTTGCCATTCAAGAACTTCCCAGGGCAATGCTGTGAAGGATGCATTGAATCCTTTCTTGTCCAGATCCTGAATGTCGCCCCTGTGATCAGTAGCTGAAAATTAGAAGATTTAATGACATAGACTTACGTTGTGTTCTCAGCTTTAGACAGAGCAGAAAACCACTTCCTTGAAATCAAATGTATGCAGACCTTGTCCCTTTGAGGGTTAGTTTATGCTTCCTTTTTTGGGAAGGACTCTGAGGGTTAGTGCCACGATCACCTCGCTTCTAGAAGATTGCTATTCAGTAAGCATTTTCCACTTCTCTGAGTAGTTTTGTGGAAATAGGCTGAAGCCTCTGTCCTCTTGAGCTGTTAGAGAAAACACATCTTTGCACACAGAAAACATTGTCTTTCCTACCCAGTCAGTGGGGTTTCTGCAATAATAATATTAAGAGTCCATTTAATAAAAAGGTGTACAGGCTAGATGCTCTCTCTGCTCAGTGCTTTGTTTATTCTCCTAAATTTCAAACAACCCCAAAGAGGAGTGCTGTGGATCCCATTTTCAGGTAAGTGGGGCTTAGAGAAGTCATGTGACTCAGCAAAACCCAGAAGATAATAAATGCCCATGTTGGGGTCCCAAGCCAGGCCTAACAATTGAAGTGTTCCCTAAAGGTACCAGCTTGGCATTTTCTTTAAGGAGTCTTCCCTAAGCTGCCTTTTCCTGTGAGGCTTGCAAGATGACCTTCCTCTGCATATCGTTTATTTCCAATGGTGGGGAGCTCTGGTTTCATGGCCCTCTGTTCTCTGTATCTGTTTGCTGTTTTTATTTAGTGGCTGAATATATTCATCTTCCCTAGAATATCTGTGCACTGTGTCCTGGTATCTGGACACCTTATATGAAACACAGGTTTAAGAACCTGCTGTCACATGGTGCTCATTATGTTTGCCCATGAAAGAGCAAGGAAGTGTCTTCCAATTCCACATGTGGAAGAGCAGCCATTGCCTGTTTCCCAACCGCTGAGCCCCCTGCCCTCACCTCCGACACTTCCTTAGAAAACATTTTCATTTCCCCCACTTCTTTTCTTAAATGTACTGTAGTTATAAGAATGATTAACACACACGGATGTTTTCTTTGTTTATTTATCTTGTTTGAGGTACATCCTGCTCCTTGAATTGTGATGATTTGTGAGTTTTATAAATGTCTGGGAAAAAAAAAATCCTCGGAGCCGTGATGTCTCCAGTGCTTGCCTTGCCCCAGTTTCCTACAGTCCTTTCCACGTAGTTTTACGGCCTCTGATTCTTGAGTCTCCGATACTCTGAGCTGACATGCGGCTTTGTGGGTTCCTTGGATGCTATGGGGTTTTCCAGCAGGAACTAATGTGCCCCTTATCTGCACATAGCCAGGATTCGAGAATTAAATCCTTAAAGGCACTTTAAAACAATTGCTTATGTGGGGTTTTCTTGGCATTTTATGAACAAAACTAGATTTGGTGTTAGTTTTCCTTCAAAAATCCCTAATTCTGCCTTTTCAGTTTTCACACTCCAAATTCCTAAATGCCCTGAGCCTCAGCCTCCTAATTTTGGAGTAAAATTTCTCCTTTCACCAAGAACCTCTATGGAGACTGGGATTTCACAGTCCTAGCTAATAGTCTTCTCATCCTTATGATTATTACATGTGGAACCTTAGCGAGACTTCCTGGAAGACCTTGTCAATCTCCTGCATGGTCAGTAAGATCCAGGCCTGTCTTAGTTTGGTTGTCTGTTTCCGTGATAAGGTACTCTGAAAAAAGCAACCTCAGGGGAAAGGGTTTGTTTTGGCTTTATAGTTTGAGGATCCAGTCCATGATGATGGGGAGGACCTGGGGCCAGGAGCCAGTCACATCACTTCTGCAGTCAGAAAGCAGGGACTAGTGAACACTGATGTTCAGCCTGCTTTCTCTTCTTAAAGCATTCCAGGACTTACACCCAGAGAGAAACCCACCTGTCTTCTTACCACTGTTAACCTAACCAAGCAGCTCCCTCACAGACAAGGACAAGCTCTAAAATGGTCTAGAGAGCCCTTCACAGATATGCCCAGAAGATGGTCTTCTAGTCTCCTAATCAGTTCTAGAGGCTGTAAAGTTGATGGTATTGATCTTCATGGCTCCTAAAGAGCCAAGACAAACCTCATCCCAGCAGACAGTCACTCTCCATCTACCTCACACCCGAAGCCCATGTTGGGATGTTTCTCACATGCTTCTTCGAGGTTATTTCACCACACGAGTGCCTCCCTGTTCTTATTTTAAATTAGCTAAGAACTTAAAAGAAGTTTTGTTATCTAATTGACTGGAGTGCCTGACCCACATGGTCCAGGAAAACTATGACTGATCCCAACCCAAAGTCATAAATAAACATAACCAAGAGATGAGAATTCGGGTGGGGAGGACTCTCTTTGTAATGTGATGGCGAGGGTCTTGAGCATGACTTGTGTAGGTGACAGTGTTCCGTCGAAATGTCAAAAGCCTGGGCATACCTGTAACATCTCGATATTTGGAAATTTGGATTCTTCCGGCTGTCATCTGTGGCATTTAATACAGGAATGTGTACTAAAATATTAATCTTCCTTCCATCTGTAATGTGCTCAGCCTTTGAAACACTTTGTTAGAGACTTTGCCATTTTCTTAAGCATATTTCCAGGATCATTTTGTGCATATATAATATGCATCTACCTACATGCCTAAAACTTGAGAGTTTGTTTATGCTAAGTATACATTTCACTCTCTGAAATATGTGTATATGTACATAGATATAGATAACACAGTTCATTCAAAGTTCACTTAACGTTGTTTTCAGCTCTGCTTTTTTCTCATAGCTATATAGTATCCCATTATATGGAAACAGCATGATGTATGTTCCAAGCTCCCTATTGCAGAATAATTGTTTTCAATTGCTTTCATTTTATAGCAAGTCCACCTATCCCTGTGCCTTGCCTTGAGCATCTTTAAATGCGATTCCTTATTTGTCTGTTTTTCCATTCAATTCTGCATCATTCTATTCTACTGTGAGTTCCTCATGGTCAAGGACCTCCTCTTTCATTGTTCATCCCATGGCCTAGCACAGTTGTCCTGCCAGCAATTGACCTGTATTTCCTTTTATCTTACAAGTGTCCATTTTCTAGGAAGCAGACCTAGTCTCCTCCCCCAGATTCTCTAAGCCCTGTAGCCAGGACAGCTCTTGACGTTTGAGTCATCTCTCTATGCACCCACTGGTGTCCTCCATCCTTGTGAACTACTTTACACTTCCCAAAGTACAGAACGTGACTGCGCGTGGCTGAGGGGAAACCGTGCCCAAGTTACCTATGGGAGACTGGAGTAAGATGTGGATCCCGGTTTTGTGACTACAGCTCCTTAATTCAGAGTCATATCAGCATGCCAGCTGCAGACGTGCTCTACTGTTGTTCCTTATTCAATCAACAAATGCTGCTTGGAAGCTGAGTTACAGAGAAGGAGTGAGACGTCTGGTCGATGGACAGAAAACTTCTAAACTGGCGCAAAGCCATGGGAAAAGTGAAATTGTATAGAGGACCAGAAAGCAGACTGAGCAGAGACTGGGATCACACTGCTTCCCCAGAGGAAGGCATGTACATTGGAGTAGTCCAGAGAAATGGAGAACTTGGTCCAGTTTGTCTGCCCTCTTTCCTCTTTCTCATTTGCTCTGCCTGCCAGCTGGCCTATGCTGCTACCAACCGCTCCTAAGCACACTGGGCCCTTGATGCCTCTGTCCTGCTTCACTAAGGTGTCTGGGTACTCATAGGTTCTTTCTAATTTAAAGCAGTAGTTCCCTTCGATTTAAATCTCAATTTGGGAACAGGCTTACGATTGGCCCGCGGCTGGGAAGTTTCACCAATGAGCGTCTGTAGGAGGTGGGGCAGAGTCCCTTTAAGCTGCCCACAAGCTGTCTGGAGACCTTGCAGGAGCTGGAAATTTTCAGGATCCAGGGCTGCTCCCGGAGCAGCTGCTGCCCCGGGAATGTCCTCACTCTCGTCAGCAGTCCCTGCAGGGCCCTCTCAGGCTCTGCACCCTTGGCGGCCAACACCCCGTGGGGACCCTTAGCCTCTGCCCCCTTCGCTGGTCCCCAGTGGTTCTTCTGCCTATCTGCTGTTTCCCAGGGGTGGAGACGAAGTGGTGACCAGCAAGCGGACCAAGTGAAACCGCCTGGTAAGTGAATCTTCCCCAGCACAGGGGAATAAAGGAGCAGAGGCTCCAGCCCCAGGGTCCTCCCCGGACAAGAAGGAACCTGGCAATAGGAAAGTGACTTGAAAAAGGAGTAGAGGGGAGAGGAGAGGAGAAGTGTTCTCCATCCAAAAGCTGAGTGGTGTGCTCTGTCCAGGGGACCCTGGGGACCACTGCGCCTCCACCAGCATTCCTATAGCCACTTCATTAACCAACATTGGGACTCATAAGAGCCCCATAAGGGGTTAACATTACTGCGTTTAGGACTTGGTGTGTGCTGGGGGGAGGGGAGTTATTCTTGGTATTTGATTTTTAAATAGTATTTTATTTGCTCATAATTCCTTTCTTTTAAATATTTCAAGTGTATGTACTGCTAATGACTTACTATTTGCTCTGTTAAACAGCCAGACGTATTTTAAATCACCTTTAGAGTATTATTTATGCCTTTTCACATACATTTATGCCTTGAGCTTACAGCCCCTAAAAGTGAAAGTGTTGCTAGGACCTGAAAAATTCTTTTCATGGTTCCTTGTTGTGGCTGTATAGCATTAGTCAACTGTAGGTTTGTGCGTGTTTTCTCTCTGAATCCAGGTAGGAGGAGCCCCCCTCCCCTTCCTAGCTGTCTGCAAGGGGTGTGTGTGTGTGTGTGTGTGTGTGTGTGTCAGTGTGTGTGTCAGTGTCTGTGTGTCTCTGTGTGTGTCTGTGTGGTGTGTGTGTGTGTGTGTGTGTGTCTGTGTGTCTCAGTGTCTGTGTGTGTGTGTGTGTGTGTGTGTGGTGTGTGTGTGTGTCTCAGTGTCTGTGTGTGTGTGTGTGTGTGTTGCGCGTGTGCGCGTGTGTATGTTGTTTTGGAGACAGCTGGCAGGAGTGGGGAGCTCCGTCCTGTTTGCCCAGAGCCCCTCACACACCCTGTTAGCTGACTCCGAGTCAGGGAATAATGAAGCCTGTGGTGCTTCCAGCCTATGGGGTTTGGGCAACTTCACTCTGAAAATTTAAAGCCAAATTAATGGTGAGAGATGGTGGTTCTCTGGGTAGGTTAGATTTAAAAGATGCATTCAGGCAGCTCCCCACCCCGGATCTGTTCTCTTGTTTGTACCTGAGCAATATGTTCGAAGATAAAGCAAAGGGTCGGAGTTTATTTATGTATTTTTATTTTTTAAAGAGGAAACAGCTGGAAGACATGCCTTCCCAAATTGGAGTAACGTCTGATGCGTGGATTGCCAAACTCCATTTCCTCCCATATTAAATTATTTTTGGCTTCCGCGGCCTTCTTTGGTAGGCTGGCTTGTGTTTGAAATTGTTTAGGTGGTGTGAATCATTTATACACTTTGGGTTCCCTGCTCTTTGCACACACGTGCTTTTGTCTGGGCAGCTAGTTGAGTAATTAGAGAGACAGACCCTGGCCCAGTCCTTCGAGGCAGAAAAAAAAATCCACTTGGGGAGGATTTGCGCCTTCTTCTTTCAAATTATCAATTGGCAAATCATCCCAGCCACTATGCAATTCACATAAAGGTGTCAATGACCTGAGCAGTGAAGAATTTACGTGTAGCTAATTCTGCTCATCCCACCACAAACCATCTTCCTATGGGGCCTAGAAGGAGATTCTGGGATATAAAAACAAGCTGTGTTCTTAGTTGGGGACGGCCCAGCTCTCAGTGGATTTCTGAGGGCCTGCCAGGAGAAACTGTTAACTGGACAAAAGTTTCAAGAAATGCAGAGCAGAAATCAGGACAGCCTTCCTGAGTGACTTATTTCTGTTTGAAGGAAAGAACACTTTGTTAGAATAACAAATCATGGCTGCTTTTCAAGAGAAAAAAAAATCTTGTTCTGAAGGTACATAGATTTTAAGAGTGTAAATCATTTGATGTAGGCTGTGTGTGTGTGTGTGTGTGTATGTGTGTGTGTGTGTGTGTGTATGGTGTTTGTGTGTATGTGGTGTGTGGTTTGTGTGTGTTTGTGTATGTGGTGTGTGTATATTGTGTGTATGTGGTGTGTGTGTACTGTCTGTATGTGATATGTGTGTGTAGTGTGTGTATATGTGGTTTGTGTGTGTTTGTGTATGTGTATGTGATATGTGTGTGTTGTGTGTGTATATGTGGTTTGTGGTATGTGGGGGAGGAACGTGCGTGTATCTGGAGATGATGGACATCCTGTCTGCAGGAAATTGCCAAGAGATCTGAGCATTTTCCTGAGACAGCCTCAGATGGTGTGCAGCTTTGCATGTAATACAAATCTTTCTTCCTTGATCTCTTTAAGGTAGTCTTTTTAGCTTCTCCATCAATAAGCCTTTTATTTTATTGTATTTTATTTATTGTTAATTTTTAGAATTGCGCTTCATTTAAGAAACTGAAATACCTCTCACATTTTCTTCCTGAGTCCTCCCCAATCCAGAACCTCCCCTATTGGCTCAAGCTGACTTTGAACTCATGATCCCTCACCCCAGCCTGTCAAGTGATAGGACTCCACACCTTGCTGTCTTGTATGGCTTTGTAAGAATCTACTTCTAAAACCATAGTTCCTAGTCTGTTTCCCACTGGCCTCCTCTCACCATCTTTAATAGGAAGGACTCTTGGCTTCCTCTAGCTATATTTCCTTTACACAGTGCTTGCTCTCCACGGGGGGTGGGGGGGGAGACACAGGAATCTTCAGGAATGAGAGCAGTGCAAAGGCTTGACCCAGTGCTCAGCAACTTGGTGTGGCATTTACAGTCTAGAGCTATTTGCAAAGCAGCGAAGTGCTTCTGTGTTGGGTTTACCCAGAAGAGCATCAACCATGAAAAGAACTGGCAATTCAAAGACCCACGGGCACACCCGAGAAGCACAGCTCAGGGCCGTGTGGTTGTATGTTTAGAGATCTGCGCTTTTTAATTTGGAAAAGCAAGTCTTAGAGTTTCTGTATTCCCCAAGATAGTTTTCTTAATCATTCTTGAAAAATACCCAGGCACATTAAGCCCTTCCTAGCTCTGTCATAAAATGGGACACACCGGGAGATCATAAACACAGCATGGTATTCTTATGTCGGTGGGCAGAAGCAGGGGGAACCGTGTTTTTTGCTTCTAAATCACAGACTGGCAATCCTAGTTAAATATGATGATACTTTATGGAAGCTCATATTTCCATGTAGTGTTCTAAAGGGTTTCTTTGATATATTTTCCTGTTTTAAAATGTAGATAGATTTTTTTCTAAGATATTTAATATTTGGTTAAGATGCAAGATTTTGGAGTAGCTTTAATAACAGCTGTTCTGAACCTGTGGGTTGTAGCCCCTAAAGGGTCATCAGAAATTTACATTATGATCGCTAACAATAGAAAAATTACAGTTATGAAGTAGCAATTAAATCATTTTATGGTTGGGGTCACCACAACATGAGGAGCTGTATTAAAGGGTCACGGCATTAGGAGGGTTGAGAACTGCCATTTTATATCCTGCCTTGGGACAAGCAAGGAAGACCTCCATCTTGAAAGGCGTAGGGGCAGCAAAAGGGACAGATACATCAGTGTCAGGCAAAAGTCATGAGTGATTCTGTGAGTTGAGCCTGAACGCCTTGGAGAAGCACTTTGCATTTGACCTTAAGCGGTAAGATCTGTGTGTGGAAATCAATGTGCCTCTCAGCAGCCCATCCTGTTGACAGAGCACCTTCCCAGCCTGGATTGCCAGTCCATCTATAAGGAGTAAACAGGACACTGCTCATTATAAACCTGAACGCTTATTTCCTTTGCTTTTTAAGAAATATGTATTTATGCATATGAGTACCCTATTTGCATGGGTGCCTGCATGATAGAAAGACGACATCAGATCCCATTACAGATGGTTAGGAGCCACCATGTGGTTGCTGGGAATCGAACTCAGGACCCCTGGAAGAGCAGCCAGTGCTCTGACCTGCTAAGCCATCTCTCCAGCCCACCCGCTTTACTTTTTTAACAGACACTTAATCTGTAGCAGTCTTGGTATAAGATTACTCCGCATTTTCATGGGTTATTGTCCTTAGTCTCCTACTTTTTTATTTTACATTTTGAAATGGGGTGTTATGATGTATACACAGGGTAACCTTGAACTCTGGTTCCTCCTATCTACTGCTTTATTTATCCATTAAGAACTGAGGCCACGTTCAAGCTTCCAGGCATGAGCAAACATCTGTTGTGCTGGATTTCAGATAAATCCTAATCTTGAACACTGGGAAATCCAGTCTGGGAAAAGAGATCTCCTCCTGGCCTGCTTTTAAAGATAGTGGTAATGCACAGGATGGTAGCTGTGTAGTTGCCAAGCACAAACCAAATGCCTTAGCACGCTTGTCTGTGCGTGAGGATGTCCTCTGAATTCTCTGCCCCCACGCGTCTATGGTATGGCCTGGAAGTCTGCTTTTTAAGATACATCCAGGGTTAGAGCCTTAAACTGAATCTTCACAAACACATTGTTCATTATCATTTAAAAACCTTCACAAGAACAAGAACTCCAAGAGGTCCATGCTATGAAGATCTCATTCTCAGGGAGGTCCAATCACTTCCCTAGGTTACCAGTCTACTAAATTGCCTCCCAAAGCATGTGACCCTATGACTGTCTGGACTCACAAGTATAGCCTCAGCTTGTTAATTCTCAGATAGTACCTAATACCCACCCCTCCTTTGCTGAGGCATCCTCTCTAAGATGACCACATTCTGTAGACAGCAGTCTTCAGGGGACCCATACCTCACAGTCTGCTGTGAGACATGGAAATTAGGGAGACCACACAGAGGTGAGCTGGTACTATTTCAATGCATAGCTACCTTGTCTTGGAGTCTTCAAGTACTGAATGGAGACAGCTCAAGATAGAGTGGCTGGCCGTGTGTGTATCTTTCAGTCTTCCAAACTTTAGAAATCTTAGCATTCTCTGTCCTTCTACAGGCCTTTCCACAAATGTCACCTCCTCGCCCATCAGGCCAGAACAACTGCTTGAAGGTCTCTTCTCCACCCAGCCACGCAACTTGACTTACTTACATGATGGGGTCCCAATGTAGGCTTTGTTCTTCCTCTCTCTCTGTATGCTCTTCTATTCTGGGGAGAATCTTGCAGACATACAGAGGGCTTCATCACTGTAAGATTTTCAAACATGAAAGACCCTCAAGAGCTTTGCTTTCACCATCTGTGAAATCAAAAGCCCATGTCACCCCCTGTCCTGGAGGTAGGAGTGACAGAGTGTACGTTCCAACACAGTTTTAGGGGGTGTCTGTGCTGCCTTGTGGCTGTGGTCCCCTTCCTGTGATCTAGAGGACATCTGCTTGATGAATTGCTTCTACAACGTAAACAGAAGGCTTCGTAGATTCTTGACACACGTGCTCTCCCCTGTGTCTCTCTTGAGGCCTCACTGTTTATAACAACAGCAGAAACCTGAGAAGCCTTGGAGGATCAGAATCTCTTTAACCTTGGCTTTGCATGTTGTAGGCTAGGGTGGCCCTGGTGCCATTTGCAGTCTCATCTTCCGGTGTGCTGCAGAGCTCACTGAAGAGGAAGCTACCTACCAAGCTAGGTGGCATTTTGACAGGCCATTGTTAAACCTCAGTTTCCATGTCTGTAAAGGGAAATGATAGTCAGTGACTTTGGAGAGACTAAAATGAGTTGAGGAATGGAGAGATGGGCCTCTGCCTGAGAGCAGCATCTGTGCAAATCTGTCACTCCCCCTTGTTTCTGTAGATGTCAGTGCCCACACATGCTCTACCTTCTTTTATTCCAGTGTACCCTTCTCTTGCCTTCTTCAGGAGTTGGACTGCCCTGCCCTTTTCCTTCTGAAAAGAGGTGACTCTTCCACTTCTAAGGCCCCTTCACTGGTGTCATTTCCTCTGTGGCTTCATGTTCTCATACAGTAATATCCAACAGGTTCATATGTCCTCCAGATTTGTGCCATAGTCTCTTGATATCAGCACGGGACTCTCTCTGGTACTCCTATGGATGCCAGAATTGGAGAGTGTTCAATCCCTTAAAGTGCTGTGTTTGCATAAAACCTACATGCTTCCAGCTAGAGGAGTGACTCTCAACCTCCCTGATGCTGCAACCCTTTAATACAGTTCCTCGTGTTGGGGAGACACCCAGCCATATGATTTTATTCATTAATATTTCATAACTATAATTTTGCTACTGTCACAAACTATAGTATGAAGATCCAATAGGCAGGATGTCTGATATGTGACCCCCCCCCCACAAAGGAGTTGTGACCCACAGGTTGAGAACTGCTGTAGGGGATGCTTTAGCTCATCTCTTCATGATCTAAAACATCAAAAGTGGTATAAATACTAAATAAATGTCTATAATGCTGTCCTGATTAGATAATAATGGAAATTCTACGTACCTATTTTGTAATGACTGAAAAAAGTATCTTCTGAATCTGTTTCTTTGTTAAACCTGTAGATATGGAACTCGAGAATTCAGAAGACTATGTGCCTTCTTGTCTGTTTTCTGATGGTCTTAATTAAGTATTCACTAGGCTTCTCAAACTTAGTGCACTATGATCCTGGACCTACTTCTATCTCCAGGGCCTCATTGTATCAGCCTATGGCACCTCCAGCTGTCCGAGTGCCTCAGCTGAAAACTTCTTATCCAACAATACACTCCAAACTTGGGCAGACTGGGTGAGAAGAAGAGGGCGGAAACTGGATAGAAAGGAGCTTGAAGCACCTTCCTAGTGTGCTGAGAATATATTGTGTCTTAGCCATACAAGGTCTGAGTTGCTTGGATTTGGGCATTTGTCAAAATATATCAAAAGCTGCACATATGAGCCATACATTTGCTGCATGCAGATCCCATTAGGAGAGAAAGGATATGTGTCCCAATGGACACTGCTCACTACCTCCACATTTGATCATAGTAGCTACAGGGCCAGGAGGCAGTATTTCTCTGTATGTCCAGCCTTCAGCCACTTATCCATAATAGCTCACCTTGACTACTTACTACAGTCCTTCAACCTAACTAGCGCCAAGGTTTGACTCAGATCATAACACTCCCCTGCTGACACCTCAGTCAGCTCCCCATTGCAAGGACAAAATTCCAAACCCTTTTCCCAGACTCTTATTCTGAGACTCTGTCATGATCAGGTGGCTCTCGCTCTGAGACTCCATCACGACCAGGTGCTTGTCTCCTAGAGGACATCTCTCTTTCAAGCCACTAGCATCTAGGCTCCAGCCACATGGGCTTGGGAGCACTCACTTTCTTCCCATACTGGCTGTTCTGGGCTTGGAAAGATCTCATAGTGTTGCCCGGCTCGCAGCTCGTCCCCCGAGACCTCAAATTCCACTTTGTCAGAAGAGCCTCTTTCTTGCTGTTAGTTCATTCCCACCTCTCATAGCTCGCCTGTTTCTCGTCCTCTTTCTCTTATTAAGTGTTCTCCAAGGCACTTCTCAGGGTCTGAAACACTAGTCCTTTAAATCCAGTGGCCATGTCTTATGTGTTCCATGACCACTGACAGTACTTGCCACCTTCTAGTAACTCCCTGACTAGATTTTGACTGTTCCCTTGCCTGGTGCCTGACGTAGCAACTGCAAGAAAATTGTTAGCTAATTAAACATTTTATCATTTACTCCTTTCCCTTTCTCCTGTCTTCTCTCCACTTCCTGAGGTACAGAAAAATTAATGTGTCTCTTGACCCTGCTAAGTTTCTATACTTAACGTTGCTGAGATTCAATGGTTTTTTTTTTTTTAACTGCAAAATGAGGTCAGCGATCATCACCTTGGATGGGGGTCTGTAACCCCTGGAGGAAGGTGTCCTTGCAGTGGGTGTATGTTTCATCACCTTTGAAAAAGTGCGCTCTGGCTAATGGCTCTCTTTGAAGCCTCGGCTTTTGAGCTTTCTTGTCTAGGAAGTTCCATCAGCTGCAGCTGTTTAGGGAATTTACTTACTCAGAATCCCGAAGTTTTTAACATCAACTACAACCTCCCCACAAGTGCCTAGGGAACTTAGATTGCAGTAAACATATATTTATGTTTGAGTCTGTTAAACAAAGGCTTGCCCCAAGAACAAAGGTTGAACTGTATGCATGGGCCTGCAGACTTCCTGTATGCACTGACCCGAGTTTGCTCCCACCTCTCACCCAGTGTCACTGTTGGGGTGCTTGGCAAAGGATTGCAGGTCTGAGGACTGAAAAACATCAGAGCCAGCAGATACTAGTGTGTATACTCTTCCCGAGAAAGAGGAAAGTAAGGCAGCAGCATCTCTGGAAATCCTCTGGCTTGCTTTACTGGTTTATACTGCTCCTCATGTTACTGGGATGGGAATGGCCCAGAGGCTTTACTTGTTTAGAGCTGTGGTTTGAGAAGGAGGGGTCCCCTTCACAATGCTGTAAAATTGGCAATGTCTAAAATAGTGGAAACCACTATTTCACATCTATAAGAGATGTGAAGGGCTGTGGAGTTGGCTCAGCAGTGAAGAGAACTTGCCGAAGGCCAGCTTTGATTCCCAGCGCCCACACCCCAACCATCTGTAGCTCTACTGCCACGGATCCAAAGCCCTTTTCTGACCTCCATGAGCACCAAACACACACGTGGTGCACAAGTGCACATTCAGGCAAAACATACATATAAAATAAATATAATAAACCAATTTTAAAGGGAACAAATGTGAGATTTGAAGGGTCTGTGGACATCATCCAATCAGACTCTTGCGATGTAACTGCTGTGCAGTCAAACTTGACAGATGGTAACTCTTAATCCTTTTCTTTTGATTGCTGGGGATTAAACCTAGGGCTTTGCTGATGCTAATCCCATGCTCCTTTAATGAGCTCCAACCCCAGGCCCTGGACCTCAAAGGCAATTGTTTCTCTTGGGTATTATGAGGGCCAATGGGGGTCATTCCACCTAGTGGCATGCACACCATGGTCTACTGTAGCACTTCATCACAGGGCTCATGGTTCCTCACAAGGCAGTCCTCAGTCACTCAACACTGAAGACATAGACATTATTATATCCCATTTGCAAGGAAGAAGAGAGGCCTTGAGAGTTCACCAACTTTGTGTGGCTCTTCTAACCTCTGGGATTCCTGGGTGTTTTTAGATGATACTGGGTGAGGTGTAATTAGGAGTATTTGGTTTTCCTAGAGTACCACAGATCTTTGAAAGATAATTTTTCAGTTCACCACAGTGATTCAAGTCAGGAGACCTGGATCACATTCACACTCTACCATGAACTCCCTCTGGTCACAGATGGAGTACATACATTACCAGTCAGGCCCCTTTCTCATCCCCTTGGAGTCTCGGTATCCTCAGATGTAAAAAATAAGATCTAATTACAGAAGCTTCTGTAGTTCATAGATGTGTGTGGTGAAGGGTGCATACACATGCATGCCTGCCTGTTCTATCAGAGTACCACAACTTGGTCAATCAGGAAAAAAATCACAGATATGTATTCTCTCATGGTTTTGGGGGGTAGGACTTTGAAAGTCAAGGTGCTAGCAGGGGTGTACATCCTTTCAGAGGCTTTGGGAGGGACTTCCTTGTCTCCATAACTTCAGGCAGTCCTTGGCTTGTCTTCATACCACTCCTATAGCTGCTTCAATATGCACACTGACTTCTCTGTCACGTGACAGACTTCCCTCTGCCTTCCTCATGTAAAGTACTTGTGATGAGGACACTTAGGACCCATTTGGATAATTCGCAGCCATGTCTTCATCCTAAGTCCTTTATTTAATTATCTCCAAAGACTTTTTCCCAAATAAGGTGATGTTTACAGGTTCTAGGGATTAAGACATAGACAGATCTTTGAAAGATAATTTTTCAGTTCACCACAGTGATTCAAGTCAGGAGACCTGGATCACATTCACACTCTGCCATGAACTCCTCTGGTCACAGATGGAGTACATACATTACCAGTCAGGCCCCTTTCTCATCCCCTTGGAGTCTCGGTATCCTCAGATGTAAAAAGTAAGATCTAGTTACAGAAGCTTCTGTAGTTCATAGATGTGTGTGGTAAAGGGTGTGTATACATGCATGCTTGCCTGCCTGTGTGGAAGCCAGAGGACAACCTCCGGTGTTGTTCCTTAGACACCATTCAGTTTTGGGGTTGTTTTGTTTTGTTTTTTTAATGATACAAGGTCTTTTACTGGACTTGAGCTCCCCAGACTAGGTTGACAGGCCTGTAACCCACAGGGACCCACCCATCTCTGACTCCCCAACACTAGTAGTATAACCACACTACCATGTCTGGGCTTTTCACATGTGCTTTGGAGCTTGAAGTCAGGTCCTTATGCCTTTGAGGGAAGTACTGTCTGAGCTAAAATACGAAACGGAGCACAGGGCATTGTAATTACGCATTCAGTAGGATATGGTGGCCCAGACCTGTAACGTCAGTGTTTAGGGGGCAGAGAACGTATGATTGCCACAAGCTTAAGTGCAACCTGGGCTACCCAAGTAAGAACTTACCATCATCATAAACAACAGCAAACAATAGGTTTTTACCACTGCCGTTGGTACCGCCATCTATTACATTCCTCTCCTTAATCCTATTGTCAGTGAGGTCATGTGAGCCTTTCTAGCTCAATAATGCTGAGGGGCCTTTTCAGAACTAACATATTGTAGTTCTAGATCTCTGGAGGGCCACATTATATGTTTTAAATCATTGCACTCATACACAGCATGTACCTATAGGAGAATAAACATATTGTCTTAGTTCCTCATCTTGTCGCTGGTACAAACACATCTTAAAAGAAGAGGGGCTTGTTCTGGTTGAGAGTTCCAGAGACTTGGTCTATCCTGGTGGGGAAGCCATGGCAGCAGGTGCTGGGAAAGGCTGGACACTTTGCATCCTCTGTCAGGAGAAAGAGGGTGATGAAGGCTAGTACTTACCACAATTTGTTCTCATCATGAAATCTAGAACCCCACCCATGAGATGGATCTATGGATGTTGAGGGTGTATCTTCCCACCCCTCCTAATCTAGATAACCCTTTTCAGATAGGACGAGAGGCTAACCTAGTCTAGGTCATACCTCACAGATGTACGTGGAGCTGGTGGTCTGAGTGATTTTCAGATCCAGTTGACAGTCAATATTAAGCAACATATATATCACAGTTACTTAGCTCACCAAATGTTCCTAGGTGTGCTGTTCTTGACCCATATACAAGGCAAGAGATAAAATGTTTTAGTGCTTTAGATGTCTGCTTCTGACCTTCCTCCATGCCCTTCCCATTATTCTCATTTCTAGCATAGATTTTTGCCTGGTTTGTACTTTGTAAATGTACTGCCTATACCCATTTTGTTCAGTATTTTGTTTGTTAGTTTCCACTATTTTGTTGAATATGCTTTCAGATTTTTCATTTTAATTACCATAAATTGCTGTTGTAAAATATACCATGTTCTATCTGTATCTATTCAGATAGATAGGTAGGTAGGTAGGTAGGTAGGTAGATAGGTAGGTAGGTAGGTAGGTAGGTAGATAGATGATAGATAGATAGATAGATAGACAGACAGACAGACAGATAGATAGATAGATTACATCACTTGAAATATAATGCTAAATAAAAAATATCCAATAAAAGAAAAATCAAAAAAAAAAAAAATACAATGCTACCCCTCCACTACCCCCAAAATAAACCTATAGACTATCTAACAATGTCCCCAGTACCAGGCATGGGGAAATTCCTTTTGAGTTATTGGTCAGGGGAGTTCGAGAACTCCCAAAACAATACAGGTTATTGCCAATGTCCATGGTTGCCTCCCAGATGAATGGAATGTCTACTGCTGAAATCATGACACACTTTGGACCACACAGTTAAAGGAACTGAGCTGAGACAGGGGTGCTCAGGCTTCCCCCTGGTTATCCATCCATTCCCAAGTGGTCATCCCTAACACACACAGACACACACACACACACACACACACACACACACACACACACACACACGAACACTAAAGGGACTCAACAGATTGTATTTATAAATCTCCGTGTATGTTCAACAATAATAATTAATGAAGAGATTATGAACTTGAGAGGGAGTGTGGGGCAGGAGGCATGAGAGGACTTAGAGACAAGATAGAGGAAATAATTTGAATATATCATATATGAATTCTCAAAATAAACTGGTAAAAATGAGAAGGAAAGAAAGTCCACCATGTTTGGTTGTGTGTAAGAGTTTGGTTGGTTTCTAGTTAGATGCCATTACAGACAATGGTGGTCCCGGTTAATTTTAACTGCCAATTTGGTACAACATAGAATCATCTGGAAAGAGATTCTTAAGGAAGAATTATCTCGATCAAGTTGGCTTTGTCTTGCTTGTTAATTGAGGTAAAGACCACCCTCAGTGTAGGCAGCACCAGTCCATTAGCCATGCCCTGAACTATGTAAGAGTAAAGATAGTTCTGCAGCCTGCGAACAAGGGTGCACTCATTCTCTCTCCAGATTTGACTGTAGGTGTGATGCTTCGAGTTCTTGACTTGCTTTGTTGAAGGGATGGACCTTGTAAGCCAAGTAAACCTACCCAAAGTTGCTTTTGGTCTTGGTGTTTTATCTAGGCTGGACATTGTATCCTGGACATTCTAGCTTTCAAGAGAATGTATGACATCAGAACACAGCCCTTAGCTCTTTTAACCATTAATTTTCCCCATAGTCAATTGTTCCAGCTACTGCGCCATGTGGAGAACTTTAAAAACAAAAGTGTCTTAGATGAGTAGTTTATAATAAGCAGAACCTTCAGTTCTGGAAGCCAGGGGTTGGGGGAGAAGTGGGGACCTAGCAAATTGCCTGACTGTTGTCATGCTTCCTTTTGTCTGCTTGTGTCTTGTGTGATGGACAGAAGAGCTAGCTAGCTTTTTGGGGAGAACATTTATTTACTTTTTCTCTCTTTCCTTCCCTCCCCCCATCCCTCCTACCCCCTCCTTTGTTCCCACCTTTCCCCCTCCCTTCTCGCTCCCTCTCAGTCCCCCTCCTTCCTCCTCCTTTTTGTGAGTCAGGATCTCACTTTGTAGTTCTTGCTTGCCTGGAATTGACTGTGAAGCCCAGGCTGTCCTTGAAGCCAACAGATCCTACAGCTTCAGCCTCTGTAGTGCTAAGGTTACAGATGTGAACCACTATGCTTGGCACTGGGGATCCCTTCACATAGGGTACCCATTCAATCGAGAGACCTAGATACCATCTAAAAACTTCTGCCTCCTCGTACTGTCACCTCAGGTTAAGATTTCACCATAATGAATTGGGTGTAGACACCCAGGTGATTGAAAGGGACTGTTCTCTTTCTATGGATTTCCTGTCCACCAACCTCCCAAACGATTATTGATATCCCCTGCATGTTCTTGATGTGCCAAAATGCTTTAAACAACCACTCTTTTCAAAATGGCCTTCTACTACCTTGTGGTAGAATGGGGACAGGCCGTGTGATCCTGCTCTGCCTCCTGGAATCCCATTTGATCTTATTCATTTTCCCACCCCTTCTTCCTCTGGCTGTTTTTGAGGAGAAAGAAGATGGCCATCATGAACAGCTCCTACCTTCCCATTTCAAATTCCAAAGACTGGATTTGGAACAGCCCAGACTGTCGTGCAGACGATAGCTGAAGGTTGGGGCAGAGGCAGAAGTTAGTGGGAGGAGTTGGCACAGGCTGCCAGGATGCTGTGGACATGAGCCAGAAACCTGGTGCCACTTTCCAGAAGGCTTAGGAGCTGCCAGTCGAGCTCAGCCATATGATTTTTCTTTCGCCAAGCAGACCAACGATACCTATGCTTTCTCGGCTAGCATTGTCGGTTGAAGACACTTCCTGGATCCTCAGGCTGATGTTGGTCATAGAGTAATAAATGAAGCCAACTAGTTAATAACATATGTGAGTGACTCTGCCCAGGATTCCATTAATTTGTGTCAGTTTGGCAATCGTTGAATTAGTTGGAAAAGTGCTACATGTTGAGCTCAGTTACCAACACACTCCAAAGACATGTAAATATTAGGCTCAGTGCCCCATGCTCCTTCCTGACTTCCCACTTTCCTATTAGGTGGCCTTTAAAACGCATCTGTGATAGATGCGCGAGGAAGAGGACATTGGGAAAAAAGTGTCGCTGGAAGGCTCTTGTGTCAGTTTTTCTTGCATGATAACCAAGAAGTGAGGGTGGGGGAGGGGAACAGAAATGGTTAGGATGAGTAACTCTGGGAAATTTGTTTTCTCTTCAAATCAATAAACAATTCTGCTATGCTTCTCTGTGGGAATGTAAGAGCTCACAAAAGAGAATCCATTATGAAGTATTCTGCCTTCTGGAGCTACGATTATAATAGCAGTTGTCACTTCCTGAGCATTTTCGTTACGGCCAGAAGTGTGATGGGGACTTTTCTACATCATGGGTCAGTGGATGATTTGTAAAGATCCACATGGAAAAAAAAAAGGAATTTTTTTTTCAAATCAAGAGTGTACTTATTTAAAGAGAAAACAAATTCCCACAGAATTGGGTTGATTAAATTAAAAACACATAGAGGTAAGTGATATTCTTTTGGGAAGGGGCAGGGAGGAAGGGATAAAGGGCATAGAGTTACTGTCCCCTGTCACGATGGCAAATGTGCATTTATAAAAGTCTGTCGTACTCAAGAGCCACAAAAGCAGGTGGCGGGCTGGCTTCGCCCCACAGACCTTAGTTTTATTTACATTATTTCCTGGGAGCAGCTGTAAAGGTCTGGTCTCGCTGCTTCACTGTCCTGGAGACCCAGATTTGTTTTGTCCTGCCCTGCCAACTTAGCATATGGCCTCTTTCTTCAAAGTCACTCCACAGTCACAGTCTGACCGACCGTCGCCACCACATCTGCAGTCCAGGCAACCAGAAGAAAAATGGAGAGAGGTGAATCCACGTCTTCTGTCTTGGATGGGGATTTCCCAAAGTTCCATCTAATGGAAATGCCGTTACTTTGCTGGAACGTGGACATAGAACCATCATGTGTTAAATGAGGCTGAGGATACAGTTGTTTGCTACAGCTGTTCCTATGCTTGGATACGAATCCTGTGCTGAAGTACAAGAGGACATGCTGGGGTAATTACAGCAGTCCACTCCTCTCTGTAGTTTTAGTTTCTGTGGTTTAAGTTACCTTGGCCAACTGTGATCTAAAAATATTCAAGGGCAAATCCAGAACTAAACAGTTTATATGTTTCAAACTGTGACTGCTCTGGCAACTCTCGTGCTGATACATGACCTACTTTGTCTTACCAGGCAGGAGACTTGTTCCTTTGTCCTCTGTGTCCATTCCACATGTGACACCTGCCCAGTGCTCGCTTAATCACCATTTTGTTACCTGACTGCCATGTTGCTGCATTTGTATTCAAGAAATATATGGGTTTCAGAGACAGGGAAATAGCCCAGGCTTGCCTTGCTAGCATGAAAAACCGAGTTTGTCTCCAGAATCTACTTGAAAAAATAAACAAAACTAAAATAACATCTGGGCATGATGGCACATCCTTGTAACCCCAGTGCTGGGGAAGGGAAGATGGATCGAACCCTCAGGCTCCCCAGCCAGTCACCCTATCCTACTTGGTGTGTTCCAGGCCACTGAAAGAACCTGTCTCGGAGGAAGGTAGATAGGGTTTGAGGAAAGACTCCCAAAGTTGTTCTTGGGACACACACACACACACGCACACACGCACACCCCACACCCCACACCACACCACACACCCCCAAATAAACCATAATCAGTACTGTCTTGGGCTTTCTATTACTGTGATAAAACACTATGACCAGAAGCAATTCAGAGAAGTAAGACTGCATTTCACCTTACAGCCTACGGTCCGTCATCCAGGAAAGTTAGAGCAAGAACTCAAGGCAGAAGCCCAGAGGCAGGAACTGATAAAGAGGCCACAGAGGAATGTGGATTGCTGGCTTGATCCTCTTGGTTTGCTCGGCTTGTTTTTTTTATACACCCCAGAACCACAACCCACGGGTGGCACAACCCATAATGGGCTGGGCCTTCTCACATCCATCGCCAATCAAGCAAATGCATGACAGACTTGTCCATAGGCCGGTCTTACACAGGCATCTTTTCCTCCCTCCGAGTAGCTCTAATTTGTGTCAAGTTAGCAAAAAGGAAAAAAAACACCACCACCACCACCACTACCAAATAGCCAGCACCAGTACTATCCATGGTTTCAGACATCCATTGGTGGTCCTGGAGCTTAGGCCCAACATATAAGCAGGAAATACTGTAGTTCTCAGCCATGTATAATTCAGTTAGAACATGAACCCCAGATAACCATCTCCCCCAAGGTCTTACGTTAACAGAGGACTGCTTAATGAAAGTCTCCCCAGCTTCAACTTCTCTCCCCTCTCCCTCTCCTGCCCTCAAGCATAATGGGCAGGTACCCATGCATATTATTAGAAATGAGGTGTTGGCTTGACTTACACATGCCCTGCTCCTAAAGACATTTCCCAAGAGACCAGTGAGGGAGGTTGAGGACCATCATCCTTCTGTGGAGAGTCCTGGAAAAACTGGAGCTTGCTGGGTACAGCTAGAGATGGCTGGGAGTAACGCTGAAATGGGGCCTCCCAGTTTCCCTAAATACAGAAGTACTTGGGTCATACCAGACCTCTTTGCTATTCGTAGGGATCAGGAGACAAGGGCAGATATCAGCACGCTGGGGCATGCAAACTGAGAAAGCTGGCAGACACCCAGCTACCAAACTTCACGGAAGGAAGGACTTGAGAGTGAGGAAACAGTGACCAGACATGGGACCTTTCTCAGTGACCCCACCACCACCACCACCACTACTTACTACTGTGTCGTAGAACCTGCCTGGGAAAGCACACATCGTATCTGGAACAGGAAGCTGATAGGACTGTCCGTGTTCTTTCTACATGTGTGCATGTGCATGTATTTCTGGCCCTTAGGGAGAGCAGTAGGTGCTTGCCAGGTAGCACAGGGTTCATCTTGCACCATCTCACAACCATCCTGTGGGGTACCATCATCATTCCAGAGGATAAGAGTATACTCTGTTGAGAACTTATGAAACTTGCCCAAGACCAACCACACAGCTCGTAATTGGACTCAAGCTCAGGCAGTTGGAATCAAGTCTTCATTTTCAACTGTACAGTTCCTGGCTGTAATTCTTAAGTCACCCTGTGAGATAAAAGCTATAATAGTATTATAGAGAAACATGGGATTTAGGGTGATTAATTTTTGACTTGGTAAGAAGGACAGGGGAAGCTTCTAAGAGGTAGTGACATTTGAGCTGAAAGCCTCATTTCAGTCTCAGTTTGAGCTCAACTCAAAAAAACTGATAAGGACTGTGTGGGAGGGAAGAATAAAAGTCCATTGAGATAAATTGTGGCTAGTCAAATATTTCCTCTAATATACCATAATCATCAGGAAGTAGGCGTGGCAGTTAGGAGATGTGAAATGGCTCCCAGGACCTTGTTTTCCCTCCGTTTCCCCTGTATCACTATCGGTACTGCTGTTCACAGTCTAGAGGCCTCTCCTCACTTAGCCCTGCACTGTCTTATATGTCATGCCAAGTTGCAGAAGCAAAGGTCTGGCCAGAAGATAACTCGCACAGAGTTTTAAAGGCCGTCCATGGGATTTTCTGGGCTTCTTCCCACCACGTTCATGACTCCAGTTTGTCTAAGCCTGGCTGTGTGTTTGTGTGAAAGAATAAAGCTCGTAAATAAAAGAGGAGGCAAAAGGAGATTGGGGTAATGAGTCTCTTGCTTAACCACACCAACAGGCCAAGGAAAGAGCCATGAAATATTTATCAAACTGTTGCATTAACATTTCTGCCATGCCCCCTGCAGACACTGGAGCTCTCTAGAGAATGCAGTTATCCAGTACCAAGGGAGGGAAGGAGTCATTTTTTGAGGAAAAGCATATACTTGTGTGATCATGAACTTGCATCCAGCAAAAGCACTTTCTGAGTTTGTGTCATCACCTGTCCCAGAGGAGAATGTGCTGAGGTCTGAGTGTGACCTTTTCATAGTCACAGATAGAGACCCTGCAGGCCTCTTACCTTGAGACGACTCTTGTGAGGTAGACCCACAGGATCCTCTGCACATTCCAAGCAGCTCTGATTTTTCCTAAAGCCACTGTGTCTTGAGAGGTTTGTTTATGATTAGATTAATGGTGGCAAACTCTGGTGATATACAAGTCCTTGATTTTTCTCCCTCTCTTAGTTTAAAGAATTCTTCAAATAGCTGGGTTTGCCCTCCCCAGAGACTGCCGATTGCATCAGCAGATCTAACAGTTGTCCCATGGCCACCTCCAAATAAGGCATGCCATACATAGTCCAGCTGCTGTGAGGTCTCAAGCTGGTCAAGAAATCAATTATTGTGTACTAAAAAGCAATCCTTCATCTGGAGTCATGAACTCCTGTGTTATTTTTAAGCCAACCCTTAATTTATGTGGTACACAGAACCAGGTTTTTCAAGTGAACTTCTGG
Source organism: Rattus rattus (assembly GCF_011064425.1). Lineage (NCBI taxonomy): Eukaryota > Metazoa > Chordata > Mammalia > Rodentia > Muridae > Rattus > Rattus rattus. Next base: position 54,445,673 of record NC_046159.1, read on the forward strand.
AAGGTTCATGGGAGAGAAACAAGAGAGGAGGTAAGTTGGGGGAGGTGGGGTAAAATGTCTGAACAACTCTGGCAGTTTAAACAAGGGCTCCCAAGTTCATCCAACAGTTGCTCCCAGCACAGCCAACCTATAATGTTCAGTGGATCATTTATACTGCTAGCATCTCGGCTTCACTGCCTACGAGATACATTAATTATGGCATCATTTATCCTAATGCTCTAAGGATCAAATGGGAGAATATACACAAAGCCATCAGTGTAATATTTCGAAAATTTTGTATACAGTTACAATCTAATAAATGATCACTGCTATTTTATACACTTTTAGTTTCAAACCAGAGGAGTCTCCACGTGACTTTAGATATAAGGTGGCTGTTAAATGATCAAGTCACAGGCATTCAGAACTAGGGGGTAACATTCTAGGGGCCCCACTAATTTGGGAAGCTGTTGACAGTGATGATCTGGCTGAAATCGGTCTGGTTTCTTCAAAGGTAAAGTTTCACTGAAGCATATTCCTCGGTCATGTGTGTTGCCTTTGGTTGTTGTTCTGTAAGAGCAGAACAGAATATTCACGATGGAAACAACGTGCGCCGCCAAGCCTAATATTTTCACTACCTGGCCCATACAGAAAAAGTCAATTGGTCCTTGATGTAATCCAGTAAGATACCCTTGAGCAAAGCAAGACTGTTGAAGGAAATGACTTGCCAAGAAACCCAGAGAGTCCTTCATAAATGCTCTTGTCCTGTGATGAGTCCCCACTGTTGTACCTGCTGTGTCTTGGTTCTCCTAGGAAGGATTGTACAGAGTCGAGGGGAAAGCCCAAGTCACTGAAGTACAGGAAACCATAGCAACAGTGTTCTCGAGTCAATAGATGTGAAGGGTCAACATTGGAGGAAGTAGCATCCATCCCTGTTCCTACATCAGCTGCTGTTCCATTCAAGCTTACTTGGTTTGCCAACCTAGCCTCCCATACATGCGGAGGCTGTGTACTTCTACATGGACGTTGGAACATGTGATGGGTGTACTTGATGGTGATTGAGTTCCTAAGACATAGGTTATGTGAGGAAGTGATTTGCAAAGAGTCTTTTTTCCTTAAGAGCAACTAGTCAAGCTGATTGTCTCAACATTTTCATTTTGTTGTTTCCTATTTGAAACACTTCATTTAATTCCCCCAGCAGCCACGTGAGGTGGAAAACTAAGGGTGTAGGTTATTTCTGCTTTTTAATTGTTTTGGACTATTTTGGGTTGATTGAAATGCATCCTTAAACATGTTGCTATTAAACATCCATTGTGTTTTATTAAACTGTGAATTCATCCATAAAAACAAATCTCATGAGACAAACTATAAATCACATCTGTATACAAAGTGGCAAGAGACCCCAGCCCTTAGGTGGTGAGTCAAGGACGAGGCCTATGGATCGATCTCATGCTCACGTGTCTCCAGTGTCTAGAACAGACTATGACATATTATAGGATCATAGTATTTGTTGAGAATTTGATGACCTAGAATTTAAGAAGTGAATCGATTTGGCTTATGCAGATGTAGCTGGATTACTATGCAGCCAAGGAAAGATCCCTGAGGCAGGTCAGAAATAGGAGACTTGAGACTTTCACATCAGGATGAATGGTCACCAGTAACAAATTCCCTGCCCCCGGGTGAAAAACTACGTCCCAAAAAGCAAGTCCCTGTCCCTGGTGTCAATCCGCACTTCCCTCCTATCTTGTGTGTATAGTAAACATTCCGCTTCCTATCAGCTACATCAAGGGAAGTGTCACACACCTTCTTTCCTAGTACACGGAAATCTTCACATTCCTGTCAGGTCCCCATTGCATCAGGCTGCACCATTTGTGCACACTGATTCAATGTCACAGGGGTGACATCTCAGAGATCTTGCCTCCTGCTGATGGAGAACCAGTTCAGAGCTCAGTGTATTGGTTGGAACATATGGAAATGGTGGCAGAGCAGGAACTGACACACCTCAGGGATTCTTTTGGGCTCTCCTGCTCCAACAAGGTCCCCCAAAGGATTCTATTAGCAGAGTTAGTTTAAATTCATTTTAAATGTTTGAAATTGCCATCGCCTGCAAGTTAAGAGCATGGAGATGACCGGCTGCTTTCGGATGGGGTTCCACATCTTGGAATGTTCTGCTTATTCCTTCATCAAAGGGGTGTGTGTGTGTGTGTGTGTGTGTGTGTGTGTGTGTGTGTGTGTGTGTGTGTGTGGTCAGAGAACCTTAGGTACTATTCCTCAGGAGACCTCCCTCTTGCTATATTTGGTTGTTTGGTCAGTTGTTTTTTGTAGCCGTTGTCTGTTTTTAAGACAAGATCTCTCTTTAATCTGGAATTTGTGGATTAGGCTTGTCTGGTTGGCCAGTAATCCCCAGGGATCTGCCTGTGTCCTTCTCCCCTAGGATTTCAAGCATGAACGACCACATCTGGCTTTCTTCCCACCTACCCCACTCCACCCACTCCAGCCCCTCACCCCCTCACCCTACCCCATATGGGTTGTGGGAATCAAATTCAGCTACTCCTGTTTGTATGGCGATCACTTTGCTATCTCTGAACTATCTCTCCAGCCGTGTGAGAGGATCTGTATTGTGTTTCTGAGGAATATGAACAGTGAAGATGAAGTCCCTATTCCTAGGAAATGAGATGCTTAACCAATCACAGAAAGTAAACACAGCATGTCAGAGGATAGCTTCTTCAGAGCTGTTAAGCATAGGACAGTCACAAAGGCCATGCTGTATATAGATCTGGAGGTAGCACAGCATATTGGCAAGGGTGGGGTGTCTTGTCTGTAGGCCAGCATGTAATGACAAGTGCCCAAGTGTATCAAGGATAGGATGAAGGACCCTGGAACCTAGAAAAAGGAAGTGAATAAGGGAATCGGGCAAGTCCAGGTTGGGGGTGGGGTGGGGGCTGGCTGCTTCAAGGGGCACTTGATTTCCCTCTGTGACAGGAGTTTGTGAGCCTTTCCTAGCTGTGCTGCAAGGATGTCATGGGGGAGCATTTGGGTGTCTCGACATTTCAAGTAAAACCAGGATCAGCCTAAGCAGACTGCATGGACATGTGAGTAGCAGTTCTATGCAGTGGACATGGTTTCTGACACTACTGGGTAAGCATTCTTACATAGCATTTAAAGGGCCTCCTGACTTAACAGCAATACTTTTTTTCTAGGCAAGTTCTCGCCACCTACCCTTAAGTGACTGTCAGCAGCTCTGATTGGCTGAGAGCAATGATCTTCTATTTTTCCAATGTTCAATATCAAGCCCCCTTCTTCCAGTTATACTATCCGACTTTCCATTGATATCACTCACAGTAATGGACTAATAAAGGAGGAAGGAGCAGTGTGGGAAGCTCTGGTTTGTCATTTTCTGCCATGTGTCCATCTGAGGCAAGGTAGACTTGGCCTCTATGTGATCAATGACTCTCCCCTATCCCTAGGAAAATTTGGAATGCCTAAAGATATTTTTGATTGTTACAGCTTGGGGGGAGGGAAGAGGTCTCCTTGAATCAATGGTTCTGCTTAATGTCCTCCGACGCCCAGGCCCTTCTCCTTAGCAGTTATTCTCCCTATTTTGTCAGTGATGTGGAGGCTGAGAAACACTAATACCACTTCACAGGGGTAGCAGCAGCTCTGTGAGAAGCACCATTGGTCCAGTGAAGTGTGAGACGCTCCCCTAGCTTTTCATAACATTTGCCAACCGGTGACTCTATGGTAGAGAGCCAAATCAGGTCTTGGTAAGGTAAGGAAAGCAGTAGGGTGTTGAATGTCCTAGGTTCTATTCTACTTCTGATGCTCCAGAAGTTTGAAGCTCTTAAGCAAAATTTTAGCCTTAAAAACCCTCTTACCAAGTTACCACCAGAGTTGACTAGAAGCTCCATGTGGAAGCAGTTAATAAACTGGCACGTGACACAAGTGATGCCTCCTAGTGAATGGTTTGGTGTGTTGAAGGAACTGATGTATTAGGTGAGGCACCATGTTTTCTACAGGACAGTCTCCATCCTCAGAGGGTCTTCTGCAAAATGAGATGCCAAGATTGGAGACAGGTAGGAAAGTATCCTCAAAGGTAGAAGGAAGGTCTCCCAGTGGCTAAGTGTAAGCATTTTCCAAGCAACAGGCTAGAGTTAGAATCCCCAGCATCTACTTAAATGTTGGGTAGATGTGATGACTCATTCATAATTCCACTCTTCAAAGGCAGAGCAAGCTGGCTAGTGGCTCTAGCTAGATGGTCCAGTTTTGGATTTCATTAAGAGATCTTGCCTCTCAATGAAGGTATTAAAAATGGAGGAAGATTTCTGAGATCCTCTTTGGGCCCACACACATGCGAACACAGAATATATATGTCTGTACCTATATCCCCATGAAAAAAGAAAAAGAAAAAAATGGTGCAAGAGACTCAGACTTGGGCAACAGAACGCTCTAGCTGATTGATAGAGCAGATACAGATTTCCTGATAGAAGCTTGTAACATGATGTATTTACCAGATAATTGTCCTCTGTTGGGGACTGAAGTCTGCAGCAAGGAGAAACTGTGTGTGTGTGTGTGTGTGTGTGTGTGTGTGTGTGTGTGTGTGTGTGAGAGAGAGAGAGAGAGAGAGAGAGAGAGAGAGGAAGAGAGAATATCTTTTACAACAGTTATGCTAACCCCCAACCATAAAATTATTTTGTTGCTACTTTAGAACTGTAATTTTGATACTGTTACATATCTGATATGGGACTCCCCAATTGGGTCACAAACCACAGGTTGAAAACTGCTTCTTTACAGTGAACTTGCCTTAGAAAATCCATAAACTGGAGACTCCTAACTTGAAGGTCTACTACTTAACAGAATTGATGTTTTTTTTTTTCATGGGTTGTTAGTGTATTTATTTTATTTTCTGGGAAAGGCAAAGATAGTATTTTGAAGATAGTAAATCATGGTGGAAAAGACTTAAAAATTCATAAACTGTAGGGGCTTACATTAAATCATAGTTTTAAATTATGGTTTTCCATGAGGAATAAGAAATATTTTTCCTTAAGAATTAAGTTCTACTCAGTTTTCAGCTTCATTTAAGTTATCCTGCTGGCCAAGGTAATAGATCACCCTGACTTGTGTAGAGTCCAGTATTAAGATTTGACTTGGTTTGCTAGAGGAATTCCATTAGGATGAAAGGCTTGCCACACTTCACGGGTGGGGTATCAGAGAAGGGTGGCGATGCTTCTCCAAAGGAGGTGCTACCTCAGCACATGAAGGGACCAGGTTCTCCAGCTGTGTTTGGCTCGCTGGTTTCATCTTTAACTCCTTTGATGTGTATGGTGATTGATCTGTGTTCTTTCTTGACAGCTCAGGAGGTTAGCCTTTTTCTGTTTGTGGTGGACTTTAATTATTAGCCTACAATTTCATAAAGGGGTGGGTGATGTCTTGTGTACACTGGCTGTTTGCATGTTAATTAACTCGCTGGTTCTTTCTGATTGGAAACTCACCAGGCAAAGGAATTTTCCTTTAGAGTTGACTAACAAATTATATGTGTGTGTGTGTGTGTGTGTGTGTGTGTGTATGTGTGTGTGTGTCTGTGTGTGTGTATCTACATCTACCTCTCTCTACATGTGTATATATACTTTATATGTTGTATGTATGTAGAGCTATACATCTATTGTCTTGTTTTTTTTCCAATCAATTGTCACAATTAAATATTTTCCTTGGAATGTATAAAGATGATAGAGAGGAGTCAGATGAAATCTGATCTGTTAAGGAAGTTAGTGGGAATGACCTACAAAATTGACCGTCAGATGAATTATGTATGGACGTGTAAGTTTTCTTCTGCTGAGACAGACCGCCGCCTCTAGGGAAGAGTATGTGTGTTCAGTTTGTACTGCAGAAGACTCAGGGAGGGCAGTGCCAGTTACAAAAGTTTGATAACGTTGGCTTTGAGTTTTTCCGACTGGCACAGAGTGAGCTTGAGAAGGCTGTTCATTTTCTGAGACATCTAAGGAAGGAGTGACTGATTTCCTAGTTGGTGACAAGCTGGTGAAAACAGGTCCAGACCCATGGTCACTTTGATCTTTGGATGACTTACAGCCCCTGTGTTGGGAGGACCCTTAAAGAATGAAATTCCTTACTCCAATTCCCACTTAGATGTCTTTTCCTCAGTAAGAATCATTTTAAGTTGTCAGCCCTAAGGCATTCTACATCAGAGAAGGGTTTTTTTGCACAAATTATTTTAAAACTCAAACTACTGCTGAAGAAACTAGGAGGAAGAGGGCTTTTTTTTTTTTTTAAATCTTGATCACAGCCCAGGTTAAGTTCTGACCTCTAATGCTCAAACCCTTTCACTGCTTTTGAAAGGGTATCTGATTACCAAAAGAACTTCCTGCCTTGCTCTTAATTGCTGCAAAATTTTGCATAGTTAAACAATGGATTTTTAAAGATCCACCTACAATTAAAGCCTGATTCAGGATGATACAGGAGGTTATGTGTGATGTAAGACAAAGGGATTGTGAAATCCAGAGCCTCTGGGAATAATAGTCATTTCAGAGTGTCACTTACTCCTTTCAGATCAGAATGCTTAAAGGTGATCTGCAGCCTATAAATATGTGGAAGGGACATTAAAAATAGAGCAGTGTCCCTGTCTGTCACTTAAAGACAATTCACTTGTATCTTTTGTGTACATTAAATGCATGCACAGTGAGAGCTGCAATTACCAACTGTGGTGGGAGCCTGGCCTTACAGAGGAAGGGTCTGTGACAGAAGCTAAACAATGAAGAGTCGCAGATTCTGGACACAGCTCTGCTGGTAGCTGCTAGCATTGTGGCTTCGCATGGGTCACATGACTTGTTTTGGTTTCAGGATCTGCATCTGCAGAACAAGACATTTAATATGTGATTTTTAGATATGCATGCAGTGGGTGCAAATGCTGTGTGTGTACATGTGCATGACTGTGTGTGGAGATCAGAGGGCCATCTTGGAAGCTTTAACTCAGGCACCACCCACTTTTTTTTTTTTTTTTAATAATGCTTCTCCTTTTTCTGAACTTGCCAAGCAGGGTAAGCTGTCTTGACCAGGGAGCTGCAGGGAGCTGCCTGTCTCCACCTTCCCCTTGCTGAAATTACAAGCAGTGCACCACATCTAGCTTTTTAAATGTAAGTTCTGGGGGTCTAGCTCTGATCCTAATGCTTGCAAGGCAAGTACTTCGCTGCCTACGACGATGTCTCCTCAGCCCCCAAATATGTAATTTTTACAAAGTCACTTCAACTTGAATCATGGTGCCTGTAGTTTCTAGCTTCCTATGTGGACACAGCCTGTGACTGAATCCAGTCAGTAGATCTTGTGTCTTCCTCCTCTGGGATTCCTTGCTGTACTGGTCAGCAGGAACTTTGGGAAGCCAGAGAATATATGAAGGAACTTTCTACCAGAAACATGAGTGTGATGAAGGTAGGGGTAGGGGGAATAGCACGGGAATGCTAAACCTTTGGCTGCAAAATGAATCAAACACTGAAGAAATGTCTCTATCACTCGGGCTTCAACATCAAATTCAAGCATCCTCAGAGTAGACCATCAAACTAGGTAGAGGTAAAACTTCTCAGACTCCACCTACCTGCAAACCAGAAAACACTCAGACTGAGGCCCAGCCTTCTGTGTTTGATAAGCTGTCCGCATGACTCTATTACACATTAAAATGTGTGTGTTTATGCATGTGTATGCATACATTTGTGTTCATGTGAAAGCCAGAGGACAACTTCAGATGTTGTTTCCCAAGTGCAGTCTGCCTAGTTGACCTAGAGGCTACAGTAGGCAAGGCAGGCAGGCCGGCCAGGGAGCCTCATGCATCAGCCGGTCTCCACCTGCACCAAGGCTATAAGCATATGTGCCACCATGCTTGCCTTACTTGGCAAGTCTTCTGGAGATTGGATTCGGCTCTTTTGTGCTCCCAAGGCAAGCACTTTGTCTAATGAGTCACCTCTCCAGCCCTTGCTCTTTAAATTTTTAGAACCACCAAACTGATGAAACCAGATCACAGACATCATCTCACAGAGAAACTATAAGATCAAAAGGGACCAAAGAGATTTTTATTCTTATTTTAATGGTACAGTGAGGGGCATGAGGAGAGCTGTGGGTTGGGTCAGGGTTATCTGAGTGGGTCTCTGAAGTATTTTCCACTTCTAATAGAGGCACCAAGATCTCTTAAGCATGATTTTGAAATGAAAACTTGACAATGACATTTGCTAAAGAACAAAGGTAGACACCAAGAGGATTTTGCTCTGTGATATTCAGAAGAACCCCAACCAATGAGCGTTGTTTTAATGAACGATCAGTTACCAAGAAAGAACCTTGTGTTCTCTCTTTATTTGCAGAAATAACTGTGTTGTCAGCAGTTGGAAGCCCTGGGTCCTGCTAATACTGAACCCCCAGTGAACTAGACTGTTGCGGGGAGGGCGGCAATGGGGGGAGGGTCGGGAGGGGAACACCCATAAGGAAGGGGAGGGGGGAGGGGGATGTTTGCCCGGAAACCGGGAAAGGGAATAACACTCGAAATGTATATAAGAAATATTCAAGTTAATAAAAAAAAAATAGAAACAAAAATAAATTAAAAAAAAAAAAAAAAGAGCTTGAACTTTTTCTGATAGCTGGTCCTCTCATTCCTGCCTTCCTGTCAACTGAACAATGCAAGAACAAGTATATATTTCAAACCCAGGATCATCAGCTAAAGAATGCTTAGCTGCTATTTGTCCTGAATTTTAAATTTTTCTTGGGAATGATCCATTAATAACAAGAAAACTCTTAGGTCTCTCTGTAAGAGAATGCTTGCTCAGGATAGTGTTAGTGCTGTCATCCAGCCCACAGCCTTGTTGCTCAGTGTGTGCGAACACATACTACCTCTCCCAGGGTCTTTTCTTTAAACCTCCCATTGTTAGGGGGGGATAGACTCCCAACAGAAGCAGTCTACAGCCAGAATATGAGTTTCTGAACATTCTGTCTTGAAGTAGGAGGAGGCAGAGCTTGACGGCTCAGGCTCATTATCCCAACTACGTGAAGGCGTTGATGCAGGAAGATCACAAGCACGTGGCTAGTCTGGATAGCTTCCTAGAGACCATCTCAAAATAACAATGAGTATAAAGAGAGCAGGGGATGCAAATAAGTGGTAGGATACTTGCCTGGAATATGTACAGTCCTACATTTAGTCTCCGGGACAATGAAAAATACAAAAGGGAAAATAGAAGGCAGCTAGTAGGGGTAGAGCCCATTTCCATCGCTCTGACTCTAAAACTGTCTTGAACCCAGTGTCTTTCTCTTTGTCCCAGTTCGAGAGAAGAGGTGGCTTTGCATCTGTACTTAACCTAGCATCCGACCTTTGGTTTGTGGATCCCAGTCAAACACCAGAAGCTTGGGTGGGATATTTTAAAGGAAGCAGAGTTGAACTTGTCTTTAAAAACAAGCTTTAGAGCATGAGGGAAGAGATAGAACATTATCTATCCGGTGTGGAACGTTTAGAAAATTGGCTTGAAATTAGATTGTGCTTCATGCCTCTTACTACTATAAATCACCCCCATTGAAATGACGAGACCAAATAACCCAGTGCTGCCTCGCCCAGGGTAGCTGTCAGTGTCAGAGTTTGTACTAAGCAATCAGAGCAAGATGTAGCAGCTTAGATTAAAGGATTCACATACCTTCTTATGGACTGCAGCACACTGGCTTAGAGTCGTCCGTCTAAGCACAACCTCTGTACCACTATCCATGAGTGTTATCTACACAATTATCTCTTTGCTTTTTAAACCATGACCCACTTGATCCAGGGACTCTACGGTGTTCCTCTCACATCTTGAAAATCAAGTAAAGCCCAGATTATGCTAAATTTTACTCGGCCTTAGGCAAGAAACCGATCGGGTCTAAATATTGCCTACCCGCCTGACATACCATTCACCCTTTCTCTTCTAGGTTTATCATTATTTTTCCTTTTATTGTCATTACCTAGTAGCCACGTTGGTAGACATCAGAATGTCCAGCACGCATCTAACTAAATCCAGCATGATTAAATGTCAACCCTAGTTAGGGAGAGTTCACTCGCTTCTATGTGTGACTTGGTAATTAATCCTGACATTTTCAAGTAGAAAACTAATTACTGCAGCAGTAACTACATGACTCCATTCCGCCAGCCAGGGCATCTCATCTGTTCACGGAAAAAAAAATGATAAAGCAAAAGAACACAGATCAGAGCCTCTTAGTATGGGGTTTTCCCACTGGGACTGAGATCCCATGATTTCTAGCTTTGATTGCTAGTAATGGCACAAATATTTTCACTGAATTAGTTCAGAATTCAGCATTTTCCTCTTGCCTACAGGCCTTTTATTTCCATCAAACACAAGGTGCTGCAGGGCTCTAGTTGATGAAGGTCAGCTATCAAGGCCAAAGTGGTTCAACTTTTGAAATGCTAAGAGTGTTGCTCAGAGTCCCTGCTGTGAAGCCATAGCTAATGCAATAGGATTCTCTGTCCCCTTTGTCTGCGGTTTTGTTCCCTTGAGACATTTGGTAGGGCTACCTTTTAAGATACTGTTTTCCATAATGTGGCCTGCACAGGTTGGAATACTCCAATTGTGATATGAAAGAACATGGATGATATAGAAATAACATTTTAGGACACTCCAAGATACTTTAAGGTAGAAAAGGATGGAAGTCTTTCAGAACAGAAGGCAAAGGCAAATAATACAAAATTCTTAGAGGAATGGCTTGTGCCATTGTGCTGTCTAGTTTTATGTCAACATGACAAAAGCTAGAGATATTTGGGAAGAGGGAACCTGAAAAAAAAAATGGTGGAACTGTTTGGGAAGGATTTGGAGGTATGGCCATGTTGGAGAAAGTGTGTCACTGGGGACAGGCTTTAAGGCCTCAAAAGACTGGTGCTGTTCCCAGGGTGAACCCCATGATACTCCTGCCACCACCTTTTTATTTTGTCATTATCAACTATAACCCCCTGAAAGTGTAAGCCCAATTAAACTTCTTTCATAAGTTGTCTTTCCTCTCCAAGTTGCTTTTGGTCATGGTATTTTATCACAGCTTAGAAACCCTAACTAAAACAGTCATGTTTATGGCTAATAACTCCACTTATGAGCCTCAGTTTACTTGTGCATGACATGATATGATTAAATTTGATATCTACCAACATCTCCTTCACAGTTGTCATGGTAATAGCTGTTGTTACTCCACTTAACTGTGTGTCAGGTACTTTGTTCAGAGCTCCATCTAAATTACCTACTCTATTTTTTTCAGATTTGTCCACATTTTATACTAAAAGATTCAAAGAGGCTGGATAGATTTTTTTTTTTCCCAAAGACCAATAAGGGACTGAGCTGAGATTTCTACTCTGATACATTTCACACCAGAATTGCTACTCTTCTCTTCTCCAGGCCTGAAAGTAGGATTCTGAACTGATTCTAGACCAGGGGATTCTGGCATGGGCAATTATATTCCTGAAAGGACATTGTCAGTTTCTAGAGACATCATTGGTTTGGGGCTTGGGGAAAGATTCACTAGTAGCACCTGTTGGATAGAAGCCAGAGATGATACTGGACACTGTGCAACTCAGACACATGCTATTCAGTAGCTATCACATCATTAGGTGATTTGTTATTATGCAAATATAAAAGGGTAGTCATTGGTCTTGTGTCTCTAGATGGTAAAACCTTATGGGATCACTGTCATACATGTGATATATATCATCGTGCTATATTTGACTGTATTTAACATAGGTACTGTCTTAGGGTTTTACTGCTGTGAACCGACACCATGGCCAAGGCAAGTCTTATAAAGTACAGCATATATTTAGGGCTGGCTTACAGGTTCAGAGGTTCAGTCCATTATCATCAAGGTGGGAACATGGCAGCATCTGGACATGGTGCAAGCAGAGGTGAGAGTTCTATATCTTCATCTGAAGGCTGCTAGTGGAAGTCTGACTTCCAGGCAGCTAGGATAAGGGTCTTAAAGCCCACACCCACAGTGACACACCTATTCCAACAAGGCCACATCTACTCCAACAGGGCCACAGATTCTAATAGTGCCACTCCCTGGGCTGAGCATATGCAAACCATCAACAAACCATTATTGTTGCCAATAACAACAACATCAAAAATCTTACACAAATTGTCTATAATATCAAAGTAGGGATGTTCCATCTAGGCAACTCTTGAAAATATCACTATGACTCACAGATAATAAATAAAGACACCCTTAGGAATGGCATCCCTGCTTTTGAATTTTTGCATTAAACCTCATCAAGTCTAATCTTCTCCATCTATCATGACACTTAAGCATCACAGTCTTTGATACAAGACATATCTGCATTCAAACTCCTGTATCACTTTCTACTTTCTTTTGGAATATCCTTACACCCCTAAGCCTTATATATTTGGTTCTACCAATTGAGATGCTCATTACTAAGCTTGGGATAGTGAGGCTATACTAAATGCTCACTTCATCATTATAGCCTTTGTTCCTTGGACTCTAATTTTCCCTTTGTAACTCCATCAGTCCAACTGCTTCTTTTCCATAAAGTTGGTATGCCTTTGTCTCCGTTGTCCATGCTGGTGGACAGCAGATTGTTTTGTACAACCTTCTACTTAATGGCTTAAAAATGTAAAAGTTGGTGTTGGTAAAATCTTCTCAGAGTGAAGCCTCTATAGAGCTAGGGAAATAGTTCAGTTGCTAAAGCACTTGCAATACCTGAATGAAACCTGAGTTCAACTCCCAGAAGTCATATAATAAAGCCAAGTATGGTGGCACACAGTTGGAATCCCAGTACTGGGAAGGTAGAAACAGGTGGGGCAGACACAGGCAAATCCTTGTTGGGTAACTCTCTAGACAGCCTAGATGAATGGACAAATTCCAGGTTAGGGAGAGACCCTGCATCAAAAACCAAAGAGGATGATATCCTGAGAAAAGACAGCCAAGGTGCATTCACGCACATGTATATGCACTGCAGCACAGAGGGG